>NC_090651.1:54694799-55040632 GCF_040937935.1 Hyperolius riggenbachi
GGCACTTCGTGCGAAGCTCCCATTAAGCCCTATGGGACGCGCGGTAGCTTCGCGCGAGTTAGAGCACAAAGCGGTGATAACTTTGCTAGTGCAAAGGTTATCACGCCTAAAGTCTTTTAGGCGTGATAACTGAGTTATCACCGCTTTGTGAATCAGGCCCTTTCTCTTTGAACACTGCATGAGGTCTTAGCTATGAAATGATATAGTCCATTAAGGCAAAGGAGGCAGCTGCCCCAGGGCCCCAGAGCTTGTAGGGGTTAATAGCAAATCCACCTTAAATGCTAGAAACCCTAAATTTGCAGGATCTGTTAAGGAGATCATTAGGAATAAGAGGAAAAAACAATTTTTCAAAAAGACCTTATAGTTTTTGAGAAAATCGATTTTAAAGTTTAGAAGGAAAAAAGTATACTTTTAAATGCGGTAAATGTCACTTTTAGTAGCAAACCTAACGGTAGTGTAATTTTACATGCATCAAACGAAAGCGCAATAAATTTCCTGATGGGGTTTCCAGGGGGTCTATACGCAGCCGCAGCGCTTTGGCCAGGGATCGCTATACAGCCGCAATATGGCTGTATGAAGATCCCTGGCATTTTTCCTATTTTCCCAATTTTTTTTATGTTTAGAGTGTGGGAATTTAAAAAAAAAAAAAATTATGTGGGGTCCCCCCTCCTGAAACTTTTTAACCCCTTGTCCCCCATTCAGGCTGGGATAGCCAGAATGTGGAGCTCCAACCGATTGGGACTTCACACCCTGACTATACCAGCTGCAAAAAAGGTCCCCTAATGCCGATTTTTGTTCCGGGGTATATGTTGGGGGGGGGGGGGGGGCCCAGGTTTATTTTGCCCTGGGGCCCCATTGCTGCTTAGACCGGCCCTGAGTCCATGAACGCTGGTCAACATTTACAGAAATCTTAACTTTCAAGTTCTCATGTATTGTTAACAAGAGTAACATAGTATCACAGGTCAGTCATGAGTAATCGATCAGTGAAAGAAAAATGAAAAAGAAGAAAAGATAATACGAAATAAGGCTACAAGACAACAATAGAGAAATAACTTATATGAATACTAAATAATAATAATAACAACAACATAATTGAAGAGGTAAAAGGTATTATGGTATTATCGCAACCTCCAGAGGGAAACACGCGCCACTGAACGAAAATGGCGGAAAACTCGACTAAACCAGGATTTCCTACAGTACAAGACTAACCTGCAGCAGTTCCACACTGCCCTTGCTCATGCGAAGCAGGAATACTTTACCAAGCTCATCGGAGCACAAGCTTCCAATCCCCGGCGTCTTTTTAGCACCTTCAACTCCCTGCTTAAACCCACCCCCCCACCTTCTGTTTCCTCCCTCTCTGCCACAGATTTAGCCACCCACTTCACCAACAAAATAGTCTCCATCCGTCAGGAAATATCCAATCTTCAATCTTCACCTCCCACCTGCTCACAACCTACTCCTTCTCCACCCTATCCTCCCCTCACCTCCTTCACTCCTACTACCACTGAGGAGGTCAACCACCTACTGCAGACTTCCCATACCACTACCTCCCCCCTTGACCCTATCCCTTCTGATCTACTTCAGCCTCACTTCACGGATCTGGCCCCAGTCCTCACTACCATGTTTAACCTCTCCCTATCCACAGGCACCTTCCCCTCAGACTTCAAGCAGGCCACTGTACTGCCTCTGCTCAAGAAACCCTCCCTCGACCCCTCGCTACCCTCCAACTACCGCCCGATCTCCCTCCTCCCCTTCGCCTCAAAACTCCTTGAGCGTCTGGTTCACAAACGCCTGACCCAGTACCTCAATGCCAACTCACTACTAGACCCACTGCAATCTGGATTTCGGCCTGCCCACTCAACCGAAACGGCTCTCACCAAAGTGGTCAATGACCTTGCCTTAGCTAAAGCTGAAGGTAAATACACCATTCTCCTCCTCCTTGACCTATCAGCAGCTTTTGATACAGTAGATCATCCCCTACTCCTCCAGTCCCTCCAATCCATGGGCATTCACAATCTCGCCCTGACCTGGCTTTCATCCTACCTCTCCAACCGCTCCTTCACGACCTCCTTCAATGAGTCCTCGTCCACCCCCAACCACCTCTCAGTGGGAGTCCCCCAAGGCTCGGTCCTTGGCCCCCTACTGTTCTCCCTATACACATCCTCCATTGGCAAGGTTATCTCCTCCATGGGTTTTAACTATCATCTGTATGCAGATGACACCCAAATCTATCTCCACACCCCTGACATCTCCACCACTACCATGGACAAGGTCTCCTCCTGCCTATCTGCCATCTCCTCCTGGATGTCCGCTAGGTTCCTAAAACTAAATCTAGACAAAACGGAATTTATGATCTTCCCACCCCGGTCATCCCTGGACCTCCCAGATGTGCAGGTCACTGTTAACCACACTACTATTCACCCTACCTCTCAAGCCCGCTGTCTGGGTGTCACCCTGGACTCCGCACTCTCCTTCACTCCCCACATCCAAAACCTCACAAAGTCCTGCAACTTCCACCTTCGTAACATCTGTAAGATTCGCCCTTTCCTGACCCCTGCCACCACCAAACTCCTCATCCATGCCCTCATAATTTCCCGCCTCGACTACTGCAATGCCCTTCTGTCTGGACTCCCTAAGACCCGAATAGCCCCACTGCAGTCCATCATGAATGCGGCTGCCAGAATTATCCACTCCTCCCATCGCTCCACCAGGGCGGCTCCCCTCCGTGAATCCCTCCACTGGCTTCCTATCCAGTCCAGAATCAGATTCAAGATATTGTGTCTGACCTACAAATCCATCCACAAAACCTGTCCAACCTACATTTCTGATCTTACTCAGAGATACACACCAAGCCGCTCACTCCGCTCCTCCAATGAACTTCGCCTGACCGTCCCCCGCATCACCCAGTCCCATGCACGCCTCCAAGACTTCTCAAGAGCCGCTCCGACACTATGGAACTCCCTACCTCCACCCATTAGGGCAGCCCCCTCCTTCAACACCTTCAAGAAGGCCCTCAAAACTCACCTTTTCACTCTTGCCTACCACCCCTCACAATTGCTCTAAACCCAGCCGAACTCTGGTCCCCTACCTCTCGTGTCCCTACCTCTCCCTCTAGATTGTAAGCCTTTGGGCAGGGTCCTCACTCCTTTTGTGTCCTACCTGATCATGCACCTCTATTACTGTGCACCCATGCTATGCATTTGAGTGAACCTAACTTGCCTAACTCCATGCTCCCATCCAGTGACTGACTAAGCATTACCTTGTACTCATACTGTGCTGTGTGATCTGGTTTTCTTGTATTCCTGTATTGTCATATTGCTGTTTGTCACCCCTAAATATTGTCTGTAACCTAAATTAATGTCTAGCGCTGCGTAATATGTTGGCGCTTTATAAATACAACAAATAAATAAATAAATAATCATCCACAGCATCACCTTTAACTCCTGAGAGAAAACTGAGAAACCAATTATTACAGAGTAACCAAGCAGCTCGGGGTGACCCAAACCACTAGGAATGTATAGAGGGATAAAAGAGACCAAAAAGCCCTCCTACTAATAAGCAATGCTTGGTGTGATTTGCCTTCTTAAAGTGGTTTGAAACTCTGATATAACATTCAATAAAAATGTGTTTTCCTACTTTTTATTACTCATACAGTTATCACATTTGCTTTTGTACATAAGTAATATTGTCTGTTTACAAATTACAAGTTTCCAAAGTGTAGTTAATCGTGCCCTAAATGGTGTCATTGCATTTTATTGAAACTGCTTTTTATTATATATTAACATCTTCTAATGAGCTATTCTAAACTCTGTGTGTGTCTGAAGCATAGAGAGCTTCACAGCGAGCTCCTTTTCACTTGTTACACTGCGTTTGTTTACATTCTAATGTTGTTACAATGTTTGTAAAGATACTGTTATCTCAAGTTTGGATGCGGATTTGAAGCTGAATATCAGGACAACTGCTTTGTTTAACCATTTCAGCGATGTTCTGCTTAAAATACATTCTGGGATAGTAGCTTTCAAGCTGTGAGGAATCTTTTAGAGCAAAGTAGAAATCAGACCACTTTAAAACAGAAGGCAAATCAGATCCAGAACCGCTGGTGTATAGCAAGCCTATAGCTTTACATTTCATATTAAAACATCACTGCATGAACACCAAATGTCACTTTAAAATCATAACTCACTGCCGATGTAACAAGCGCAGCCGGCTTTACATTTGACACAGCCACATCAACCCCACATGTAGACAGCCTGTTTCAAACTTTTATATATTTTATATATTATTACAATCCAGATTATAAAGGAATGCTGAACCAAAGTTTACCAAGCTAAGGTTGAATAGATAGGTCATTGTGAAGGCTTCATAGTAAATTATGATATGAAGGAGGAAGAAGTGTCCCTATGAAATTAGTGTGAAATCTGCTTTAGAACAGAATTAATAAGCACATGTGAAAGAGCATGTTGTTTAGATAGGCTATCTGAAGATATACTAAGGTGAACGTTATGAGTGACTCCGCCTTCTGGCTCCCACCCTTTCCCCACCACAAGGCCACACCTCTTCCACATGGCGTACGCCGCCATATCCCCAGAGATCCAAGCATGCAACAATAAATACAATGTTGTGCAAGAATACCATTTTTTACCCTTTTAACCAGCCTGGCGGTATGGACGAGCTCAGGCCCTTCTGGGCCGCTCAGGCCCTGCTGGGCCGATTTTCATCAAATAAAAAGGTGCACACGCAGCCGGCACTTTGCCAGCCACGTGTGCTACCTGATTGTCGCCGCGTGCAGCGGCGAAAGAGGGTCCCCCCAGTTCCGGCCAGCGCTAAGGGCTGGACCGGAGGCGGCTGACGTCAGGACGTCGGCTGACTTCCATGACGTCACTCCGCTCGTCGCCATGGCGACGAGAAAAGCAAAACAAGAAAGGCCGCTCATCGCGGCCATTCTTGTTACTTCTGATCGCCGGGAGTACGCATCAGAAGCGCCCTCTAGTGGGCTTTCATGCAGCCAACTTTCAGTTGGCTGCATGCAATAGTTTTTTTTTTTTATAAAAAAAAAAACATCCGGTCGCCAGCCTGGCGATCTTAATAGAACGCCAGGCTGGGATATACCTTTTATATCACTTTTTTCTCTTCCTCTGATCAATGTCCTGAAACCATTGAGCTATAACTCCCAAGTCCCTGATACCTTGCCCACTCTGGTCCTCGGTTATTGTAAAACTCTTTCAGACGGAAATATAATTCAATGTTTCCAGCTCAATCTAATTGGTGCTGGAATAAAAAGCCGATTAATGCCTAGTCTTGTAAAGTTACAGAGGCAACCATTGTCATTACTGCAAGAGACACCGTGTTCTTTTTTTACCGGCATCTCTGAAATGTGACTTGAACTTCGATAAGCGTTTTCTTGCTTGCATGCTGTTATTTAACACTTTACTGCACCACCAGTACCAAATAAACAAAACTCTGATATATCCAGCAAAGTACAACCAAAGGGTTTTGGTGCCAAACTTGATGAATGTTTTCAGCCTAAAGATTTAATAAAATTATCTCTTTCCGCCTCCGGTGCCCGATAAATATCGAAGTACCCAATTTTCCCGTTTGATGAGAATTCAATGGACCCCGATGGCGGTGCCCAAAAATTACTGTGTTTGCAGATTTTTTTTTGCAGTGTTTGCCTGGCTGGGTTGGTTAAGGTTAAGTGTGGGTGGTTAAGGTTAGGTGTAGGCAGTGGGTGGTTAAGGTTAGGTATATGTGTGTGGTTAAGGATAGGTGTGGGTGGTGAGTGGTTAAGGTTAGGTGTGGGTGGTGAGTGGTTAAGGTTGGCATGCGTAGTTAAGGTTAGGTGTGGGTGGCGAGTGGTTAAGGTTGGCATGCGTAGTTGTTAGGTGTGGGCGGTGAGTGGTTAAGGTTAGGTGTGGGTGGTTAAGGTCAGGTGTGGGTGTTGAGTAGTTAAGGTTGGCATGTGTAGTTAAGGTTAGGTGTGGGCAGTGAGTGGTTAAGGTTAGGTGTGGGTGGTTAAGGTTAGGTGTGGGTGGTAAGTGGTTAAGGTTGGCATGGTAGTTAAGGTTAGGTGTGGGCGGTGAGTGGTTAAGGTTAGGTGTGGGTTGTGGGTGGTTAAGGTTAGGTGTGGGTGGTTAAGGTTAGGTGTGGGTGGTGAGTGGTTAAGGTTGGCATGTGTGATTAAGGTTAGGTGTGGGTGGTTAAGGTTGGCATGGGTGGTTAAGGTTAGATGTGGATGGTGGGTGGTTAAGGTTAGTTGTGGGGGGTGGGTGATTAATGTTAGGCATTCGGGCTGTTGGGTCCAGTGTGAGAATAGGCTTAGGTTTAGCTGTAGTAAAATGTCGGTATTTTATACCAATATTTTGCTATCTTTTTTATACTTTAATAGAAGACTCTCCTAATAGTATATTCTCATATTGGCTTTTCTTATGTACGTGTTGTGTGTGTGACTCAAAAGCAGTTAAGGTAAACTTGTGAGCAACACTCTGCAAAATTTGGATACAGTGTGTACCTGCTTGACCCCACCGCTGCTCGCCTGGACCCTCGTCTTCATTGTATCTGTACGAGCACAGCCATACTGCGCAGGTGCCAGTGGGAGCCACTCCTGCACAGCAGCACAAAGCCGCTCGTGCACGGAGATAAAAGCCATGCATGGACGGTATTGTGCTACTGTGCAGGTGCGGACTGTACTCGCACATGCCCAGTTCAGCCGCACTCATACATGGATGAGCGGGCAGCCACCAGCACATATTCAACTTGTTAATGAGTTCAGTGAGTCCCACAACTGGATCTGTGGAGTCAAGGAGACTGGGGGAAGCCTCTGGATTAAAATGTACCTGAACTCCTGTAAGTATTTTGAGAGTCTAATTCTGCCAAATCTGTGACTAATTACAAATGTAAATTGTTCTCTCAGCTGTGTCATCTGGCTGCCTTGGCAGAGCAGCTAATTTGTAAACACAGGATGTTAACCCTATGTCTGCTTCCATGAAAGCAGGAAGTAATCACACTGCAGATTTATTTCAGGATTTGTATCAGCAGGAACAAAGAAATGTTTTTTTTCTCTAAAGGTTATTAAGCTGTTGCTTATCTTTTAGAGCACAGAAGAAGTTCTTGGTTCAGGTCCGCTTTAACCCAGAGCCTTTCTTCCACTGAGGTAAGTATATGTCTTTACTTTGTTTTCTTTACTCACAGGTGTTCTTTAAAGCCAAAAGCTCAGCATGGCATGGCTTATAAGGGAATGAAGATGGCTGCCTCCCTATTCCTCTCCTCTCAGGTCCCCTTTAGCTCCAATGCGCTAAGTAGATTAGTCTGACAGGTGTGGCCTATTTTATCAATACATTCTACATGATACGATACTTTGTGCGATTCGATTACGATTCTATTTACGATCCAATTAAATCTGACATGTCCGATCAGGATTCGATTCAATTTGACTTGCCATTGCAAAACAATGGCAAATCGAATTGAATCAAATCCCGATCGGACATGTCGGATTTAATCGGATCGTAAATAGAATCAGAATAGAATCGCACAAAGAATCGTATCCTGTAGATGGGGCTTTAAACAGAGACTTTCTGTTACTTTAAAGTCTGCATTTCAGAGTTCTGTTCTGGTTCTATCCCAGCCCACTGCAGAGAGTGGAAGCCCTGACACAAGTGGGATGTGATATTTACACTGGTGGCAGGGAAGTGCAGGGAATACACGTTAAACAAATGAAATATTGGGGACACGGGTCCGGCCGGTAGCACGCTGTACTGCACCGCCGGTGAGGCAATTAGGAGCTTATTGAAGGGTGAAATCTGTCACAGGTTCCTCTGAAAGCCTTGTCAGGCAGAACCAGAACAAATAACACTTCCCAGATCAATTAATGCTCTGCAGAGGGAGTTGGGAGCTGGGGAAAGTATGTGTTCATGTACACTGGTTACTTTTCACTTAGTTAGGCCCAGTGCCCAGATCTGCAAAACGCTAGCGATTTTGGAATCAGATTTTAAAGCGATTCTAGGCATGTTTAGAGAGGTTTTTTAAACATACCTAGCGGTTTTGGCTGCGTTTTTGTGTAGCAGATTACACAAATTGTTACAGTAAAAGCTGTTACTGAACAGCTTCTGTAACAAAAACACCTGTCAAACCGCTCTGAAGTAGCGTTTTTCAGAGCGGTTTGCGTTTTTCCTATACTTTACATTGAGGCAGAAACGCTTCAGCACACCGCAAACGTGCAGCAGGAGGCACGTTTGCAGTTTGCTACAATCCTCAAACCGCCGGTGTGCACCATCTCATTGAGATACATTAACCGAGCGGTTTGACAGGCGGATACGGCCGGCGGATCGCATCAAAAACCGCTCGGTGTGCACTGGGCCTAACAAGACTGGCATGGACCTTGAGAGGAGCAGTAATGAAGAAATAAAAAAACCCAACACATTAAAGGACCACTCCGGCGAAAAAAGTAAGCAGCTAAAATCTGACAGAACCACCAGGTTTTGGACTAGTCCATCTCCTCATGGGGGATTCTCAGGGTTTTTTCAAAAGCATTTCCTGAATGGCAGTTTAACTGCCAAAATAGTAAGATACCAGCCAGCCTTCCTACTCACTTGCACAGTATTTTGTCAGTTAGACTTGGCAACTACTGTTCAGGAAATGCTTTAGAAAACCCTGAGAATCCTCCGTGAGGAGATGGACTAGTCCAAAACCTGTTGGTTGTGTCAGATTTTAATTGCTTACTTTTTGCTCAGGAGTGGTATTTTTAAAAAGACAATTTTCAAGAAAAATTGTAAAATTGACTGTATGTATGCATACATACATAGAAAATGTACATTTGTTCTGGAGTAAAATACACTATACATGTCTTTTTTCCTGTGTTCCTCTCACTTACAGTGTGTAGTACATTTCTGACTGTTTTGGACTTGTTCATCTCCTAGGAGAATTCTCAATATTTCCGTTCTTCTTTACAAAAGCAATCCCTGGAAAGGATCTCTGTAAAGACACTGGGCAGCCAGTCCCCTCATACACTTGTGGAGTGGCGTAACAATAGGGGATGCAGAGGTTGCGACCGCACCGGGGCCCTTGGACCAGAGAGGCCCACTGGGGGCCCTCCCTAATCTACAGTATTACATCTTTAATTGTGCAATGCTGGACTAGTAATATATAGTATAGTATATGCTTTAAATAGTGGTAATCATTAAAGTGGACCTAAACTCTTAAAAAAGGATAAAAGGAAAACCTAGAGAAATACACCCTGTATGTATTTAAATAGATTAGCCTGTCTAATACCCCCCCTAATCTGTGTCTAGTTGTAATTTGATCCCTTAGTTGTGTGAGCTGACTGCCATGGCAGAGAGGCTAAATTAGAAGCAAAAGGATGTTAACATTATGTCTGCTTTCATTAAAGCACGTCAGGCACTGCTGGCATGGTTGCCTCCCGGTCACTGTGCATTGCCCGCCGTGGGATACATCATGACTGCTGCCGCAGCCATCCTCTTTTCTGTCATTTGGAGCCCAGGCATCTTTAAATGTCCCACTGGGGCTCCCCATTCGTCCACTAGGTAAGCCAATCATCTCATTGGTTTAACGTTGGAGATTTCAGGAACAGGATATGGCTCTTTTTCTCCATCTTTCGCCTCACCCTTTAACCTCGCGTTCTGCAACATCACCTCCATAATACTTGAGATCCATGATGCAGAGGGGCCGATTAGAATAAAACTATTTAAAATTGTTACAAGGAGGTAGTGGTGGACTTACCCCCAGGTGGTCGAACACAGGTTGTCTTTTTCCTAAAGCAGTGCTTTATTAGTAACAAGAAACAACAGTAATTCCACTTGTGACGCGTTTCGCGGGTGTACCTGCTTACTCGGGCAAACATTTTGTGGAGCATCTGTTAAGAATACGTATGAATTCGCCACCGGGAGACTTGGGCGAAGGATACAGCTGATATACGGCTTTCCCTGCTCCTGCACAAGTCCTGGCGGCGTTAATTACTATACCCCCTCCGGGTCGACATAGATGAAGGGGAATGATGTCATTTGTATTCCAGCTACTGTGGCGGCCGAATTACAGTGTTTCAAAAGTAACTTCAGCTCCGTCTTCTGACAACGCAGAAGTTACTAACTGTGCGCCGCTATAGCCGTAATTCCTATTACAGTCTATGGTGGCATCGGCTGCGCCCAAATCTCCTGCGCTATTATTACAGCGCTCGTCTGCTAATCCAAGTATGCATGGTCTGGCACCTTAGCTGGAGAATTCAAGAATAGAATATGGCTCTTTTTCTCCTTCTCTCTCCATATGCTTTAAACTGGCCTTCTGAAACATCATCTCTATAATGCTTGCCATAAACAGATCAATAAATGACCGGTACAGCCAGCTATTGATCCCTCTCCAGTCAAAAATCACTTGGGTAGTAGTGATTGATTCTACCACTTTGGTTCTTCATTTCTTCAGCAGAAATCTCACTGAAAATGCATAGATGAGACACAATGCTTTGTGAATGTTGATCCCCAGCTGTACTGCCCTTCCCACTTGACAGAGATTTTCTAACTTTTAAAATCACCCTTTTGATCAATAAATTCCCTGGAATTCAAATTCAAAATTTGAACAGGCGGCAATAGACCAGATTTAATCAAAGCTGAAAAATCATTATGTGTATAGCCAGCCTAACATGCTGCTTCTCTTCTTCCTCTCTCTCATCGGCCCGTATGCAAATAACTTTTTCTCCTGAGTTATCTCCTAGGAGATATTTTTCATCTTCTATTTAAAATAACATTTCAGCACTTCGCTTGCAACTGAAAAAGTACCAAAAAGTAGGTGAAAAAGTACTATCAAAATTATTTTAAGTATTTTCTTGCTTGCTGGTGGTTTAAATGGCATTTTTTGACAGTTTTGAAAATATCACCGAGGAGAAAACTCAGGAGAAAAAGTTAATTGCATCCTCCTTCGACATCTCACTTTACTGTAGCTCTGCCCCTAGGGCTCTATTAAGCCATTGGGTGGTGTACGGTAAGACATCATAGATTCCTGCCCCCAAGATGGATGCTTCCATGGTACAGAAGTTGGTGGAGGGACAAGCTGCTCTCATTATGTCTTCCGATATCAAGAGCCCCTATTATGTCTTTGCCCCACAGCAAGTGCCCCCATTATGTCCTCCACAACAAGCACTGCACTATGTCCCTCTCAAGTGCCTCCATTATGTCCTCCACAACAAGTGTGTCCATTATGCCCCCCCAAAAAATAAAGGACAACTCCAACTCTATGTCCCCTCAACTGAGCCATTATGTACTCCACAAAAATATATGCCCCTGCTATGTCACCCACAACAAGGGCCACTATTTTGACCCCACCCAAAACAAGTGCACCCACTTTATCCTTGACAATAACTGCACCGTTATGCGGTCCACATGGGCCCCCATTACGTCTCTCAGGTATTGTAAATTCAAATAGAACAACAAATCCAAGATTGTTTGCATGGCTTTCTACTTCCACAAACACAGCATATGTGCATTGTATACTTTACTCTATATTTAGCATATGGGTGAACTGGATATATTTTCCAGGTCATTGGCATTCAGTGTTATTTGATAAAGGTATAAGGGCTTTGGAAGATAATGATAAATGACATGACTGCCTGATTAATTCATGAATCTGTCATCAGCTTGCAAATCTGATAAGCCCCTTGAAGGTTCTGTTCTAGCCCCGCTAATTCTAGTAATTTAGGTAAAAAAAAGTTGTTGAACTTAACCACTTAACTCAAACTGGACGTATATATGCATATGTATATAGATGTCCAGGATAGTTATGGTGGGTTACATGTGGTACATGTCATATCATTTTAGATGTGACGAGTTGTAGAATACATTTTGGTGTGTTTTAAAGCTTGGACCCACGTCACATACAAAAATGGGTAAGGAAAAACTCAATCCAACATAGAAAGTCATTTTTAAAAATATGATTAAACTTGTGGTAACATTTTAACCGTGATAAGTAGTAGAATAGATTTTAGGGTGTTTTAGGGTCGAGGTCTATTAGGTCTTGTGTATTCTTTTTAGTTTAAAAACTGAATCAAAAACAATAACATTTTTGTATATTCTGTACCAAAATAAAAGACTTGTAAAATGAAAACAAAGTGACAGAATATAAAAGAAAATACATATATTATTACCTTGGGAACTTGGCTTTTTAAATATGTATGCCATGAGGGTATATTACTGTTATTTTTGCAAATAAGATCTTGTAATCATTGATAGTGTACAACGCGAAAGCAAAAAACACAAAACAGAAAAAGACACCTTATTTCCAAATACAATATTGTCACCATGCATTGTACTAGGAACATAATCTAAATGTTGTAATATCCAGGATGGATAAGCAAATAGAGATGGCTGGAACCTCCGATTTACGGTTCGCAAAGTTCGAACGTGAACTTCTGCGGACTTCGCGAACCGCAATACACTTCAATGGGCAGGCAAACTTTCAAAACTACAAATACTAATTTTGGCCACAAAAGTGATGGAAAAGATGTTTCAAGGAGTCTAACAACTGGAGGGGGGCATGGCGGAGTGGGATACGTGCCAAAAGTCCCGGGGAAAATTACGGATTTGAGGCACAGCAGGATTTTAAGGAAAAAAATCACATTGCATTGCTAAATTGGAGGCATAAAGTGCTTTAACCCTCTGGGCGATACAACTATATCGCCCAGGAGGTGGCGCAGCACTATTTTTTAAATTTTTTTATTTTTTAAATCATGTAGCGAGCCCAGGGCTCGCTACATGATAGCCGCAGCGCAGCGGCATCCCCCCACCCACTCCGATCGCCTTCGGCGATCAGAGTAAGCAGGAAATCCCGTTCAGAACGGGATTTCCTGCTGGGCTTCCCCGGTCGCCATGGCGACGGGGCGGGATGACGTCACCAACGTCATGGATGTCGTGACGTCAGAGGGAGTCCCGATCCACCCCTCAGCGCTGCCTGGCACTGATTGGCCAGGCTGCGCAAGGGGTCGGTAGGGGGGGGGCTGCACGGCACGGCGAGCGGCGGCGGATCGGCGGCGAGCGGCGGCGATCGGAAGTTACACGTAGCTAGCAAAGTGCTAGCTGCGTGTAACAAAAAAAAAATTATGCAAATCGGCCCACCAGGGCCTGAGAAATCCTCCTGCGCGATATACCCCGAGCTCAGCTCGGGATTATCGCTCAGGAGGTTAAAGGACACCCGAAGTGAAAATAAACTAATGAAATAAACTATTTTATCTATCTTCCTTCTCCTAAAAATGACTTTTTAAGATAATTCCACAGTTTTATTTTATGTTTAAATATACTTTTTAAGTTTTACCTTTTTTATTGTTTTTGCTCAATGACACATTCATTGAAGTATGCCAGAGCTAAAATCTATGAACTATTGACTCTTTTTATCTCTTTCCTGCTCGCAAAAGCCATTTTCTGCTAGGAAAGTATTTTATAGATGGAATTTCTTATCAGTAAGGGTCACACTGTAGTCACTTCCTGCCTGAGTCAGGACCGAGTCAGCCACTTACATACCTGATATTTGACTCTTTCAGGCAGAGAAAGAAAAAAAGGAACACAGCATAGTTGATTGTGTGCTAGGCACTGTACAGACCCATGTCTATCTCATCATGTCACATGTCACTTTGGGTATCCTTTAAAACATCTTGCGTGTGTATACATCAACCAGGTAGTGTAATTAGTGTACTGCTTCACACTGACGGAACAAACTCACTGCAAACAGCTGTTTGTGTAGTGATGGCCATGCTGGACTGGTGCACACCATGGCGAGAGTGCAGATAATGGCGGTTTTCAAGCCTATAAGCTCGGGCTGAGGTAGCTCCATGACAGAACAACAGTGACTGTCCAGGTGATTGTATTCGGTCTGTCCACAATGAAGCAACAACCTTATTATCTTGGGTGTGCCCCCCAACACACTTATATAGGTCTGGTCATTACTAGAGATGGCCCGAACCTCCGATTTTCGGTTCGCGAACCGAGTTCGCGAACTTCCGCAAAAGTTCGGTTCGCGCGAACTATCGCGAACCGCAATAGACTTCAATGGGGAGGCGAACTTGGAAAACTAGAAAAAAATATGCTGGCCAGAAAAGTGATGGAAAAGATGTTTCAAGGGGTCTAACACCTGGAGGGGGACATGGCGGAGTGGAATACATGCCAAAAGACCTGGGAAAGAATGGGTTTGATGCAAAGCAGCATTTTAAGGGCAGAAATCACATTGAATGCTAAATTGCAGGCCTAAAGTGCTTTCATGCATATTGTATGTGTATACATCAATCAGGGAGTGTAATCCCCTTCCTCCCTCCTCCCTTCCTCCCACCTCTCTCTCTCTCTCTCTCTCACTCTGATTTTGTCTTCCAGGGATTTGTAGGCGGTCAAAAGCAAGCTCACATACATTGGCCAAGAATTGAACCCAGGTCAACTGCTTAGAAGGCAGCTATGCTCACCACTATACCACCATTGGCCGGGAATCGAACTCAGGTCAACTAACATTACAAGCTGAAGCCAGCCATTTCACTCATCTCTTCAACTACAAGAAAGGCCCAGTAGTCTTAGCTACCGTAATATCTATGTTACGGCAGGGCCCTTATTACACTTTCTCTTACAGGGCAATGGAAACCGTTTTACCCATGCGATAAAACGAGGTGCAAAAATGAAATCATGCCTAGCAGAGGATGGTTTCAATCCATCAACCTCAGGGTTATGGGCCCAGCACACTTCCGCTGCACCACTCTGGGGCCTGATTGGCTACAACGGGCCTGCTGACTGTGATGTAGAGGGTCAAAGTTGACCCTAATGGTGCACTATGGGGGCGAACCGAACTTCTGGGAAAGTTTGCGTTCGCATGCGCATGCGAACCACCCAAAGTTTGCCTGGAACCGTTCGCCGGCGAACCGTTCGGGCCATCTCTAGTCAATGCTTCATTGTGATACGCAAGCCCTTCCCCGAGGCAAGGTAACGATCACGAAGGGAAATTGACACACGTACATGCCTTTTGTTTTGTTGTTGCAGCCGCAGTGCAGTCAGAAAAATTAGGCAGGCGTGTACACGCACCAGAAAAAAATATTATTGTTTTTGTTAGCGGTCGCTGCTAGCAGCGGCATTAAAAATTCAGGAATCCACCTGGAGTCCTGGACCCTGTTGGTGGTGGCGGAGAAGGCAGTCAAGCGGCCTGAAGGCTTAGTCTTGGGGCAGGCAGCAGCGGCCGGCAGGCAGCGATGCTGTGTGTGGGGACTGACTTAGTTTTCGGGCAGGCAGTAGCCCTCCAGGATCCATGCCTCATTCATTTTGATAAAGGTGAGGTACTGAACACTTTTTTGACCTAGGCGACTTCTCTTCTCACTGACAATGCCTCCAGCTTTGCTGAAGGTCCTTTCTGACAGGACGCTTGAGGCAGGGCAAGCCATAAATTGGATGGCAAATTGTGACAGCTCTTGCCACAGGCCGCAGTCGCACAGATGCAGTGAAAGGTATGCAGTAACTGCTGGTATAAAAATGTGCAGTCACACAGGTGCAGTGAAAGATATGCAGTGACTGCTGGTATAACAATGTGCAGTCACACAGGTGCAGTGAAAAGGTCACAGTGACTGCTGGTATAACAATGTGCAGTCACCACTGGCGTAACAATAGGCCCTGCAGCCCCTGCTCCCGCGGGGGGACCCGGGCCCCCCTGGGGCCCGCTCAGGGCCGTTTTTTGGGGGCTGGAGGGGTGGCAGCATGAGGGGAAAGCCTTGGCCACAGTCGGCGGGGAGAGGGGACATTCCCCCCCTCTCCCTCACCTTAGAGCTCTCCCCTCTGCGCTCCCCTCCAGCTAGTTACAGTGTGGGCAGCGGGCAGCGACGGGCAGATACATACCTTCCGTGCGTTCCACCGCATACTCCTCACTCTAGCGGCTGACGTCACTTCCGGAAGTGATGTCACTTCCGGAAGTGGTGTCAGGCGCTAGAGCGAGGAGTATGCGTTGGAACGCACGGAAGAAGGTATGTATCTGCCCGCCGCTGCCCGCTGCCCACACTGTAACTAGCTGGAGGGGAGCGCAGAGGGGAGAGCCCCGAGGTGAGGGAGAGGGGGGGGACGTCCCCTCTCCCCGCCGACTGTGGCCAAGGCTTTCCCCTCATGCTTCCACCCCTCCAGCCCCCACAAAACGGCCACGAGCGGGCCCCAGGGAGGGGCCTGCTCCGAAATTCTGCAGGGGGGCCCTGTGGGGCCTAGTTAAGCACCTGGCAGTCACAAAGGTGCAGTGAAAATGGATGCACTGACTGCTGGTATATAAAACAGCGTGCGGTCACACAGATGCAGTGAATGGTATGCAGTGACTGGTATATAAAACAGCATTCGGTCACACAGGTGCAGTGAGAGGTATGCAGTGACTGGTATATAAAACAGCGTGCGGTCACACAGGTGCAGTAAAAAGGTATGCACGGACTGGTATATAAAACAGCGTGCTGTCACACAGATGCGGTGAAAGGTATGCAGTGACTGGTATTATAATACAATGTGCAGCAGTCACACTAGGCACTGAATGTGCTGGGACTGGCACAGTATAGCAATTAGCAAGGTATATGCAGTGTCAGTGGGCCACACAAAAAAAAAACACATCACAAGTACATTAGCTCTTAACCTCCTTGGCGGTCTGATTCTTTCCAGATTTTAGGGTCTAAAAGCGGTGCAATTTTTTTTTCACTCTTTCAGACCCTAAAACCTGAAAAAAATCATTCTGGCAGTGAGATCTGCAGCAAAATAAAAAAAAATGTACCTTCCTGGGCTCCTGTGCTGCAGTTTTCTCTTTGTCCACAAGATGGCGCTAATATACATATAAATTAACTTCTCTATATTTCTCTAATATAGAGAAGTTCGTTTTCAATATTAGCCCCGCCCCCGATGACGTCACGCTGCCACCACCGCTCTGCTGCCACCACCACGGCTGCGCTGCTCCAACTGGCTGCCGGGTCCCCGGAAGAATAGCGGTGACATGGGGGATCCCGGCGGCCAGGGAAAGACCCCACACTGCCGGGGAGAGAGGCTGGAGTCCCGCTGTACAGCGAGATCGCGCGCGGGACTCCACAACCACAAGTAATCTGCAATGCATACCCCGACCTGAGCTCGGGATCACCGCTAATAGCTTGTTTTTTCTACCCCGAGCTCAGGTCGGGAAAACCGGCAAGGAGGTTAAAGAGCTGTTTTGGGGTACTTTTCATCAACAAATATCAGCAAGTAGCAAGCTAACAGACCTCCTAACTATCGCTTTCCTATCTCTCCAATGTCTCTTCCTTCTCTCACTAATACAGCAGAGTGAGAAAATGGCTGACGCTGCTGCCTTATATAAGGGGGGGAGGGGGGGGGGCTTCAGGAGGGATTGCAGCCTGATTAGCTGCCATGTGTCTGCTGACTGTGATGTAGAGGGTCAAAGTTTAGCCCAATCATGCAGTATAGGGGGCGGGTCGAACGCGCATAAAATTCGCGGTCGCGTTCACATGCGAACCGTTTAGGCCATCTCTATAAGCAAACAACATTTGTAGGTTTAACTTATATTTAGCAGTGTTTATTGTAAAACTGTAATGGACGTAAGAGGAGAAATAGTGTTTTTTCTATTTTTTCCCTTATTTTCCCTTTAAAATGCACAGAAAATTACTACACAAAATGATCACACACTAAAAGCCTAATTTTTCCTGAAAAAACAGAAAAACAAAACAAAAAACAATAAATGGATGATTAAGGTGTAGTAATAAAGTTATTGGTGAATGAATGGGAGCAGCGCTGATATGTGAAAATTGCTCGGGGGCTCTTCACCTGTTACTCTTCATAGTCTATATCTCCTTTTCTCTCATTCTTCTCTATCCCTCTGTATTTCCTCTCTATCCATTCCCAAGGGAACCTCTCTTCATTATTGTCTGTCTGTCTCTTCTTCGTTATATTGACTGCCATATTGGATGGGGAGGCTGATAAATGAAGGACTATGGAGGAAAATTATTTTATATACCAGAAGGTCCATTACATCTGCTTAAAGGACCACTATAGTAAAAAAAAAATGTCAATTTAAATAAGGGTGTATGCAAACATATTAATTGTACATTTGTCCCAGAATAAAATGCACTATAAAATTACTTGTTCCTATGTTGCTATCACTTACAGTAAGCAGAAAAAAACTGACAGTTTTAGAATTAGTCCGTTTCCTTATGGTTTTTTTTTCAGGATTTCCTTTATTTACAAAACCACTCACTGAAAGGAAGTGGCACAGCCCACCTGCTAGAATAGTGGCCAGTGACGTAGTTGAGGAGCTTTGTGTAACAATCGGTGTAACACAGAGAGGATCTGATTATCGGTGATCTGCAGTATCACCGAGAATACAGATATATACCTGATTATTGATGACCTGCAGTATCACCGATAATTAGACATATCTCTAACCTCTGGACACCTGAGTAATATGAGTGTTTGGTGCAACAGTAATACTTTGAGGAGAGCCTCCATAAAGAGGGTGCAAGGCAGTAGAGATACTGCCCAAAGAACAGGCTCCTTCCAAAAGCCTGAGGCTCCCCAAGGGGAGGAGTCAGGCTGAGAATGGGAAGGACCAGAGTGTGAGTGACACTAATGGTGGAGTGTCACTGACAGATCTGGGAACTATCTCTAAACAGAGGAGATAGTTCTCGAGGTCGGACAAGCCAGGTCGGCAACAGACAGATTAGGTACAGAGGAAGGAGACAGACTCGGAGTCCTAAAGCAAGCAAGGTTTGGCAACGGAGTAACAGATATAGCGAAGTACCAAATCAGAGATCAGAAGAGAGGTCAGGAAAGCAGGTCATAACAAATAATCAACAATGTCTAGTCTATAGGTGTGAGCTCCTTGATCATCAACACCCTGGAACTAGTCTGAAGTATAACAGAATGGTAACGCTAATTCCTAGTCTTGGGTGTGAGCTCCGTAGTCATCAACACCCTGGAACTAGCCTCAATAACCTCATTAATGAGTTCCTGAAAGACGGCCGGAGCGTTACACAACCCGAAGGGCATCACCAGGTACTCGTAATGCCCATCGGGTGTGTTAAAGGCCGTCTTCCACTCATTCGCCTCTCTGATCCGCACCAGGTTGTATGCACCCCGCAAATCAAATTTTGAGAAAATCTTAGCATTGGTGACCTGAGTAAATAAATCGTCTATCAAAGGTAAAGGATAGCGATTCTTTACTGTGATTTTATTCAGACCCCGATAATCAATGCATGGCCGTGGGCCTCCGTCTTTTTTCTTTACAAAAAAGAAACCCGCTCCAGCAGGCGACCGGGAAGGGCGAATGAACCCTTTAGCTAAGTTTTCACGGATGTACTCCTGCATGGCCAACTTTTCCGGCCCAGACAAATTGTAGAGATGACCTCTAGGGGGCATACAACCAGACCGGAGATCGATGGGGCAATCGAAAGGGCGATGTGCAGGAAGTTTATCAGCCGATTTAGGACAAAATACGTCTGAAAATTCAGAATACTGATCCGGCACTCCCTCCATGTGAATCTTGGTCTGGCCCAAGGTTACCTTCGCTAAACAATGATGAAAGCAATGGGACGACCAGCTCGTTAGCTGACCAGTGGCCCAATTAATCTGAGGGGAGTGAAGTTGTAACCAAGGCATGCCAAGAATGATCGTGGAGGTTGTCATGTGTAACACAAAAAAATGCAAATTCTCCCTATGCAGCACCCCTATAGTGACTCCCACCTCTGGGGTCTGCGACAGAGGACTGTTACCCTGCAGAGGGGAATCATCCACTGCCGTAACTTGAACAGGTGGTTTTACCGGGGTGAGCGGAATACCCAATCTTTTTGCAAATTTGTAATCCATAAAATTAGCCGCTGAGCCTGAGTCAATGAAGGCTTCAGTGACTTCAGATTTATCCTCCCATGAAATACTACAAGGAAGAAGAAAGCGTTCATCATCTAGGGGTAAAAATTGCGCGCCTAGGGTATTACCCCCAACTACTCCTAGGCAGTAGCGTTTCCCGATTTCTTAGGGCAATTCTGTACTCTATGACCCCCCTCTGCACAATAAAGACAGAGCTGCTCTGATATCCTGCGTTTCCGCTCCACTTGAGACAACTTTGACCGGCCAATCTGCATTGGCTCAGGTGGAGGCGAAATGGGAGGAGGCGGAGTCAGAGGGGGCGCAGGGTGGGACACCATTCTCACATGGTTTCTACCCCGGTCTGTCTCTGATAGCGCAGCCGACGATCTATCCTAATGGCTGATGAAATGGCCTCATCGATGGATTTAGGTTCAGGCAGACTTAACATAAGACCGGAGACCTCATCTGACAACCCTGATAAGAAACAATCTAAAAGGGCAAAGGTGTCCCACCTGGCTGACACTGACCACCTCCTAAATTCAGCAGCATTCTCCTCAACCGGACTCTTGCCTTGACGTAACAGTTTGAGCTTCCGCTCAGAAGTCGAGGCAATGTCTGGATCATCGTAAATTATAGCCATGGCTTTAAAAAATTCCTCCACAGAGGTTAGGGCTAAGTCTCCGACGGGCAGACTGTACGCCCAGGTCTGAGAATCACCTGATAACAAAGTTTTAATAAATGTGACCCTTTGGGCCATAGTTCCTGACGATTTAGGTCTCAACTCAAAGTATGATAACACTCTACTCCTAAAATTTCGGAAATCAGATCTGTGACCAGAACATTTTTCAGGTACAGGCATACGTATGTCTGAGCTAGGAGGAGATCGCACTTCATCCACAGCCATCTGGAGGGTTTGTACAGACCCGGAAAAAGCATCAATTAATGCCCGGTGACTACCCAGCACTTGGTTGATGTTATCCACCGAAGTGGTAAGTGTGCCCAGATGGCCGGTGAGTACGTCCATTTGTATTTGGTCTGCCGTTCTGTAACGATCGGTGTAACACAGAGAGGATCTGATTATCGGTGATCTGCAGTATCACGGAGAATACAGATATATACCTGATTATTGATGATCTGCAGTATCACCGATAATTAGACATATCTCTAACCTCTGGACACCTGAGTAATATGAGTGTTTGGAGCAACAGTAATACTTTGAGGAGAGCACCCGTATAGAGGGTGCAAGGCAGTAGAGATACTGCCCAAAGAACAGGCTCCTTCCAAAAGCCTGAGGCTCCCCAAGGGGAGGAGTCAGGCTGAGAATGGGAAGGACCAGAGTGTGAGTGACACTAATGGTGGAGTGTCCCTGACAGATCTGTGAACTATTTCTAAACAGAGGAGATAGTTCTCGAGGTCGGACAAGCCAGGTCGGCAACAGACAGACAGATTAGGTACAGAGGAAGGAGACAGACTCGGAGTCCTAAGGCAAGCAAGGTTTGGCAACGGAGTAACAGATATAGCGAAGTACCAAATCAGAAATCAGAAGAGAGGTCAGGAAAGCAGAAGGTCATAACAAATAATCAACAATGTCTAGTCTATAGGTGTGAGCTCCTTGATCATCAACACCCTGGAACTAGTCTGAAGTATAACAGGATGGTAACGCTAATTCCTAGACTTGGGTGTGAGCTCCGTAGTCATCAACACCCTGGAACTAGTCTGAATGATAACACAGATAATACACAGTATTCCTAGTCTTGGGTGTGAGCTCCGTAGTCATCAACACCCTGGAACTAGTCTAGAGAATAACACAAATACACAGTATTCCTAGTCTTGGGTGTGAGCTCCGTAATCATCAACACCCTGGAACTAGTCTAAAGAATAACACAGATTCTGACAAACAGGTCTGAGTGCTACCACTTAGTGATCGCAACGGCAGACAACCAGAGAATGACCAGCACCCAGTATATATAGCAAGGCGCTCTCCAGCGCCTCCCCTAAGTGCTGGACCAATGGGAAGTGGTGGAATTGTCAGCTGACCGGCTTGGTCAGCTGACTCCCTTCTGGCTGTCATAAAAGCTCTGCCTCTCAGCACGCGCGCGTGCGTGTCCTTCTGAACCTGTGTGGACTATCTGTCCCAGCCACACCAGACATGTGTTGCAAAGCACTCACCGCGCTGGACGCAGAATCCGCCGCACCGCTATCAAGGCATTCGGCGGTTTCTCCACGTTCGGCCATACTACTGGATGTAGGCCTATGCGTGCAGACCGCCGCGTAGGACGCGGAATCAGCCGCCTTGTTCTGAGCACACGCGGTGGCTTTTCTGCGTTTTCTCACACTTTGGGCTCCAGAGCAAGTTTTATATTAGGCCCACCAAGCACTATATACGTAACAGTTCATATGGTGCAATAAAACCTGCCAAAGACATCTACAGTATGAGAGTCGTAAACAGAGGAGGGTAACAGTTTATTAAAGGGTACCTGAACTCAGAACTTCCTCTTTGTTATAAAACATACACAACAGCAAAACATTTCTTTGTTACACTGCAGATTCACGGGCTGAATGGTCGCCTGTATTGGAGGAAGGGAAAGATAGAAGTTGGGGTCCCCTGCGATTGCAAGGACTGCTCCCCTCTAGTTACACCCCTGCTCCCCATCACTCGGGATATCAGTAATACAGGTGAATACTAGAATACGCTTGGTCATCGCAAAAGTGAAATCGGCGATTGGATGTGCCTGTAATCCTTGTGCGATGGCCAGGTGATGAATAGCTCACATCCTCCAAGCTTCTTATCATATGGCCCAAATAGAGAGAAAAACTAAACATTTGAGGGGAGAAGAAGAGTGAGTAGGGAGTAGAGAAAGATTGAGGGAGATACAACTATGGTTGGGAGGATGGAATGGAGGGGGGGTGTCAACAGAAGGAAGAGAAACGAGGGATAAGCAAGAGGAAGAACAGTAAACTAGATGATTGTAAGGAAGCACAATAGAAAGAGAGATCACAGGGGATAAGGTGCGGGGGAAGGGGCAGCACAGGTAATAGAACACATTCCCTGCAGGGATCAATATCAAATATTCATGGCAATCAATGCACCAGCAAATACCAATGTTTCCAGCAGACACATAAGCCAAATTCTCGCAATAAAGACTTCCTATCTGCATCCAGCTCCATTTCAAAGCTCTCTGCTGTATATTAACTGGCAGCTGGACTCATTTCCATAAACTGTCTTACCTACGCTTTAAAATGGCATTAAGCATGGACAATGACTATGTGATGAAAGCAACTGCTCAGCAACAAATCAGAGGAGTCCCAGCTATCCTGTGCACTGTGGGGTTACCCTAATTTATCTGCACACAGGAGCTGCAATTTGTGACATTTCATTAATGGATAATTCTACAATAGCTCATTAAATTGGCCATGGATACAATAGCTCATTAAATTATTATAATGATGCCTTTGTTTAAAAAATATAGAAAAGTATTCTTCAACAATAACAAAACATTTCTGGTTACCTATATATTGTATATGGGGCAGGGATACCAACTATTGGGGTACATCTGGCTACTTATGCTGGGGAGAGGGGGGGGGATACAAACTACTGGGGGCACATCTGGCTACCTATACATGTGGGGAGGGCTACCTAATACTGGTGCACATCTGGCTAACTGTACTGGGTGGGGGAGCCTACAAAATACTGGGGGCACATCTGGCCACCTATACTTGGGGAGGGACCTAGCTAATGCTGTAGGCACATCTGGATGCCTTTACTTGGGGGAAGGGACCTACCTAATACTGCGGGCACATCTGACTTCCTATACTTGGGGGGGGGGGGGGTTTACTAGTCAATACTGGTGCAGCTCTGGCTATGTATACTGGGTTGGGGTGGCAACCTAATACTGGGGGCACATCTGGCTTCCTATACTTGGGGGGGACCTACTTAAAACGCGTGCATCTCTGGCTAATTATACTGGGTGGGGAGTGGCTATCTAATACTGGGTGCACTACTGCTATGGGGGGGGGGGCTATTAAATATCTGGTTACCTATATTGGGTGGGGGGGATCTCAAATACTGGGGGTACATCTGGCTGCTGGGGGCAAAGCCGGGACAGGGTCCTCTAGCACCCAAGGCTGTGACACCAAAGTGCACCCCTCCATCCCTCCCACCCCACCCCTCATACACTGATTGCTATTAGACTAACACCTTAATCTATAGCTATCTGGCTTGCAGTAACTGCCATGTATCCCCTTTTCTTACTTCTCTCTGCTTCAAACACAATAGGGGAATGATAGCTGAGTGAGTTGTGCACCCCCTCCTACACTGCGCCCTGAGGCTGGAGCCTTTCTTGCCTCTGCCTCGGCACGGCCCTGGCTGAGGGGGAAGCTTGCAAATTACTGGGGGCACATCTGGCTACCTATACTTGTGGGGGGGGGCTAACACTGGTGCTCCTCTGGCTAACTGTACTGGGTGAGGGAACCTACAAAATACAGGGAGCACATCTGGCTACCCATACTTGGGGAGGGACCTACCTAATACTGGTGAACCTCTGGCAAACTGTACTGGGTGAAGGTGCACAACTGGAGTAGCAAAGGAGTTGTGGGCCCCGCTGCAAGTTCTACAATGGGGCCCCCCAAGCACTCTATACATAACAATTGATACGGTGCACAAAAACCTGCCAATAGAATCTACAGTGTCTGAGATGCAAGAAGGGGATGGGGAACAGTTTGTTAATGATTACTACTATTCAAAGTATCTATAGAAGTGATTATTATGAGCACAGGACCAATTGAGAGCTAATACTATAGCTAATACTATAGTTGATGGAGGGCCCTTCGGGCCCTTCTAGCCCAAGGGCCCTGATGCGGCCGCAACCTCTGCAACCCCTATTGCTACGCCCCTGTGGCTACCTATACTTGGGGGGGGGGGGGGCTACCTAATCCTGGCACATCTCTGGCCCATTATACTAAGTGGAGTACTGGGGTCACATCTGCTTCCTATACTGGGGCACAATTCAGCGCACTTTGGAATGTCGGCCTGTGGTGTTGGAGAACCTTGTCCCAGCCCTGGAAGTAAATGCTGTAATATAGGGCAATATTGTTTGTACAGTTTTTGTATAAAATCACTCTGATTAGTTTTGGAGGTGCTCGGAAACTATTCCTGCCCTGGCAGCTCTGAACAAAACTCATTCATATGCACAGACAAAAAAAGAAGCATGACTTAATCCTCGCTTATAAAATATTCACTGACACAGTTATAACAAAGCGGAGGTCCTCTAGTTTTGCGAGCCATGTGACTGGGCTGAGGTCATGGCCCATTTTATATGCAGAGTGATGAAATGATGACATCACCCCAGGCAGCATCCTCGGGAAATCTTCCAGGAACGTTTGTTGCCGTCTGGCTGAACGCAGGCTGCAGAAGGCTACTCCGTAAGTCACAGAAGACTTGTAATCCAATCCACGCCGCTTGTACAGAACAGCTTTGCCATCTACGCAAGTTACCGGATGAATAGACGGCTTTAATGAAGCAGGTGCTGCGCTATAAAACTGTGAGCTGGATCCTTCCCTGATTAACTCCTCTCTCTGAGGAAATGGACACGGGAGTGGAGTGGGGTGGGGGGATCATTCTGTCTATAAGCCAAATCTATATCTATAAGCCTAGGGGAATCAGTTTGAATGTTCTGTACTTTATAATGTAAGTTTATCACAGCATGAGCTAAAGCAGAGCTATATGATTGACTTGAGGTAAGCCAGCATGAAAGTAATGAACAGTGCTCCAATCATAGCAATGTCTACAACTTGAAACATTCTAATTGGCCAAATTGGGTAGGCGTACCATTACTGCAACCTATTGGAAACCTACTGTAGAAGTTTGAGAGGGTGCTGTTCACCCAACTACATTAGCGGAATTTCCATATGGATATTCTCCTGGCTCCATGACATTCGCCATACTAGCGCCACTAAAGCCTTCTGGGTGGCTAGTGTTCTTGCCATGCAGCATTGGGGGTAGCAGTTCTGCTTAGGTTTATGTAAGCAACATGCACATGTTGGCCCAAAACATCTTTTATGATTGCTTCAGTAGACCATTTACAGCTGTCAGTGTGCAAAAGGTATCTGAACAGCCGAATATGTCCCATGTGGGGTAGGTAGGGTGAGCAGGAGTGATCCCAGTGCAAGCTGAAGCATGAACTACAACAGCAGTTCCTTACATTGGGTGACACATGCAATATTGCCATCTAAGACCATAAAAATTGTTTCTGGTAAAGAAAATATATGGGATTTGAACCAGGGACCAAAAGGCCTACCTAGCACCCTCTTTTACCCACTTCATTAGCTTTTCAAAGGTGCTGTTGTAATAACTCTCCCCTCTGTTCTTTGTGATGGAGCAGACTGGTCTGTACACACAGATAGGCTCCCAGTATAACTAGTTAGAACTCTTTACTGAAGAAAACATGCAGAGATAATTCATACACCCCCATTAGATAAAGCATCTTACTTAGAACAGAGAAGAACACAGAATGAATACAGGAAATCACAATGCCATAGCTATCATCACCACATTTTACAGACAGTGACATCTTGTGGTTGCTTTACTATACTGCAGTTTAATAATGTTGTTAAACCTCTAACACTTACCAAACTGTTCATCTGCCCCACTTATGCTTCTTTCACACTGGAGCTATCTTTCAAAAAAGGTTTTTAAGCTCCATTTTATATATATGGTGCTGGGGTGGCAGTGTAAGATTTGCACTGGGCCCTTGGCTCTGTTGTCATACTTCTGCCATCATAGTAAAGAAATGGCCCCATATCTGTCCCAGGACAGAGTGAATTGCAGTAGAGCAGATTAAAAAACATTTCCACATTTAGTCAATGTAAACATAACCCACAGGTCACACAGAAAAAAGCTCCTTACCACTAGCTCAATAACACTGTAAGCCTCCAGTTCAACAATATATGTGCACAAGAGTTCTTTTACAACAACTCTAGTGACATCACCACACTATGCCGAAAGTACAAGGGGAGTGTCTAGGACCAAGCTTATGGTGCTAAGCAGCCCTACGAAAAGAGTAGTCTCCTGTCTAACAAGTGGTTAGACGTTAGAATTTCTGTTACAACCAATCATTCGTGATCATCTTGGGCCAATATCTAGTGACAGTACAACTGTCCCATGACATCACTAGTACGAGTGCTAATGTTTTTTATTCCTGCCATGGGTGCCGCTCAATATCCAACCATTTATCGCCCCCCTTCCTTCTCCATTAAACAGAACAGGATGCTTATCTGTGCGGCGACTTTTCCAAAAGCTGACGTGGGAAATGTTCACCAATGATCGCTCCAGTCCAGGTGACAGCAATCTATCATCTATACTGGACCGTAAAGATTCTTGATGGAATATGTTTACCGCTGACTGAATAAAGAGCATCAGATGCATGATAAACAAACAAGATATCAGAATAGACTGATCTTCCAAAGATCCTGAGCTTCACTGATCTTAGTATACAAAGCAGTGTTGAGAGTCCATGCCCAGCAACCAATCAGAATTTCTATTACACTAGTACCTTCGCTTTCTGTTAATAATTCATTCTAACATCCTATACTGCAGTGTTTCTCATCACTATTGTAGCATTTACCACTATATGAGACATAAGAGATGAAATTTATAAACATTCCTTCTTCCCCACCTCACTGCTGTGGGTAATACCATCTAAAGTACATACTGTATTTGTTAGCAGCACTCTATGATAGAGTATGAATGCTTTCCAAACATGCCATAATGCTTTTAATAAACTAAAAAATACTTTTCTGCTCATAGTATTATTTATAGAGCACCAACATCTTCCGCAGCGCTGTACAGAGTACTGTATATTGTCTTGTCACTTAAGGGCTGGCTCAGATGGACGCTTGCGGAGCGTTTACCGCAAGCGTTCGGAACGTCGCGATAAACGCTCCCATTCAAGTGAATGGGAGCGTTTACACCGAGCTTTTGCGCGTGTTTACACAAACGCGGCGTTCGGGTCCTGATTTTCGTTAGCGTTCGAGCTGCCCCTGGAAGCGACATGTAGCTTCCAGGGGGCGGCCAACCGCGACGGCTAATGTCCCTCTAGGGGAAGAAAAAATGCGACCGCATCGGAACGCAACGCGAAGGCTACTGAAAGCCTGACCGCGCAGCCGCTGCAACGCCCCCAAGTGCGACGCCACGCAGATGTCTGTCTGAACCAGCCCTAAACTGTCCCTCAGAGGGGTTCACAATCTAATCCCTACCATGGCCATATATATATTTAGATATCATATGTATCATAGTCTATGGCCAATTTAGGGGGAAGCCAATTAACTTATCTGTTTGTTTTTGGGATGTGGGAGGAAACCGGAGTGCCCGGATGAAACCCACAACGTCATGGAACCGGGAACCCAGCGCTGCTCACCGGGCTGCCAAATATACAATTTATCATTTTTCTTGTACTTCTCAAAACTTACAATAATGCAGTGACTGCAAAAAGTTAATGTACCCTCTCAACTCAGCATAAATACCCCCAAGGCATGCAAAACACGTGTTCAGACTCTAAGCGATACTGCAAACAATCATACACATTACTAAGACTACATTCAGAGTGGGCAAAGCGTTCCCTGTAAAAGCAAAAACACACCGAATGAAATTGAAAGGTCGCACCACACATTATGCACGCTTTGCATCGCATACAGGGAAGCATACAGTCAATAAAAAGTATGCTTCACTGCCCAACGTGTGCATTATGCAGTAACGCAATCCGCTAGATTGCACCAGCCGCACTGTGAACGCTGCAGAGTTATTATTGCAGTGCGACTTTTACGATGCGTCCGTTAAGTTGCGCCGCAACGCCCCACTGACCACGTAGCCTTACTCTGTATCTGCAATACATTAAACTACAATAAATTGATTATCGGCATAATCGCACACATTACACATTGCTATTGTCCATTTTGAAGGAGCGATAAAAACAAAAAAAAATCATTAAACTGTACTCAATATAAATTTGCCATAGAAGTATTATTAATGCTCCATAAACCAAAAGCATGTCATAATTAGCCCTGGTAATGAAATATCTATTGTTTTGTTTATTCTATCATTTGGCATTGATTTTTACTGAGAATCAATAGAATTACTGACAGATGTCAGCTACAATAGAGGCAAACCGTTACCTTCAGCTATGTTAATTAGTTTTTGTTGGGTGATTGTAAAAATAAAATAAACAAAAAAGAAAATCAATACTTACAAGGAGACAAGGGAAGGTGCAGATCTGAGCAAGGAATGGGGGGGACAGAACAAAGGCGCTTACCCGTCTGGCTGCGGTCCGGGTGCAGTGTGCTGAAGTAGTTGTAAGGTCTTTGGTGAGTCTGAGCAGCTGCTGATCCTGATGTGTGTGTGTGCTGTGTATGTGGGGATGTCACACCCCCTTGCAGCCAACGCCAGCTCCACTCACACAGGGGAGGGAAAGAGGGGCTGTCATAGGAGGCTGCAAACCTGAATCACACAGCTCTCTGATTATTGTTGGGCGATGTCAGATTGCTGCTGAGAGGACACCAGAGACATCTGTATCTCTTCGGATCTTTCATTCATGGTCATCGCAGGGGACATGCTGAACACATATCTTATCCATGTAATTACCTCCAGCGTACGACATGCCAATCTTACTGACAGCGCAGCGTTTCCCAGGACACCGTACATATGTCTTCTAGGGAAAGGTTACTAAAAACCGTGCTTAGATGAGGACCTTATATTTACAAGAGCAGGGGTCCATGAACTTTTCACACAAAGGGTCAGTTCACTGTTCTTGAGGCTGTCAGGGCGCAAACTATACAAGAAATTAATATAAAAAAAACTTGATGTACACTAGATTTCTTATATGTAATCAGATAAAGCATGTCCCATGTGAAATAAAACATGTACCTTATCATGCTCTTCAGAGAAAAAGTACAGATAATATGCCCCCCGCAAGCAAGTGCAAATATCATGTATCCCCCATGTATCCTCCTAATGAGTCTGACAGGAATCATGTCCCCGATATAACAAGTGCAAATATCATAACATCCATATAGCAAGTGCAGATATCATGTCCCCCATATCCATATAGAAAGCATGATATTATGTCCCCAGGGGCGTAACAATAGACCCTAAAGGGATGCCTCCGGAGGGGGGCCCAGAAGCCACAGGGGACCCGTGGGGGGAAAAGTTTGAGAGACTGACAGCTAAGGGCATGGAGAGAAAAAACGTATTCTGCTCTTGCACCTTTGTTATATTGACTGCATGTGTCCACAACACAGATAAGGTCTCACACACTTTGGAATTTGTACACTGTCCCTGCTCCCTAGGGTTCGTAAAAAAACATCTGTCTCTCACTGTTGCAAAGTACTGATGACTTCATGTACAACCTTACAAACAAAGGAGTCACATTTTGAAAAAAAAAGTTGTAGACTTTCCCTTTTCAGCAATCACTTCGAAAAGATTCCTAGATTCTTATCACACTAGCTAATGGTCTGATCACTTTTACAACACAGTGGAGTGGAGTTTGATGTCTGACTGTTGCTGCCTCATTGAGAGCTTGTTGTCTCACATGGAGTCCAAGATCCTGTAATAACAGTATCAATCAGTGACATTCTGAATGTTTTGCCAAATTTACAGTAAATACTATATCTTATGTTCAGCATGTCATTGTTGTTCCTCCATATAGCATGTGCTCTCATGTAGTAAAATAATATGGATGTGTGTGTATGTATGTACTGGGAGCAGAGCTGCAACGAGGAACTTGTCAGCTGCAAGGGGCTGGAGGAAGCCCCGGGTAAGTAGATCTGGGGGTAGCATAGATTGCCTGATGTTTCCTTTAAGTCTATGTGTTTTTATCTGCATGGAGAAATTCAGTTTTCCTGTGCAGAAAGTGAGGGGGGTTTCACAGGGGGGCCCAGTGATGTCTAGTTACGCCCCTGCATGTCCCTCCTATTTTACAATGCAGATATCATGATACCCATTATCAAGTACAGATATCATGTCCCGCATATAGAAAGTGCAGATATTATGCCCCTCAGAGAACAAATGTAGATATCATGTTCCTTGGATAACAAGTGCAAGTATCTTGCCCCTCAAATAGCAAATGAAAATATGTCTCTACTTCACAAGTTATATATCATATTTTATGGCTATAAAGTGCAGCAGATATCATGCCCCGAAGAGCAACTGAAGATATTTTGTCCATCACGTAACAAATGCAGATATCATGTCCCCCTATATAGCAATGCAGCTATCATGCCCCCAACATCACAAGTGTAGATATCCTGTTCCTTGGATAAAAAGTGCAGATTTCATGTACCACATAGCAAGTGCATATTTTTTGTTCCTCATATAACAAGTACAGATATCATGCCCCCCCCCCCCCCCCCCCTCGATAATAAGTGCAGGTGTCTTATCAAAGTAATTGCTATGATACGTGCACATTTCAACCCCCTTTTACATTATGTAGAGGTACACGAAAGAGGGGCATTGTCTGCACAGTAACAGCATGGGGAAACATCAATTTAGGATAGGGTTGTATTGTATACTAAAAACATATGACCATTAAAAAAATGCATAACATAAACAAAATTTCTTTGGTGTACACATTAATTGTACAGTTATGTGCCACATTCTGCGGATTGATTATACCTGACTTGACTGTGTCTGCCAACATATGACAGGTTCAGTCAGACCAGATTGTCTTAAGAAGCCTTGCAGTTTATTCAAAATGGGATAGTTACATTGTTATTTGGGTTGAAATAAGATATATCTATCAAGTTCAACCACAAAATAAGGTATAACACGAGCCTGCACCTTCGCAGATCCCTGCTGATGCACGCGCATCTCCGCTTGGAAGGTGGAGCTCCGCCTTCAGTCTCCCAGTGGTGATCGCCGCTTGGAGACTGTTAGACGGCGTCTAATTGTGTATAGCGCTGCGATCTGCAGCAGCGCTGTACTGGGGACAGCCGTGTGACACGGCTGTCCCTCTGGGACACAGGAGAGTGATCGGCTCTCATAGGCCGTAGCCTATGACAGCTGATCGCCAGGATTGGCTGGCTGGGGGGAGGGAGGCGGTGTTTGAGAAAAAATATAAATAAATAGAGGAATTTATTAAAAAATAAAGCTCTGTTGGTGGGGAGAAAAAGGGGGGGGGGGGGGAATCACTTGTGTGCTGAGTTGTGTGTCCCTGTAGCGAGGCGTTAAAGCTGCAGTGGCCCTTTTAGAAAAAAAAATGGCCTAGTCTTTAGGGGGCTTTAGCACTGCGGTCCTCAAGTGGTTAATCACACACCAGAAACAAGCATCTGCATATGCTTGTTCATGGTCAATGGAGAAAAGTAGTAGGGCCCATTTCCACTATCGCAAATTCGCATGTGTTTTTTGCATGCAAATTCGCATAGCAATACAAGTGAATGGGACTGTTTCTACTTGTCAGGATTCCTTTGCGTTTTTTTGTGCAGAAAAAATTCGAATGGCAGAGCCATCAGAATTCGCATACCGCATACCGCTATGCGAATCGCATACAATGTATTTAATAGGAATTTCGCGTGCGGGTCCTTGCGAATTTTCATGCGAATTTTCATAGAAACAATGGAAAAGCACACCAGCACTGCCATGCTTAAATTCGCATGGATCGTCATCCATGCGAATTCGCCGCGTCGAGTCGCACCGCACAAGTGGAAATGCAGCCTTAGAGGCAGAGGATCAGCAGGACAGCTATGCAGGCAACTGATATTGCTTAAAAGGAAGTACATGTCAGTCTCCATATCCCTCTTGCTTCAGATTCCTGTTAAGTCACATGTGAGAAACAGCTAAAAAGCTGTCATAAATTAAGTACTCGTAATTCCAAATTAGATAATTTAAGCGCGATATATAAGATTTTGCACAACAATATTAATTAGGTGGAAAATTATGCATTTTATGTCTCATGGGTGCCTGATGTTACTGAATCATGAGATAAAGTGAAGTCACGAATTAAACTAAAATATGGGATAAGCGTCGTCTTAATAATTAGTTCTCATAGTAATACAGTGTACAGCCCAACGCGTACGTTAATTAAAGACGCCTGGAAATTTTAGCGCCCAATAAGGCCAATAGTAAAATCTCAGTATTAAATGCCGATATTTTACTATGGCCAAACCTAACCCTACTCTCACACAAAACCCTCTCACCTGATGCCCAACCAAAACCCCCACCTCCTCCCCCCTGTGCACACTATCTGCCGGCACACACTACCTACCTAATGCCTAAACCTAAACTCCACCTTCCCACATACATTACCCACCTAATGCCTAAACCTCCCCCCACACACTACCTGCCAAATGTCTAAGACTAATCCCCCACCTCGGCTCACACTCTACCTGCCTAGTGCCTAAACCTAACCCTCCCACCCCCACCCACACTCTACCTGCCTAATGCCTAAACCTACCCCCTTCCACCCCCACCCACACACTACCTGCCTAGTGCTTTAACCCCCCCCCCCCCCCCCCCACACACACACACACACACACTCACTACCTGCTTAATGCCTAAAACTACCCCCCCCCCCACCCACACACTACCTGCCTAGTGCCCAAACCTAACACACCAGCCCCATCCACACACTACCTGCCTAATGCCCAAACCTAACCTCCCCAACCACACACACACACACATTACCTGCCTAATGCCCAAACCTAATACCCCACCACCACCCACACACTACCTGCCTCATGCCTAAGCCTAACCCCCCATCCCCACCCACACATTACCTGCCTAATGCCCAAACCTAACCCCCCCCACCACACCCACTACCTGCCTAATGCCCAAACCTAACCCCCCCACCACCACACACACACTACCTGCCTAATGCCCAAACCTAATACCCCCCCCACCACCCACACACTACGTGCCTCATGCCTAAAACTACCCCTCACCCACACACTACCTGCCTAGTGCCTAAACCTAACCCCCCACCCACACATTACCTGCCTAATGCCCAAACCTACCCCCCCACACACACACACTACCTGCCTAATGCTCAAACCTAATACCCCCCCCCCAGAGCCGGCCTTTGGGGGGGGCAAGTGGGGCGGTCGCCCCAGGCCCCGCGCTTGAGGAGGCCCCGCGCACCGCCATTCAGAGCCGGCCTAATTTAATATTTATTGCTGGCTGCTGCGGCGGCAGCAGCCGCCGATCGCACTGACCTGATGCGCTTCCTTCCTGTATAGGCTGGAGCGCATCGGCATTTCCTCCTCTGCCCGGCTGCTGGCACCCAGCGAGTGACGTCACGAATGACGTCATATCCATGCGCAGAGAGAGCGCTCCCCGTGGCAGCTGCAGCCCGACCTAGAGCCGACCAGGACTGAGAGTCTGAGAGACTCACTGAGCGAGCCACTGTCTGCAGCAGCCGCCGGACGTATTGCAGAGCAGAGGCCAGGGGACTCAGCTGAGGCACAGCAGATACTGTCCGGTAGGTAGGATTATTTGAGGGGTACATGATTTGGGCGGGGCACTGGGGCTGGCTGGGGGAGCATTATTGTTATTAGTTATGCACTGGGAACTATTTATACTAACTATATACTGGGCGCTGTACTAGCTATATACTAGGCACTGTACTAACTATATACCGGGCACTGTACTAGCTATATACCGGGTACTATACTAGCTATATACCGGGCACTGTACTAGCTATATACCGGGCACTGTACTAACTTTATACCGGGCACTGTACTAGCTATATACCGGGCACTGTACTAGCTATATACCAGGCACTGTACTAGCTATATACCGGGCACTGTACTAGCTATATACCGGGCACTATACTAGCTATATACCGGGCACTATACTAGCTATATACCGGGCACTATACTAGCTATATACCGGGCACTGTACTAACTTTATACCGGGCACTGTACTAGCTATATACCGGGCACTGTACTAGCTATATACCAGGCACTGTACTAGCTATATACCGGGCACTGTACTAGCTATATACCGGGCACTGTACTAGCTATATACCGGGCACTGTACTAGCTATATACCGGGCACTGTACTAACTATATACCGGGCACTGTACTAGCTATATACCGGGTACTGTACTAGCTATATACCGGGCACTGTACTAGCTATATACCGGGCACTGTACTAGCTATATACCGGGCACTGTACTAACTTTATACCGGGCACTGTACTAACTTTATACCGGGCACTGTACTAGCTATATACCGGGCACTGTACTAGCTATATACCAGGCACTGTACTAGCTATATACCGGGCACTGTACTAGCTATATACCGGGCACTGTACTAGCTATATACCGGGCACTGTACTAGCTATATACCGGGCACTGTACTAGCTATATACCGGGCACTGTACTAGCTATATACCGGGCACTGTACTAGCTATATACCGGGCACTGTACTAGCTATATACTAGGCACTGTACTAGCTATATACCGGGTACTATACTAGCTATATACCGGGCACTGTACTAGCTATATACCGGGCACTGTACTAGCTATATACCGGGCACTGTACTAGCTATATACTGGGTGCTGTGCTAGCTATATACTGGGCGCTATACTAGCTATATACTGGGCACTATACTAGCTATATACTAGGCGCTGTACTAGCTATATACTGGGCGCTATACTAGCTATATACTAGGCACTATACTAGCTATATACTGGGTGCTGTACTAGCTATATACTAGGCGCTGTACTAGCTATATACTAGGCGCTGTACTAGCTATATACTGGGCGCTATACTAGCTATATACTGGACGCTATACTAGCTATATACTGGGCACTATACTAGCTATATACTGGGCGCTGTACTAGCTATATACTGGGCGCTATACTAGCTATATACTGGGCACTATACTAGCTATATACTGGGCGCTGTACTAGCTATATAGAATAATTAAAATATGTAATGTAATCAAATAGCGAATGGTAGTACCATTGTTTTTTATATTGGTTGGCTTAGTGGCCTTTACCGAACGTAATTGTTTTCAAACAATAATAGTAAGGCGTACTGCATTAAAGGCGGACAAGCCCATGAACGTGGCGATACGGTATATGGCCTACACTTATGGCTCTAGGCCCCGCATGTGACACTCGCCCCAGGCCCCGCATACTCTAAGGCCGCCTCTGCCCCCCCCCCCCCACCACCACCACCACCACCCACACACTACCGGCCTCATGTCTAAACCTAATCCCCCCCCCACACACACACACACACTACCTGCCTCATGCCCAAACCTACCCCCCCACCACATACCCACACACTTCCTGCCTGATGCTTAAATGCAACTCCCCCCCCACACACACACACACACAAACACACTACCTGCGCCTAATGCCTAAACATTACCTCCCCCCGCACACACTACCCACCTAACGCCCTCTGAAGTAGTGGTGCTCAAATACCCCTTTTCAAAATTCGAGTTAGGTCGAATTCGAATAGTAAATTATTCGAGGTCAGTCGAATATTCGAGTCGAATAATTTTTACTATTCGATTCGACCTCGGAATTCGAGCTCACTATTCGAGTCGGTATTCGAGCTCATTATTCGAGCTGACTATTCGAAATGGCCTTAAATAGCTTCCAACACTTGTTTTGAGGGTGAATGATGCAAGAAACCTCTTTTTTTCCAAGTAACAACAGCAAGTGATTATGTGGGGATGTTCCTTTAAAAAAAAAAGTTGAAAAGAGAAGTTGTGTCCAGAAATTTGTTTAGTACTGTATATACTTCTTCTTCTTCTTCTTTATCTTCTATATCTTCTTCTTCTTCTATATCTTCTTCTTCTATATCTTCTTCTTCTATATCTTCTTCTATATCTTCTTCTTCTTTTATATTGTCTTCTTCTTCTTCTTCATCTTCTTCATCTTCTTCATCATCATCTTCTTCTTCTTCATCTTCTTTTTCTTCATCTTCTTCATCTTCTTCATCTTCTTCTTCATCTTCTTCATCTTCTTCTTCATCTTCTTCATCTTCTTCAGCTTCTTCTTCTTCATCTTCTTCATCTTCTTCATCTTCTTCATCTTCTTCTTCTTCTTCATCTTCTTCTTCTTCATCTTCTTCATCTTCTTCATCTTCTTCTTCATCTTCTTCATCTTCTTCATCTTCTTCATCTTCTTCATCTTCTTCTTCTTCTTCATCTTCATCTTCTTCTTCTTCTTCATCTTCTTCATCTTCTTCATCTTCTTCATCTTCTTCATCTTCTTCATCTTCATCTTCTTCATCTTCTTCATCTTCTTCTTCTTCTTCATCTTCTTCTTCTTCTTCATCTTCTTCATCTTCTTCTTCTTCATCTTCTTCATCTTCTTCATCTTCTTCATCTTCATCTTCTTCATCTTCTTCATCTTCTTCTTCTTCATCCTTATCTTCTTCTCCTTCTTCTTCTTCTTCTTCTTCTTCTTCTTCTTCTTCTTCTTCTTCTTCTTCATCTTCTTCTTCTTCATCTTCTTCATCTTCTTCTTCTTCATCTTCTTCTATATCGTCTTCTTCTTCACTTATTTCTCTTTTCAAATTTTTTTTTTTAAAGAAATGCAGCTATTTTTGAGCGTAACAAATAGCTGGTGGCGCACGCTTGTTGGAAGCGCCATTGTATGTGCTCCCTGGCAGTGGAAACACACAGACAGCAGGAGGTAAATTCAGCAGCAGGATAAGGAGGATGAGTGTGTGGCAGCAGGCAGTCAATGAGGCAGGCAGCGTGACATAATAGCCCTGGTACCTAGCGGTGATACCAGGGCTGTAAATAAACACAGCAGGCAGGAGGTCCCAGACAGCGGTCGTGCAGCCCACATTGTGTCCAATACACAACTGGGACAACACAGTTTTCAACCCGGGCACCTCAGAAAAATTAAACCTTTTTTTTTGTAATGGTTTTGTAGTTTTGGTTTTACAACCAATTACACAGATATAGCTATTTTTTGACGTAATAGCTGGTGGCAGAGTGGCAGCAGAAGGTAAATCTGTGTACCCTGGCAGTGGGAAACACAGACAGACAGCAGCAGCAGCAGGAGGAATGGAGGAGTAATTATGTGTGCAGCTATTGTTTGACGTAATAGCTGGTGGCAGAGTGGCAGCAGAAGGTAAATCTGTGTACCCTGGCAGTGGGAAACACAGACAGACAGCAGCATCAGCAGGAGGAATGGAGGAGTAGTGTGAGTGTGGCAGCAGGTAGGCAGCGTGACATAATAGCCCTGGTACCTAGCGGTGATACCAGGCCGTAAATGAACACAACAGGAGGTCCCAGACAGCGGTCGTGCAGCCCACATCGTGTCCAATACACAACTGGGACAACACAGTTTTCAACCCGGGCACCTCAGAAAAATTAAACCTTTTTTTTTGTAATGGTTTTGTAGTTTTGGTTTTACAACCAATTACACAGATATAGCTATTTTTTGACGTAATAGCTGGTGGCAGAGTGGCAGCGGAAGGTAAATCTGTGTACCCTGGCGTTGGGAAACACAGACAGACAGCAGCAGCAGCAGGAGGAATGGAGGAGTAATTATGTGTGCAGCTATTGTTTGACGTAATAGCTGGTGGCAGACTGGCAGCAGAAGGTAATTCTGTGTACCCTGGCAGTGGGAAACACAGACAGACAGCAGCAGCAGGAGGAATGGAGGAGTAGTGTGAGTGTGGCAGCAGGCAGGCAGCGTGACATAATAGCCCTGGTACCTAGCGGTGATACCAGGCCATAAATGAACACAACAGGAGGTCCCAGACAGCGGTCGTGCAGCCCACATCGTGTCTAATACACAACGGGGACAACACAGTTTTCAACCCGGGCACCTCAGAAAAATTAAACCTTTTTTTTTTTTAATGGTTTTTTGGTTTTGTTTGTAAAACAAATTACACAGATATATAGCTATTGTTTGACGTAATAGCTGGTGGCAGAGTGGCAGCAGAAGGTAAATCTGTGTACCCTGGCAGTGGGAAACACAGACAGACAGCAGAAGGGCAGTACACAGCAGCCCACTGTAGGTGTAAAATGTGTGGCTGCAGGCGACGTAATAGTCAAAGTGAACCAGGCTGGCTTAGTGAGCAGGAGCCAGGAGGTGGTAAAGGGTGGTAAGGCACATTAACGATGGTTCTTAGCCAGTTCATGTCCCCCTCTCGCCGACAACAGGGGCCAGGAACTCGCCTTCCACCCACGCCTGGTTCATCTTGAGAAACGTCAGTCTGTCCACAGACTTGTGAGACAGACGTGAGCGTTTCTCGGTGACCACACCACCAGCTGCACTGAAGCAGCGCTCGGACAGCACGCTGGAAGGGGGGCAGGACAGCACTTCCAGGGGTGTACTGCGCCAGCTCGCTCCAGATCTCCAGGCGCTTGACCCAATACTCCATGGGATCAACAGGGGCATCGCTGTCAAGCCCGCTGTAGGACCCCATGTAGTCAGCCACCATGCGGGTCAGGCGCTGGCTGTGACCGGTGGAGGATGCTGCTGCATGCACCTCCTCTCTAGTCACTGCTGCCGGAGCCTCTACAGTCCTGTAGAGCTCGTGGCTGAGAGACAGCAGGTCTGTGGGGCGCTTGCTGCTGGATGCAGGCACCTGCTGCTGCCTCTGTGCTGGCTGCTGGACAGTGGGGGTGGAAGGCTGGGGGAAGGCTTCCTCCAAGCGCTCAACAAGGGCCTGCTGCAAGCTCCTTATTTGTTGCGCTGGGTCTCCTCCTGCAGGCGGCAGGAACTGGCTCAACTTCCCCTTGAGGCGTGGGTCCAACATCATGCTGATCCAGATGTCCTCCCTCTGCTTCATCTGGATCACCCTGGGGTCTCTGCGCAGGCACGTCAGCATGTGCGCTGCCATTGGGAAGAGGCGGGCCACGTCTGCTGGCACATCGACGGCAGTGCTGCTGTCCTCATCCTCCTCCTCTGCCTCGTCAGCCTCATCCTCTCTCCACCCCCGCACCAACTCAGCTGCACTGTGCTGCTCCCCCTCATCAGCAGCAAGGTCAGGGACCTCCACCAAGTCCTCCTCCTCCTCCCCCTCAGAGGTGGACTGTGCAGCTGCTTGCCGGTCCTGCTGGTCCAAGGCTGCCGCTCCCTGTTCCAGCAAAGCATCGAGGGCCCTGTTCAGCAGACAAACCAGGGGCACCCACTCGCAGACCATAGCATGGTCCCTGCTCACCATGTTAGTGGCCTGCAGAAAGGGAGCCAGCACTAAGCACACCTGCTGCATGTGCCTCCAGTCATCATCGGGGACGATGGACGGGATGTTGCTGGTCTTGTCCCTTCTCTGAGCGGCGGAAACAGTGGCCAGGGCAAGGTACTGTTTGACAGCGCGCTTCTGTTCAACCAGACGCTCCAACATCGCCAGGGTGGAGTTCCAGCGAGTCGGAACGTCAAGGATCAGCCAATGGCGTGGCAGATCCAGCTCCTTTTGCACGTCTTCCAGGCTCGCACAGGCTGCAGCCGAGCGCCGGAAGTGACGCACAACGTTCCTTGCCGTTTCCAGCAGTTCGCCCATCCCCTGGTAGGTGCGCAAGAACTTCTGCACCACCAGGTTCAGCACGTGGGCAAGACAGGGGATGTGGGTCAGGTTTCCCCTGTCTATTGCGGCAACCAGATTGGCCCCATTGTCGGCCACCACCTCTCCGACTCTGAGGCCTCTGGGGGTCAGCCAAATCCTCTCCTGCTCCTGGAGTTTGGCCAACACATGGGTTGCCGTCAGCTTGGTCTTCCCAAGGCTGACCAAGTGCAGCAGCGCTTGGCAGTGGCGGGCCTTCACGCTGCTGCTGAGGCGGGGGGTTTGGCCAGGTGTGCCGGAGGATGGCAGAGGATCGGAGGAACCTGCTGCAGTTCCCCTGACCCTGCGGGGTGGCACCACCCACTGTGTTGCTGCTGCTGCTGTGCCCGCTGCTGCTCTCCCATCCTCACCCCCTTCCACCAAGCTGACCCAGTGGACAGTGAAGGACAGGTAGCGGCCTGTCCCGAAGCGGCTGCTCCAGGAGTCCATGGTGACGTGGACCCTTTCACCAACCGCGTGCTCCAGCCCTCGCTCCACATTGGCCATCACAAAGCGGTGCAGTGCAGGAATGGCCTTGCGGGAGAAAAAGTGTCTGCTGGGGAGCTGCCAGTCTGGGGCTGCGCAAGCAAGCAGCGCACGAATGTCGCTCCCCTCCTGCACGACCGTGTACGGCAGGAGTTGGGAGCACATGGCCCGTGCCAGCAAGCCGTTCAGCTGCCGCAAGCGACGGCTGCTGGGAGGCAGAGCCCTAACCACCCCCTGGAAGGACTCGCTCAAAAGGCTCTGGCGTGGCCTTTTGCTGGCACGGGAATCAGCAGACACAGCGGAGGAGGCCACTGAGGACTGGCTGCCAGAACAGGCCTCAGTGTCGGCGGCAGGAGTTGCAGAGGGGGGAGGAGCAGTGCATTTCCGCACTCCTGCTGGTGCTGCTGGAGGAGCAGGAGGGCGGGTGGCTGCTGTTGCTGCTGCTGCTGCTGCTGAAGGCTGTGCAGTGATGGGTGTGGTGCCACTGCCAGCACCAGATGCCTTCAGCCTCTGGAACTCCTCATGCTGGTGGAAATGTTTCGCAGCAAGGTGGTTGATGAGCGAGCTGGTGCTGAACTTTAAGGGGTCTGCACCTCTGCTCAACTTCCGCTGACAGTGGTTGCAAGTGGCGTACTTGCTGTACACAGTGGGCATGGTGAAATATCTCCAGATTGGTGACAGAAACATCCCCCTACGGCATGGAAGCGCTGCTGCCTGTCTCCCTGTGGTGGTTGGGGGGGGGGGGCTTGGGTGCGGCTGGTGGTGGTACTGGCAGATGCTGCTGCTGCTGCTGCTGAGCCTGAGACACCAGCAGGCTGTGGGACCTGCCTACTGCTGCCAATGCTTGCAATGATGCGCCTCCTTGCAAGGCCCACAAGCGCATCCTCCTCCTCCTCCTCAGAGCTGCTGAGGACGACATCCCCTGGAGGTGGTGGCACCCAGTCTCTGTCTGTCACCGGGTCATCATCATCCTCCCCCTCCTGAAACATGTCCTGCTGGGATGATGACCCCCCAAACTCCTCTCCTGATGCATGGATGGGCTGCTTGACTGTCGCCACAGTCTTGCTGTCCAATCCCTCATCCCCCAAAGTGCCCATCAGCATCTCCTCCTCAAGATCGCCAACAACAGCAGACAATTTACTCATGATGCCTGGGGTCAAAAGACTGCTGAATGACAGGTCGGCGAGTGACGGTGAACTGGCCTCCTCCCCAGACCCTGCTGGGCGGCTGCTGCGAACAGGGGTGGTGGTGAGGGTGGAGGCCTCGGATGCAGAGCTGATGGCGGGCTGCTCATCCTCCGTCATGAGTTGCACCACAGTGTCTGCATGCTTTTCCTCAATGGGACGTTTCCGACCCGGCTGGAGGAAAATCGGAGCAGGTGCTACACGCTGCTGCTGCTGTGTCTCTGCAGCGTGAGTTGCAGATGCTCCTGCTGGGCGGCGTCCACGGCCAGTGGCTATGGGAGGAATGTTAGCCACTGACGCTGCTGCTGCGGAACTGTGCATGGTGGCGCGGCCGCGGCCTGCCACAATGCTGCTCCCTCTCCTCCTGATTCCCTTGCTGCCCTTCCCCTTGCCCAAACCGCGCTGGCTGCCACTTCCAGACATCTTCGATGTTTTGGGCGTATAGACAAAAGTTTTTTAAAAGGGCGGGTGAAAAGTGGGGTACTTTAATGGAGTGGGTTGGTGGGTGAGGTGACTGAGTGAGTGTCCCTAGTACAGTAAGTAAGTAGTAACAGTCAGGAAGTACAACTAGCAGTTACAATAATCAGTAGTAATCACAAGTAAATTTAGTGTGTGTACACTACAGACAGTGAGTGCACGCACGCGCAAACACGCGCAGGAGCTAGCCTATGAACAGTGACTGAGTGAGTGTCCCTAGTACAGTAAGTAAGTAAGTAGTAACAGTCAGTAAGTACAACTAACTAATTACAATAATCAATCAGTAATCAGAAGGAAATAGAGTGTGTGTAGTGTGTGTACACAGACAGTGAGTGCACACACGCAGGAGCTAGTAGCCTATGAACAGTGACTGAGCGTCCTAGACTCCTAGTACAGTAAGAGTAAGTAGTAACAGTAAGTACAACTAACTAATTACAATAATCAATCAGTTATCAGAAGGAAATAGAGTGTGTGACTGTGTGTAGTGTGTGTACACAGACAGTGAGTGCACACACACAGGAGCTAGTAGCCTATGAACAGTGACTGAGTGTCCTAGACTCCTAGTACAGTAAGAGTAAGTAGTAACAGTAAGTACAACTAACTAATTACAATAAGCAATCTGTTATCAGAAGGAAATAGAGTGTGTGTAGTGTGTGTACACAGACAGTGAGTGCACACACGCAGGAGCTAGTAGCCTATGAACAGTGACTGAGTGTCCTAGACTCCTAGTACAGTAAAAGTAAGTAGTAACAGTAAGTACAACTAACTAATTACAATAAGCAATCAGTTATCAGAAGGAAATAGAGTGTGTGTAGTGTGTGTACACAGACAGTGAGTGCACACACGCAGGAGCTAGTAGCCTATGAACAGTGACTGAGTGTCCTAGACTCCTAGTACAGTAAGAGTAAGTAGTAACAGTAAGTACAACTAACTAATTACAATAAGCAATCAGTTATCAGAAGGAAATAGAGTGTGTGTAGTGTGTGTACACAGACAGTGAGTGCACACACGCAGGAGCTAGTAGCTTATGAACAGTGACTGAGTGTCCTAGACTCCTAGTACAGTAAGAGTAAGTAGTAACAGTAAGTACAAACAACTAACTAATTACAATAATCAATCAGTTATCAGAAGGAAATAGAGTGTGTGTAGTGGGTGTACACAGACAGTGAGTGCACACACGCAGGAGCTAGTAGCCTATGAACAGTGACTGAGTGTCCTAGACTCCTAGTACAGTAAGAGTAAGTAGTAACAGTAAGTACAAACAACTAACTAATTACAATAATCAATCAGTTATCAGAAGGAAATAGAGTGTGTGTAGTGTGTGTACACAGACAGTGAGTGCACACACGCAGGAGCTAGTAGCCTATGAACAGTGACTGAGTGTCCTAGACTCCCAGTACAGTAAGTAGTAACAGTAAGTACAACTAACTAATTACAATAATCAATCAGTTATCAGAAGGAAATAGAGTGTGTGTAGTGTGTACACAGACAGTGAGTGCACACACGCAGGAGCTAGTAGCCTATGAACAGTGACTGAGTGTCCTAGACTCCTAGTACAGTAAGTAGTAACAGTAAGTACAACTAACTAATTACAATAATCAATTACAATAAGCAATCAGTTATCAGAAGGAAATAGAGTGTGTGTAGTGTGTGTACACAGACAGTGAGTGCACACACGCAGGAGCTAGTAGCCTATGAACAGTGACTGAGTGTCCTAGACTCCTAGTACAGTAAGAGTAAGTAGTAACAGTAAGTACAACTAACTAATTACAATAAGCAATCAGTTATCAGAAGGAAATAGAGTGTGTGTAGTGTGTGTACACAGACAGTGAGTGCACACACGCAGGAGCTAGTAGCCTATGAACAGTGACTGAGTGTCCTAGACTCCTAGTACAGTAAGAGTAAGTAGTAACAGTAAGTACAACTAACTAATTACAGTAAGCAATCAGTTATCAGAAGGAAATAGAGTGTGTGTAGTGTGTGTACACAGACAGTGAGTGCACACACGCAGGAGCTAGTAGCCTATGAACAGTGACTGAGTGTCCTAGACTCCTAGTACAGTAAGAGTAAGTAGTAACAGTAAGTACAACTAACTAATTACAATAAGCAATCTGTTATCAGAAGGAAATAGAGTGTGTGTAGTGTGTGTACACAGACAGTGAGTGCACACACGCAGGAGCTAGTAGCCTATGAACAGTGAATGAGTGTCCTAGACTCCTAGTACAGTAAAAGTAAGTAGTAACAGTAAGTACAACTAACTAATTACAATAAGCAATCAGTTATCAGAAGGAAATAGAGTGTGTGTAGTGTGTGTACACAGACAGTGAGTGCACACACGCAGGAGCTAGTAGCCTATGAACAGTGACTGAGTGTCCTAGACTCCTAGTACAGTAAGAGTAAGTAGTAACAGTAAGTACAACTAACTAATTACAATAAGCAATCAGTTATCAGAAGGAAATAGAGTGTGTGTAGTGTGTGTACACAGACAGTGAGTGCACACACGCAGGAGCTAGTAGCTTATGAACAGTGACTGAGTGTCCTAGACTCCTAGTACAGTAAGAGTAAGTAGTAACAGTAAGTACAAACAACTAACTAATTACAATAATCAATCAGTTATCAGAAGGAAATAGAGTGTGTGTAGTGTGTGTACACAGACAGTGAGTGCACACACGCAGGAGCTAGTAGCCTATGAACAGTGACTGAGTGTCCTAGACTCCTAGTACAGTAAGAGTAAGTAGTAACAGTAAGTACAAACAACTAACTAATTACAATAATCAATCAGTTATCAGAAGGAAATAGAGTGTGTGTAGTGTGTGTACACAGACAGTGAGTGCACACACGCAGGAGCTAGTAGCCTATGAACAGTGACTGAGTGTCCTAGACTCCTAGTACAGTAAGTAGTAACAGTAAGTACAACTAACTAATTACAATAATCAATCAGTTATCAGAAGGAAATAGAGTGTGTGTAGTGTGTACACAGACAGTGAGTGCACACACGCAGGAGCTAGTAGCCTATGAACAGTGACTGAGTGTCCTAGACTCCTAGTACAGTAAGTAGTAACAGTAAGTACAACTAACTAATTACAATAATCAATTACAATAATCAATCAGTTATCAGAAGGAAATAGAGTGTGTGTAGTGTGTACACAGAAAGTGAGTGCACACACGCAGGAGCAGCTAGTAGCCTATGAACAGTGACAGTGAGTGTCCTAGTACAGTTACAGTATATAACTACAATACTAATACAATCAGTAGTAAAGGACAGCAGAAATACTGGTATAGAATAGAGAGAAATAAACAGAGGACAGGAGGACAGCTGCCCACACAGGCAGGCCCTGAGGCCTAAAGCTGTAAGCCTGCAGCAGCTGGCCTGTCTCTATGTAACACAAAAGCTACTAACTAAAATACAATGTCTAACTAACTAACAACAATATAGGTGTGTATAGGAGGTGTATGTGAGCAAAAACGCTAGGTAAATGACCACAATAGAGCTCTTGCTAAGCCAAAGCACAAAGGAGCAACTCTCTCTCTGTACAAGTCTCAGGCAAGCACGGAGAAACCTAACATGGCGGCCGCTATTTATAGGGTAGGGGCTGGCCAGGGTCCCCCTCTGTGATTGGCTGCCGTCAGAGGGCCTGGGAGCCCTCTGATTGGCTCTAAGGACATCAATCTGGGCTATGACGCTATTCGAGCTCGGTACCGAGCTCGAATAGCGCCGTTTTGCTCGAATAGCTCGAATAGTGAATGGGCTATTCGAGTGTACTCGAATAGCCCATTCGAATAGCTACAGCTATTCGGAGCTCGAATACCGAGCTCGAATAGCTGGAAAAGAGCTCGAATATTCGAGCTACTCGAATATTCGAGCTCTGCTGAGCACCACTGCTCTGAAGTAGCTGAACTTTTGGTTCTTCTGCTTTGCCATCACTGTCGTCCATACAAGATGCTTAACCTGCATCCTTCATGGTTTTCTGTGCATTATCCTGGTGTTACCGGAATATTCACTCCCAGGATCACCTTAATCAATGCAATTAAAGCACTGGAGTGTTTTATAGAGAGCCATGGAATAAAGGCAGTCTCATTAGTCATTCCAGGACCGTTCAGATCTCAGCAACACTCCTTTCCGCCTTATCTTGCCTTGGTGCCTTCTGCAAAAGGTCATCAACTCACACACAACCCAACATTGAAAGGCTGGCTCAACAAGCACAGCGGCACTGAGGTCTGGAATGCGTCACTTGGCTTCTGTGATGAGTTGCTCGACTTAAAGTGCCCATACACTTTTAGCAGCCCCTCTGTGGTAAACCACGCCATGCTGTGTTTTCTTTTAGGTCCAAAACAGGAAGAGGAAGAGACAGGAAGAAGAATTCTGGAATAAAAGAAATTGTTTCTGGGTAAAAAAACGCATGAAAATCGCATTGTATAGCGATTTACATTGCGATTTTCATGCGCTCCTATCTTTTTCATTGAATCGCGATCACGCAATCACTTTGATTGAATCTGCTGTGAAATCTATACCCAAACGCTGTCCGATTGACCGATTTCTGCCCGAAATTGATCGATCCCGTTGATCTGTCTGTGCGGAAAATTTCTCTCGGTCGCCGGCGGGTCGGGAGTGCGTCGTTAGCAGCGTTCGAATGTCCGCTGACCGACGCTAGCAGCAATACATCACCTGTTCCACTGGCGCGTGTCCCCGCTGTCCCTTCCCCGCGCTGCGCTCCGGCTGGCTTCACTTTACTTCCTGTCAGGGGAAGTTTAAACAGTAGAGCGCTATCTACTGTTTAAACTTCTCTTGACAGGAAGTAAAGTGAAGCCAGGGCCCAGAGCAGAGAAGAGACCGTGGGGACATCGGGGACTCGCGCCGGCCGGATCAGGTAATGTAAGCTGGGGGCGGCGGCAGCAGCAGTTCCACAGATTGTGAACAGTGGTATAGCTAAAGAGCTGTGGGCTCCAATGCAAGTTTTACAATGGGGCCCCCTCAACACTCGGCACATAACAATTGATACGGCGCACCAAAACCTGCCAATGGCAACTACAGTGTCAGAGGTGCAAGAAGGGGATGGGGACCAGTTTGTTAATGATTACCACTATTCAATGTATCTATAGAAGTGATTATTATGAGCACAGGACCAATATAGAGCTAATACTGTAGCTGAAGATGGCCCTTCGGGGCCCCTCTGGCCAAAGGGCCATGATGCGGTCGCTACCTCTGCACCCCCTATTGCTACACCCAGGGTTGGATTTGTACTTTCCAGTGCCCTAGGCCGGCTGTCACCAACTGCCCCCTTCCCCACCTGTCTAAACCTGACTAGTGATTACTGGTTTGAATGTTTTGCTGCTCTGCCCCCTGTTCAACAAAGAAGCTCTGTCCACTCCATGTAATTTGGCACTCCTGCCTGAATGCACAGCAGCCGATAGTGTTCTGGGCTTGCATAATTCAGAAATGATGCTCATGTATGAGAGCAGCACTTGTCAAGTACACATACCCATCAGGGCTCGTTTCCACTGTGCTCAGCATGTGCCTTGCAAGACGTTATGCCGGCACAGCTGTGACCTGTCTCGCAGCCGACTCCCTTTAGCCACGCTATGCACGGCTGTGGTATTCGGACAGTGATGCGTGAATTTATGCTGCAGGGCCTCAGATTTTTCGCCGGCCACGAATTCGGATGCTCTGCATAGAGTTCTATAGGCTGCCAAATTCCATCCGAATTTGTGGCCGGGGAATCGGCCCATTTTCGCACAAATGGAAACCTGGCCTAACACTCCCAGCCCCGGCTGCTTTGCACATCTGTACTGGAGTACGAAATTACAAGGAGCCCGAGTGGCCAGAGCATGTGCTCCTTCTTTGTCCTCTGTCTATGCGACTAACTGCAGTAAGAGCCACAACAGATGACAGCAGTACAATGGAGAGAAGCCCATCCAAAACACAGAACAGGTAAGTAGAAGGATCCCAAACTACACACACTACCATAGATGTAGTGTAATGCTAGGTACACATGATGCAATTTTATGCAGATTTACTGTCAGATCGATTATTTCCAACATGTCTGATCTGATTTCCAATCAATTTTTCAATTGATTTTCTGTTCATTTCTATGAAAAAAATAATTCAGAAAATCCATCGGAAAGCAGATAGGACATGTTGGAAATAGTTGATCTGACAGTGAATCTGTCAGAAAATTGCATCGTGTGTACCTAGCATAAGCTCAAGTGTACTTCACACAGTTACAATTTAGTACTAAGGGCCCTTTTACACTTAATCAGTTGCTCTGTTATAACTGAAAGAAAACTGATTTTCAACGTAATAGAAGAGGGTAGGAGGCGCCCTTGGGGTACTCAAATGTTGGTTTACCAATGGTTTGAAAAACCACTACTGAGGTATATATATATATATATATATATATATATATATATATATATATATATATATATATATATATATATATATATATATATATATATATATACAAAAGGTAAGGAAAGGTCCTACCTTATGAAGTAGTCACTCAGGATATCATAAAAATAATTACTTTAATAAGGCACTTTTAAATTGACAACGCGTTTCGCGGTGAAAACCGCTTCATCTGGTCAAGTGTCGTGCCAAGAAGAAGGAGTCCCCAATCTAAGGCACCTATGCGATTCAGTTTGGTTGCGGTTCATGTAACCCGGCTTTGTGAGTATATATGAATACTTTTTTAAACGTATCCATCATACCTGTGATAATACACCAGATTGGGCTCCTGGTGTCCTCCCGATCCTTTTCTCTATCCCACCCAGCGTCCATTCTGATTTTCAAAGTAAGTCCCATGTTTTCCTATGGCACCTTTCACACTTAACGCGTTTTAACTGAAATCTTTTTCACAATACACTGCTATAGAAAAAACGCGTACTAAAGCACACCAACTGATTAACTGTAAACGGGCCCTTAGGGCAAGTTAAGACAGATCTTAAAATCAGTCAGCAGGAAGTTTTGAAGTTTTGTAACAGAATGGTACTATTTATTGGCCAACCAAAAGAAAAAGAGTGAGCCTTTGGCTAATAAGCCGTATTCAGACTATGTTCCTGAATAAAAGATGTTAGGGCACACAGATATATATTCAGTTAGCAGGAGATCCATAGATTGTTTTGTATATATAAATAAATGTAATACAGTTTTACAGTTGTAATACAGTTGTCATTCTGCTTCAAAACATCCTGCTTTCACTGATGGCTAACACAGTACAATGCTTTGCTGCTTCTAAAAAGTGTTAGGAAAGAGTTAAACTGTAGCACAAAAAATGTTGCTGTCATTCCCTTGGAAAAAAAAAACAAGCCATAAATTAAACTGGTCTGAGGTCTTTAACAGCTCTGACCAGTAATAAACATCACTAAGGGGGATAGGAGAGCTGATAATTCCTGCCCATGAATGTGTGCATAAAGAAACTAATCCAAACTCAAAAGTTCTGCTACTTGAGCCCATATATTTTTCTTTTCACAGCAGATTGTTTGTCCCCTCTCATAATACAGAGGACAGGATCATCTGGTGACAGCAGAAGCTGACTGTCATCACACACAGCAAAGAGGAGAGATGATTTACTTTGACATGTGACCTCTTATCTCTCCAAGTCCTGCGCCCTGCTGATTTTATCGCCCTAGGCCATGGCCTTTGCGGCCTTCCCAGAAATCCAGTCCTGGCTACACGCCTGATTGTTAATCGATTTCATAGTGAAATCGATACAAAATCTGTTTGCAGTGTAGGCAGCCAATAGATCCATCTCTGATGAGATTAGATCACAGAGGGATCTATCTGCTGGTCGATCTGGTGGCATACCAGTGTATGGCTGCCTTAAGCCAGTAATAAAATAGGTGACAAGTGTCAAAGCTTTTCTGAATAGTATAATTTGCCTTCTTAAAGTGGACTTGAACTCTTGCACACAAGGAAAACAGAGAGAAATGCACCCTGCATGTATTTAGAGAGTTTAGCCTGTCTAATTCTCCCTCATCTGTGACTAATTACAATTGTAATTTTATCTCTCATTTGTGTCAGCTGGCTGCCCTGGCAGAGCAGAGCAGCTGATTTATAAACACAGGATGTAAACCCTATGCCTGTTTCCATGAAGGCAGAAAGTAGACACACTGCAGATTTATTGCAGGATTTGTATCAGCGGTAATAAATAAATGTTTTTCTTTAAAGGTTATTATGCTGTTGCTTATCTTTTAGAGCCGCAAGGAAGTTAAGGTCTGCTTTAACACAGATTTTTTTTGATAATTAAGCTTTAAGTGAGCAACTGTGGTTACCCACAATGCACCGCTACTGAATATGCAAATTATCTCTTTATGCGCCTGAAGCCAGGCTTACATCCAGAACCGCTGGTGTATAGCAAGCCTATAGCTTATAAGGGAATAGTTTGGTGGTAGGTACTACAGTCATATTTCAGAGAAATATAAAAATATTTTTATGCAAAATCAAGCGTTTGTGATGCCTTCTGGTGACTGCCTATACAAGCCAATCCTTGTCCTATGGCAAAGGCCTTCCACGCAGAGAGCCAATGACCAGTGTTGGCTGCTATATACTGAAGACAAGACACTAAAATAAAGTGAATAATGTTTATTGAAAAATAAGTGTGATACACATAAATACAAATGATAAACTGCAAACAGTATGCTGGAGGAATAGCATAAAACCAGAGGTAGAAACACCAGGGAAGGAGGAGCCCTTATATAGGGCATCCACAGATGTTCTTGTTAGATTTAACAGTATTAGTTAAACTGCAGCATAGTAAAGTAACCACAAGATGTCACTGTCTGGAATGTTGCAATGTGCTGTGATGGTCTCTATGGTATTGTGATTTCCTGTATTCATTCTGTGTTTCTTTCTGTTCTTTGTAAGGTGCATTACCTGATGCTTGTACAGCATTTTTTTTCTGCATGTTTTCTTCAGCAAAGATTTCTAACTCGTTATACCGGGTGCCTATCTGCATGTACCTAACACTATCTGCTCCATCAGTTCTGAACGATTGGCAAAAATGGAAAGTGAATATCCAAAATAGTCCAGACAGCTCATACCGCTCATCTGTGACGCAGGCAGTTGCAAGTTAGTTAACCCTTTCCAATCCTAAGTTGGACTGGGGGCCGACATTGGCTTTTTCCAGCATAGGTCTATTTTATTTATACTTTTTGTGCCCCTAGGCCAAGTATTTTATGGCTCCCCTTTCTTGTGCAGTGATGCCCCTCCCATTCCATGTGCAGCCCCTCATCCATGGGTATCATCCATGTACAGCAGCCCCTCCCATTCCATGTGCAGCCCCTTCTTCCATGTGTATCATCCATATACAGCAGCCCCTCCCATTCCATGTGCAGCCCCTTCTTCCATGTGTATCATCCATATATAGTAGCCCCTCCCATTCCATGTGCTGCCCCCTCTTCCATGTGTATCATACAATTCTATTTTACCATGTGTTGTTCCCATTTTCAGCCTCCTCTTTCCCATGTAGCAACTTCTGTTTTATGTTCAGGTGCCCCCTTGGGCCTTTGTGGCCTTTCCAGACATCAGGCCTTGACCACTGCTAAGGATCATGGGAAATGTAGTCATGAGTCCATCAAACAGTTGATTGGTGCGGGAGCTAGCATCAATCCTTCCCAGTAGACTTACTGCTATGATACTGCAGTGTCTAGAATAAGGTCACCAGGATATCAAAAACATTTCTGCAATTTTTTTTCCTTTACATTTAAAGTCATCTTTACCAGAGGAGAAGATGTAGTCACACACTTTCAAGACACCCAGGACTGATAACTGAGGAGGTTAGCTTAGACTCATAAAATTAATTGTTCATAGTACTTAACCATTTGTGGACCGGCAGCCTAACCCCCCTGAAGGACCAGGAGAATTTGCATGCGGGGGAGGGGGAGAGCCCATTTGGGGGGGCCAGGCAGCCCAATCCCCAGTGTTGCTTGGTGGGCTGTATGTCCCCCCCCCCCGTAGCCAGATGTCCCCCCTGTAGCCAGCAGCCTTTACTTACCTTCCAGGCTCCAGCGATGAGCCGCAGTGGACCCCTCCACTCCGGCTGGCATTTCCCGCTCATACTGCCGATCAGTTCCGGGTCGTGGCTTGATGATGTCATCAAGCCGGGACCCGGAACTGACATCAGAGTGAGCGGGGATGCCAGCCAGAGTGGAGGGGAGCGCCGGGGGAACAGCAGGAAGGTGAGTGGATCCTCTTCTTTCCCCCCTGCCACCGCAGCTCTTACTGGTGATCACTACGATCCGCCGTCGATCGTAGTGATCACGTGATCAGTAGCCATTCACGAAGGCTTCTGATCACTGAGGGGAGATGTCAGCTGTCAAATCGCGTCGGGAGTGGAAACAGCGGGTGGCATGAATCCTACACCGCATAAGCCACAAGTGCGGCGTAGGATTTATTTACGTCGGTCCGGAAAGGGTTAAAGTGTACTCGAGGCGATATGTGACATGATGAGATGGGACGATGTATGGTTAGCGTGGAGGCTAATGACCCGTTCTGTTGCAGTGCAGGAGGGAGGGAGCCATGGATGAGTGGGGAGAACAAATCTATTGGCTGTCACTTGGCCAAAATGATTCACCTGGCGGATCGCTGGACGGTCAGGGGGCTGCTATACACACGCCGGATTATTGGAGGAGGCGGTTGTTATCAGCTGTCGATTTTAATCTAATGTGTGTACAGACCTCAAGTTGGATAAGATAAGAGCAGAGCTATGGTAACCATGGTACATGGATTATACACATCTGACTTTACCAACCGTATAACAACTTCATTTTTCTATCCATCAGTCTAGCCTCCTTGCCGGAAGCAATAAGCCCAGAATGTACCCTCATAATCACCAAATAATGCAGCAGAACACATCGGTCTGCAAGATCCACTTAAAAACCAAAACCTTCCTTTGTTGGAGTAATATGATGATCAATAGCCTTCATTAGAGAGGCCAGAGCACACAGTGCACTTCTTCATCAATAGACAGTTTATTATAAGTCACTGCAAGCAGATTCATTCTGTCATGTAATCTCTTACTTTGCTTATTTGCGAAATCTCTTTCATTGGCTGTTTATCTGAGATTTGATGGATACAAAGTTATTTTTACACCATATGATTCATTACAATTAGCATGTAACGAAAACAAGTAACGAATTATCAAAAAATTCAAACGCTTGGATTGTTAAAAAGCCTACCACCCGTTCATGCATCCTCCAAATACCCCGGACACGCTAGTTGTTATTAACCCATTAGAAGTTTCAATAGAGTTAACTCATTTGAGATAAGTGCACTGCTTTTGACTTCAGTCGGCAGAACTGGTTGTGCTGTAAATTCTTGGAATGCTTTGATGGCGCTCTGCTAGCAGAAAATATAGAAACTAACAGCAGAAGTCCTGTGTTATTGTCTCACACTGCCCCCTAGTGACAGGAGGCCATAAATACACATTATAGTAAAGCTGTAATCGATAGTACATGATTGCACTGCTGCACACGGCACATTTTTGTAGTCTAACTCTGTGTTAAATGTTCTGTGTTTAAATTGCTGTATTTTATGTAAATCCTACTCTACGCTAGCCCTGTTCATGCTGAGCCCAATTCCGGGCATGACCCAGTTGTGCTTGGCGAAATAAATGATTTTGATTCTGATTACAGCCGTACTAATTAAAAGCAAGGAAATGTAACAAATAGGAAATAAAAAAGTGCTAAAATAAATTAGCGTGGAGCACTTGCAAACCTCTAAATAAATTGGCTGCTAAAGGGTTAAAATATATATATGAATTCTCTCAGAATGTATGTACAGTATACTGTTTTTATGGCTGAATGCCATAATCCGATGACAGGTGCCAGTATTGCCGTCCATCCACTCTCCAACAGTACAGCAACTGTAACACCCTGAAATGACGTACACACCATTCCGAATTATTATGCAAATGATACTTTTCTCTGATTTTCCTAAATAGTCAATGCAAGTGGGAGTCAGCAAGTTACTGGACAAACCTCCCAATGACAACAGTATGTCTTCAAAAATAAAATACTTAAAATGCACTGTTTGTTTATGTACAATAGAGTTTCAAAACATTGTATAGGTTGTAAAGAACTTTAAAGAGTCTCCATTTATTATGGCAATGCCCCCCACTCAAAGACTACAGGAAACAAGTCATTGCATTCCTATATGATGTCATGGGGTCTCCTCCTGACATCAAAATCTGTATTCTCAATATCTTTGATGAAGATATCTCTAAATTTGACAAAGTTCTCCTGACAGAAACCTTATTTGCAGCCAGTGTATTGCATTTAGATGGTTATCCCCTATTTGCCCCACTATAGAAGACTGGAAAAATAAAATTAACCGCTCCCTGCTGCCATACAAAAAAACTAATTTATCAACACAGAAATTGTTCAGGTAAATACTCCAAAGTATGGGATCGCTGGATATCTAAACTCTAATTTAAACTGATGTTTTGCTTTTTCTCAAGAATGCTACCACTGTTATTCTTTATAATTGTACTCCTTATTCATTATTACTCTCTTACATCAATGTTACAAATTATGTCATCTAGCCTCATGTATATATGTTATCACACATATTTATTTATGATAATGTTATGAGACTGTAATCTCCTTTGTTATGCTTTTATGGGCTTGCTGTATTGTACTACATTATTTTTCAATAAACCTGTGGTTGACGAAAGAAAAAAGAACTGTAAAGAGTTGTTTGTGAAATTTGTAGCATTAGGAGGTCATATTTACTGAAATCAAAAGTAGTGATGTGTCAATTCCGCTTTCGCAAACTGCTGTGTAACGTTTCGCAAGTACGACTCCGTCCACCATTCACCATCATGTTCACTTCAGCATCTCCTTGAGAATTCCACCAAATGGTAAATATAAAATGTTGTTCATACTGTAAATTGTTCATGTTTTCCTGAATTCAGAACACTTGGATACTTGGAAGTAAAAAGGACTAACCCCCCCCCCCCCCTCCCCTTCTACAAAAAGCAATGCTGAATATAATTTGCTTTCTTAAAGTAACCCCGAGGTTAAAATAAACTGGTTAGATAAACAATTGTATCTATCCTCCTACTCCTAAAAATAACTTTTTTTTAGCTATCCCATGATTTTGTTTTATATTTAAACATTTACAAAGTAGATTGAATGTCTTATTGTCAATGCTCGATGGCAGCCTATTAAGTGTCCCAAAGGTAAAAATACATGAACTATTGCCATTTTTTCTATCGCTCCCCTGCCCTCAGAAGTTGTATTTTGCCAGAAAAACCTTTATGGCTGTAATTTGCTTATCAGTGCGGTTTACTGTATTACCGACATGCCTGAAAATTAACTCTTTCTGACAGCAAAACACACATTATATTCTGCTTTTTAGTAAAAGGTCTTCTTGGTCTCCTTTAGCCCCTTATAATTTCCTATCCGTTCTGGGTCACCATGAGATTTCTGAGTATTCTGTTGTTGTGGTCCAAGTCCTATCCCATAGACCCATTACAATCCATGCCATGCACTGATAAAAACAAGTCTGTAATATGCTGTATGCGTGTCTATAAAATGTATACGCTATACGCTTAATCAGGGGCGTAACTAGATGTCCCTGGGCCCCCCTGCAAGAATTTGAGCGGGCCTACCCACCCCCACCCCACCCTGGGGCCCGCTCATGGCCGTTTTGGGGGGGCAGGAGGGGTCGCAGCATGAGGGGAGAGCTTTGCACATCAGCGGGGAGGGGGGACAGTCCCCCCCTCCCTCACCTCAGGCTCTCCCCTCTGCGCTCCCCCTCCTGCATCTATCTAAGTGTCAGCAGCGGCGGCGGCAGCAGCAGTTATAATTACCTTATGGGAAGCAGTCCTTTGGGAAGCCCCAGGTAAGTGAAAGGTTTTTTTATCCCCAGGGTTAAAGAGGAACTTCAGCCTAAACAAACATACTGTCATTAAGTTACATTAGTTATGTTAATTAAAATAGATAGGTAATATAATCTCTTGCCCACTCTGTTTTAAAAGAACAGGCAAATATTTGTGATTTCATTAGGACAGCCATCTTTTTGGTTGAAAGGAGGTGACGGGGAGCATGGGACACAGTTCCAACTGTCCTGTGTCCTGATCACCCCTCCCAGCTGCGTGCGCTAGGCAACGAGAACAACATCAGAAATCCCATCATGCTTTGTACAGCATCCGGGGAAAAATGCCTGGGCAGATTTCTTTGATAGGCGGAGCTAAGCTTTTGTGCAGCTAAAAATGAGGCTTGGGTAAGAAAAACAAAGTTCTGATGCTGTGAAACTGTTATAATAACACCAAGCCTTTTCAGTGCCGCTGAGTAGATTTTTAGTCTGGAGGTTCACTTTAAGGCTGGTTTCACAGTGGGACGTTACAGGCGCACGTTAGAGCAGCCTGTAACGCAGCCCACCGCACAGTAATGAAAAATCAATGGGGCTGTTCACAGTGCGGACATTGCGTTACATTGTAACGCTGCGTCACAAGACAACGTACTGCATGCAGTACTTTGGACGCGGCTGAGCCGCGTTAGACTGCTTGCACATGCTCAGTAATGTGGGGGAGGAGCGGAGAGCGGCCAGGCACATGGCTAATTAATATGCACTGCACGTTATGACGTGCATTGTTTACTTCGTGGAGCAGCCGCTCTGTGCGGCGATTGGCCGGCGGGACCACGTGATGCCGCATGCGCACAAGAGTGCGCATCACGGCATCACTGACGCCAGAGTGAGCTGCACAACGCGGCTCACTCTGACGTCCAGATCCAGCACCACCAGGCGTTCCGTTAGGGGGACGTTATGCGACCTTAATGCCCCCTCTAACGCAACGTCCTGGTGTGAAATTAGCCTCAAGGATACCAGAGCCAAAAGCAATTGGAAAAACAGGGGGAGCAGGTATGTATGGGAAGCAGTCCTCATGCCCAGCACTTCCCCTGTCCCCCTCCGTCCCCCTGCTTTATTACCTAAATCCCCCCTGCAGCCTCTTCCAGGTGTTTCGCAGCAGTGCACAGGTGATGGTCCGGCTGGACGCATCATGTGCCCACGGCCAGGAGCGCTCTGTGTATGTGCTCGATGTAGTAGATTTTTCTCCAGTTCAGAGGTACTTTAAAGCTGAATTATTGCAAATAACTTCTGTTTTTAGAAGGAAAAATTATATTCAGTGAGAGTGTTTTCCTGATTTAAAATATTGTAAGATTTTACAAGTAATTTTACTATCATGTTTTAAGAAGTGTGACAGATTCTAGTTTAATTGCTGTTATTACAGCCAGTTCTTGTGACTGCTTTACGGTAAGCAGTGTTGACCAGCAGAACAAGGCTGGAGAAGACAAACTGTCAGGTACAAGGACAGGAGAGAGTCAACCAATCCCTGCTTAGATCTATGCTGTGTTCCCTATCTGATCTAGTGCCAATATGTTACATTGCTGCTGGGAAAGCTTATCAGTTCCTACACAGCATCAAAGGTCAATTGTTTTCTAATGTATTGTAGTGAAACTGGAAGCATTTATCTACCTGAACAAGTTCAGTATTTACAGCTAAAGTAGAATGATTTTCTGAAAGAGCTGCAATAGAAGTTCTCATAACAACTACAGAGATGGGCTATTAGTGAACAAAAGCCTTGTACAAACATACATGGACTGATGTTGAAGGCTGTTTTTCTATACATATGCACAGAGGGAGATACTGGTTTCTTGGCAGTGGGAAACAGCCTGTTATTTCCCCAAATGCAACAAGGTTCACAGAAAGGGAACTGTCAGGACCTAGGTCCTGACATCACACTCTGGGAGGGGTTTCACCACAATATCAGCCGTACAGATGCTCTATTCGTGAAGAAGTAAAGATTTCTCAGCGGAAAGGGTGTATCAGCTATTGACTGGCATGAAATTCAATCCTTGGTTACAGTTCCTCTTAAAGTGAACCTGAACCAAATAAAATGATTTAAAATAAACACATGATGTACCTGCAACTGCAAGTGATTATTACATAATTACCGTACCTCTCCATCAGTTCCTCTCAGAGGATCACCATTTTCTACTTGCAACAATTCCTTCTATTTCTGACTAGATGTCAGAACTAAAATCTATCAGTTACTGTCAGTTATATATCAGTTGCTGATGAGAAAGGTAATATCCATGTTTCCCTATGGCTCAAGTGGGCGATACACAGTTTAGCAGTGTGCTGACCAGGAAGCTGTTATGGTGTAATGGCCATTTTTAAAATGGAAGATGAAGAATGTGATTGATCACAGTGGACAAAAAGGACGCAGGAGAGGAGAAAGAGATTGATGAGTAGACTACGCGGTAGGTAAATATGACGTGTATATGTTTATTTTGACTTATTTTATTTTCAGTTCAGTTTTGCTTTAAAGCAGACCTGATGATTAAAAAAAAAAAGTGTTTCACTTACCTGGGGCTTCTGCCAGCCCCGTGCAGCCGTCCCCCGCCGCGGCCCTTTTTTGGTCACATCCACTGCGCCTGTGCGGCCCTGGCAGCGAGCATCTTCGTACGCGCTCCGGTGGCCAGGAGTGTCATGTGCAGGCGCAGTACAAGAAAATCTACTGCGCCTGCACAATACGGCGATTGAGGACCCGCGCAGCCGGGGCTGCACAGGGGCGGTGGACTGCCAGAAGTGAAAGTGAGCCGTGGTGGGGGAACGGTAGATTGTTTGGTAATGTCACAGGCACAGGGCAGCTGCAGGGGGCTGGCAGAAGCCCCATGCAAGTGAAACTCTTTTTTTGTTTTTTTGTTTTCATCTTCAGGTCTGCTGTAAGGGCTCGTTCACACCTAGAGTGTTTTGCCGGCGAGTTTAAAAAACGTCCTAAAATCGTTTGAGCAATGAATCCTTATGGGCTAGTTCATATCAGCGCGTTTCGTCTGCTTTCTGCTCAGCAAAGCGCTGCATGCACCATTTTTAGGGAGATTTTGCTACAATGGAAGGTATAGGAAAAACGCAAAACGCTCACAAAATCACTTTATGCGGCTTTTTTTTAAGTTTGCGCTTTAAATAATAATTACATTGTATGTATTCCTTTCCGGGTCAAAGAGTTCACTTCCTGACTTCCGGTTCAGGAAGTGAAAAAACAAATCGCTCTGCAAAAGCGCTTTAATAAACGCTTTACAAAAAATCACGAAGGTAAGCGCAGGGAGGGGGAAAAATCACTCACAAAATCGCAAAACGCTGGCCTCGACGATTGCGATTTTAGATGTGAACAAAGCCTAAGTCTAACCTTCAAAATACAGGATCTTCTCAAAAAATTAGCATATTGTGATAAAGTTCATTATTTTCTGTAATGTACTGATAAACATTAGACTTTCATATATTTTAGATTCAAATACACACAACTGAAGTGGTTCTAGCCTTTTATTGTTTTAATATTGATGATTTTGGCATACAGCTCATGAAAACCCAAATTTCCTATCTCAAAAAATTAGCATATTTCATCCGACCAATAAAAGAAAAGTGTTTTTAAAACAAAAAAAGTCAACCTTCAAATAATTATGTTCAGTTATGCACTCAGTACCTGGTCGGGAATCCTTTTGCAGAAATGACTGCTTCAATGCGGCGTGGCATGGAGGCAATCAGCCTGTGGCACTGCTCAGATGCTATGGAGGCCCAGGATGCTTCGATAGTGGCCTTAAGCTCATCCAGAGTGTTAGGTCTTGCGTCTCTCAATTTTCTCTTCACAATATCCCACAGATTTTCTATGGGGTTCAGGTCAGGAGAGTTGGCAGGCCAATGGAGCACAGTAATACCATGGTCAGTAAACCATTTACCAGTGGTTTTGACACTTTGAGCAGGTGCCAGGTCGTGCTGAAAAATGAAATCTTCATCTCCATAAAGCTTTTCAGCAGATGGAAGCATGAAGTGCTCCAAAATCTCCTGATAGCTAGCTGCATTGACCCTGCCCTTGATAAAACACAGTGGACCAACACCAGCAACTGACATGGCACCCCAGACCATCAATGACTGTGGGTACTTGACACTGGACTTCAGGCATTTTGGCATTTCCCTCTCCCCAGTCTTCCTCTAGACTCTGGCACCTTGATTTCCGAATGACATGCAAAAATTGCTTTCATCCGAAAAAAGTACTTTGGACCACTGAGCAACAGTTTAGTGATGCTTCTCTGTAGCCCAGGTCAGGCACTTCTGCCGCTGTTTCTGTTTCAAAATGGGTTCATGCTTCCATCTGCTGAAAAGCTTTATGGAGATGAAGATTTCATTTTTCAGCACGACCTGGCACCTGCTCACAGTGCCAAAACCACTGGTAAATGGTTTACTGACCATGGTATTACTGTGCTCAATTGGCCTGCCAACTCTCCTGACCTGAACCCCATAGAGAATCTGTGGGATATTGTGAAGAGAAAGTTGAGAGACGCAAGACCCAACACTCTGCCGCTATCGAAGCATCCTGGGCCTCCATAACACCTGAGCAGTGCCACAGGCTGATTGCCTCCATGCCACGCCGCATTGAAGCAGTTATTTCTGCAAAAGGATTCCCGACCAAGTATTGAGTGCATAACTGAACATAATTATTTGAAGGTTGGCTTTTTTTGTTTTAAAAACACTTTTCTTTTATTGGTCAGATGAAATATGCTAATTTTTTAAAGATAGGAATTTTGGGTTTTTATGAGCTGTATGCCAAAATCATCAATATTAAAACAATAAAAGGCTTGAACTACTTCAGTTGTGTGTATTTGAATCTAAAATATATGAAAGTCTAATGTTTATCTGTACATTACAGAAAATAATGAAGTTTATCACAATATGCTAATTTTTTGAGAAGATCCTGTAGTGTGCAAGCAGGTAGGCAAGCTGGTTGGTGCCTTACTATTTTGGCAGTTGGGTTGAGCAACTGCCATTCAGGGAATGCTTTTGAAAACAAAGAAAACCCTGAGAATCCCCCATCAGGAGATGTGCCTGTCCAAAACCTGTCAGTTCTGCCAGATTTTAACTGATTACTGATTTTTCGCTATAGTGGTCCTTTAACTACTGAAAATGGCTCTGCTTCCTAAATGACTGCAGATTCTTCCATGAGTGTTTTCTAGTAGAACAAAAGCCTCTCATCTCCACTGGAGGTCTTCCTGTGTTACAATCCAGAATCCACCCATCATGTGGGTTCCATGTTCCTCTCCGGGTACTCCGACTATTGTACGAGCTGTTTTGTTTTCTCCTGATGTTTTCTTTTCTGTTCTTGTTACCAAAAAAAGAATAAACGCGCCGATTTCCTGCCAAATAGTAAAACTTCAAATGTTGTGTCACGCTGCCCCCGAACAGGATATCTGCCTAAACCGCTGTGGGGAATTGAGAGCTCTCTGATTCCCGAAACCCCATTCAACATTTAAAGAGAAATATGTATTGTAGTGCTTGCTGGAGGATAAATGTCTTTGTAATTGCGATGACTGTGTGGGCCAACATTTTTGAAGAGCATTTCTCCTGTAGGACTCAAAATGAGAGGCAACTGAGGAGAGCTGCAACCATGTCTAACGTGGTCAGTAAGCAAGACCCTAGCCATGTATGAGGCTAAGCATGCCCCATAGCTGCCCCATTAGGCTGTACGGTGGCGTAGTGGTTAGCACTCTCGCCTTGCAGCGCTGGGTCCCCGGTTCGAATCCCAGCCAGGTCAACATCTGCAAGGAGTTTGTATGTTCTCCCCATGTCTGCATGGGTTTCCTCTGGCCACTCCAGTTTCCTCCCACATCCCAAAAACATACAGAAAATTGGCCCTAGACTATGATACATACACCACATGATACATACATAAGAGTATGGTAGGGACTAGATTGTGAGCTCCCCCGAGGGACAGTTAGTGACAACAAGACAATACATACTCTATACAGTGCTGCAGAAGATGTTAGCGCTATATAAATACTAAATTATAATAATAATGCCCCCCCCCCAAAACCTTTGCCAGCAATAAGCATGATGGGCCGATTCCACCAAGCGCTAGCCGAGAGCGTCACCCTTCCACTCACCGTGCCCACTGTGTGACGTCACTCCTGCTCTGCTCTGCCAGCCCTCCACTCCCCCCTGCCGCATATCAGCAGAACATGTTACTAGCCTGCAGGCTAGTGACCCATCTGTACTATGCTGTGCATGCACAGTATGTCCGCTAGGGCACCTTATGACCACATTCTCTGGTGACTCTATGACGTGAGCCTCACGTGCGGTCTCAAGCTGCCCTAGTGGACATACTGCGCATGCGCAGCTTAGTATGTCCGGGTCGGAGGTCGCCGACCAGGAGGGACAGAAAGGGGTATTTATCATGATAAATCTAGAACTGTGCCAGAAGTTGGATTTTTGTTGAGTTGGAAGCTCAGTAACAATTGGTAATTTGCTGTAACAACACAAGAGAAAGGGGATAGCAGCAAGCATGAAGGTCAGAGGAACATGTGTGCCATATGTTACATTAATGTAATGTATAAAATTCATCTCATTCTACAGGGAATTCTGCTTCCTCCCTGCCAAGAATACAAAACTAATTCTTTGAATCCTCTGACAATTTCTAACAAAAAGATTATATAACTCTAAAGTGTTTATGGTTATATAACTCTAAAATGTTTTGCTTCAAGCTGAAAAGCTTGTAAAAACTAGAAATGTAAATTTAAAGGGGTTCTGTGGATTATTAAAACAACAAAAGCTGACACTTACCTGGGGCTTCAATCGGCCCCCTGTAGCTGTCATGTCCCGCGCCGTCCTCTTACGATCCTCCATTCCCGCCGCCAGTTCCGGTCCACTTAGCTGTCTGGCGCAACTGTGGCTGTGCACATACTCGCTCCCTCTGCGTCTCTGGGAGCTTACTGCGCAGGCGCAGTATGAGAAAACCTCGTACTGGGCCTGCGCAGTAAGCTCCCGGAGACGCGAGTGCATTATTCGTCTAATTAGACAAATAACTGACCATTGCCAGTGGCGGGGAATGGAGGTTCGTAGGAGGATGGCGCTGGACATGACAGCTGCAGGGGGCCGACAGAAGCCCCAGGTAAGTGTCTGTTTTTTGGTTTATTTTTAATTATCCACAGAACCCCATTAATCTCCTAGCGGCAAGCCGCCGCATTAAAACATCCTGATGGAGCCTCCTAATGGCTCCAGAACTTTTTAATGTGTCGCTCGCCCCTGCCGCCGCCGCCGTGCAAATTCAATCCAACATAAAAAAATTTAATTTTCAAATTATAATCACACTTGGGAAAGTTTCTGCAAAACTACACGAGTAGGAAGTTCACTAAACACCAATTTATTTATGATTTCCCTGTATAGTGGATGCAACTAAGTGGCAGTCAGCAGCATTATCTTTAAGTCATCAACCATTAGAGCATAATTCAAATATTACTGAACAAACCTCCTCATGATAACTGGATTTTTTTTTTGAAAAAAACCCAAAAAACGTAAAACGCACTGTTCCAAATTATTATGCACAACAGAGTTTTCAAACATTTTATAGGCTGTAACGATCCCAAAATGGTCATTTTTTTAAATTTATTTAAGTATTTATATAGCGCCGACATATTACACAGCGCTGTACAGAGTATATTGTCTTGTCACTAACTGTCCCTCAGAGGGGCTCACAATCTAGTCCCTACCATAGTCATATGTCTATGCATGTATTGTGTAGTGCATGTATCATAGTCTAGGGCCAATTTAGGGGGGAAGCCAATTAACTTATCTGTATGTTTTTGGGATGTGGGAGGAAACCAGAGTGCCCGGAGGAAACCCACACAGACATGGGGAGAACATACAAACTCCTTGCAGATGTTCACCTGGCTGGGATTCAAACCGGGAACCCAGCGTTGCAAGGCAAGAGCACTAACCACTATGCCACCGTGCTGTCATTTGTCGAATTGACAGCATTAGGAGGTCATATTTACTATAATCAAAAGCTGTTTCAACCAAAAACATCTTAACAGGTCAAGTTATGTATTAACATAGCACCTCTTATTTTATAGCTGATTCAGAATTCTTGCATCCATTGAACTTGTGTGTTTTGAGAGCTTCTGCTTGAATTTCATTGCAGGAGGTCAGAATAAACTCTCAGGCCTAATGTGCAAATTTGGACAGAGGCGCCAGGCAGGTTAAAATGATCTAAAAACAACTAAAAAGGAGGAGTACAGGTGGACTTACCTCCTGAAATGATGGACAATCGAGATTGTTCAAATCGCAAATAACAATTTATTTTGGCACTCCGCAATGCGTTTTGCAGGTATAAAACGCTTCATCAGGCAAGGAGTGCAAGCTCAAAAAGGTCCAATAGTGGCAATGCGCCTCTGCTCAGCCGTTCCCCCGCAGCTTCAATGTCTTTCCTCTCCCGGCGTCCGTCGCCTGGTAACAGCGCCCCCTGTGATGACGTATCGCGTGTCATCACAGGGAGCGCTGTTACTGAGACAGATGCCGGAAACTTCGGGCACCTACCTAACTGACCTAAACTGCGGGCACCTACCTAACTGACCTAAACTGCGGGCACCTACCTAACTGACCTAAACTGCGGGAACCTACCTAACTAACCTAAACTGCGGGAACCTACCTAACTGACCTAAACTGCGGGAACCTACCTAACTAACCTAAACTGCGGGAACCTACCTAACTAACCTATATTGCGGGATCCTGCCTATCTAACCCATACTGCGGGAACCTACCTAACTAACCTATACTGGGGAAACCTACCTAACTAACCTATACTGGGGGAACCTACCTAACTAACCTATACTGCGGACACCTACCTAACTAACCTATACTGCGGGAACCTACCTATCTAACCTATACTGAAGAAAACCTACCTAACTAACCTAAACTGTGGGAACCTACCTATCTAACCTAAACTGCAGGAACCTACCTATCTAACCCATACTGGGGGAACCTACCTATCTAACCCATACTGGGGGAACCTACCTATCTAACCCATACTGGGGGAACCTACCTATCTAACCCATACTGGGGGAACCTACCTATCTAACCTATACTGCGGGAACCTACCTATCTAACCTATACTGCGAGCACCTACCTATCTTACCCATACTGGGGGAAACTATTTTTACACCCTCGCCCTGGGTGAAATTTAGCCTAGAAACTGCCCTGCTGGGGGGGCACCTGTCACTATCTCACTGGGGGGACACTTGTCACTATCTAACTGGGGGGGGGGCACCTGTCACTATCTAACTGGGGGGGGGGCACCTGTCACTATCTAACTGGGGGGGGGGGGCACCTGTCACTTTTCTTTTATTGGTCAGATGAAATATGCTAATTTTTTAAAGATAGGAATTTTGGGTTTTTATGAGCTGTATGCCAAAATCATCAATATTAAAACAATAAAAGGCTTGAACTACTTCAGTTGTGTGTATTTGAATCTAAAATATATGAAAGTCTAATGTTTATCTGTACATTACAGAAAATAATGAAGTTTATCACAATATGCTAATTTTTTGAGAAGATCCTGTAGTGTGCAAGCAGGTAGGCAAGCTGGTTGGTGCCTTACTATTTTGGCAGTTGGGTTGAGCAACTGCCATTCAGGGAATGCTTTTGAAAACAAAGAAAACCCTGAGAATCCCCCATCAGGAGATGTGCCTGTCCAAAACCTGTCAGTTCTGCCAGATTTTAACTGATTACTGATTTTTCGCTATAGTGGTCCTTTAACTACTGAAAATGGCTCTGCTTCCTAAATGACTGCAGATTCTTCCATGAGTGTTTTCTAGTAGAACAAAAGCCTCTCATCTCCACTGGAGGTCTTCCTGTGTTACAATCCAGAATCCACCCATCATGTGGGTTCCATGTTCCTCTCCGGGTACTCCGACTATTGTACGAGCTGTTTTGTTTTCTCCTGATGTTTTCTTTTCTGTTCTTGTTACCAAAAAAAGAATAAACGCGCCGATTTCCTGCCAAATAGTAAAACTTCAAATGTTGTGTCACGCTGCCCCCGAACAGGATATCTGCCTAAACCGCTGTGGGGAATTGAGAGCTCTCTGATTCCCGAAACCCCATTCAACATTTAAAGAGAAATATGTATTGTAGTGCTTGCTGGAGGATAAATGTCTTTGTAATTGCGATGACTGTGTGGGCCAACATTTTTGAAGAGCATTTCTCCTGTAGGACTCAAAATGAGAGGCAACTGAGGAGAGCTGCAACCATGTCTAACGTGGTCAGTAAGCAAGACCCTAGCCATGTATGAGGCTAAGCATGCCCCATAGCTGCCCCATTAGGCTGTACGGTGGCGTAGTGGTTAGCACTCTCGCCTTGCAGCGCTGGGTCCCCGGTTCGAATCCCAGCCAGGTCAACATCTGCAAGGAGTTTGTATGTTCTCCCCATGTCTGCATGGGTTTCCTCTGGCCACTCCAGTTTCCTCCCACATCCCAAAAACATACAGAAAATTGGCCCTAGACTATGATACATACACCACATGATACATACATAAGAGTATGGTAGGGACTAGATTGTGAGCTCCCCCGAGGGACAGTTAGTGACAACAAGACAATACATACTCTATACAGTGCTGCAGAAGATGTTAGCGCTATATAAATACTAAATTATAATAATAATGCCCCCCCCCCAAAACCTTTGCCAGCAATAAGCATGATGGGCCGATTCCACCAAGCGCTAGCCGAGAGCGTCACCCTTCCACTCACCGTGCCCACTGTGTGACGTCACTCCTGCTCTGCTCTGCCAGCCCTCCACTCCCCCCTGCCGCATATCAGCAGAACATGTTACTAGCCTGCAGGCTAGTGACCCATCTGTACTATGCTGTGCATGCACAGTATGTCCGCTAGGGCACCTTATGACCACATTCTCTGGTGACTCTATGACGTGAGCCTCACGTGCGGTCTCAAGCTGCCCTAGTGGACATACTGCGCATGCGCAGCTTAGTATGTCCGGGTCGGAGGTCGCCGACCAGGAGGGACAGAAAGGGGTATTTATCATGATAAATCTAGAACTGTGCCAGAAGTTGGATTTTTGTTGAGTTGGAAGCTCAGTAACAATTGGTAATTTGCTGTAACAACACAAGAGAAAGGGGATAGCAGCAAGCATGAAGGTCAGAGGAACATGTGTGCCATATGTTACATTAATGTAATGTATAAAATTCATCTCATTCTACAGGGAATTCTGCTTCCTCCCTGCCAAGAATACAAAACTAATTCTTTGAATCCTCTGACAATTTCTAACAAAAAGATTATATAACTCTAAAGTGTTTATGGTTATATAACTCTAAAATGTTTTGCTTCAAGCTGAAAAGCTTGTAAAAACTAGAAATGTAAATTTAAAGGGGTTCTGTGGATTATTAAAACAACAAAAGCTGACACTTACCTGGGGCTTCAATCGGCCCCCTGTAGCTGTCATGTCCCGCGCCGTCCTCTTACGATCCTCCATTCCCGCCGCCAGTTCCGGTCCACTTAGCTGTCTGGCGCAACTGTGGCTGTGCACATACTCGCTCCCTCTGCGTCTCTGGGAGCTTACTGCGCAGGCGCAGTATGAGAAAACCTCGTACTGGGCCTGCGCAGTAAGCTCCCGGAGACGCGAGTGCATTATTCGTCTAATTAGACAAATAACTGACCATTGCCAGTGGCGGGGAATGGAGGTTCGTAGGAGGATGGCGCTGGACATGACAGCTGCAGGGGGCCGACAGAAGCCCCAGGTAAGTGTCTGTTTTTTGGTTTATTTTTAATTATCCACAGAACCCCATTAATCTCCTAGCGGCAAGCCGCCGCATTAAAACATCCTGATGGAGCCTCCTAATGGCTCCAGAACTTTTTAATGTGTCGCTCGCCCCTGCCGCCGCCGCCGTGCAAATTCAATCCAACATAAAAAAATTTAATTTTCAAATTATAATCACACTTGGGAAAGTTTCTGCAAAACTACACGAGTAGGAAGTTCACTAAACACCAATTTATTTATGATTTCCCTGTATAGTGGATGCAACTAAGTGGCAGTCAGCAGCATTATCTTTAAGTCATCAACCATTAGAGCATAATTCAAATATTACTGAACAAACCTCCTCATGATAACTGGATTTTTTTTTTGAAAAAAACCCAAAAAACGTAAAACGCACTGTTCCAAATTATTATGCACAACAGAGTTTTCAAACATTTTATAGGCTGTAACGATCCCAAAATGGTCATTTTTTTAAATTTATTTAAGTATTTATATAGCGCCGACATATTACACAGCGCTGTACAGAGTATATTGTCTTGTCACTAACTGTCCCTCAGAGGGGCTCACAATCTAGTCCCTACCATAGTCATATGTCTATGCATGTATTGTGTAGTGCATGTATCATAGTCTAGGGCCAATTTAGGGGGGAAGCCAATTAACTTATCTGTATGTTTTTGGGATGTGGGAGGAAACCAGAGTGCCCGGAGGAAACCCACACAGACATGGGGAGAACATACAAACTCCTTGCAGATGTTCACCTGGCTGGGATTCAAACCGGGAACCCAGCGTTGCAAGGCAAGAGCACTAACCACTATGCCACCGTGCTGTCATTTGTCGAATTGACAGCATTAGGAGGTCATATTTACTATAATCAAAAGCTGTTTCAACCAAAAACATCTTAACAGGTCAAGTTATGTATTAACATAGCACCTCTTATTTTATAGCTGATTCAGAATTCTTGCATCCATTGAACTTGTGTGTTTTGAGAGCTTCTGCTTGAATTTCATTGCAGGAGGTCAGAATAAACTCTCAGGCCTAATGTGCAAATTTGGACAGAGGCGCCAGGCAGGTTAAAATGATCTAAAAACAACTAAAAAGGAGGAGTACAGGTGGACTTACCTCCTGAAATGATGGACAATCGAGATTGTTCAAATCGCAAATAACAATTTATTTTGGCACTCCGCAATGCGTTTTGCAGGTATAAAACGCTTCATCAGGCAAGGAGTGCAAGCTCAAAAAGGTCCAATAGTGGCAATGCGCCTCTGCTCAGCCGTTCCCCCGCAGCTTCAATGTCTTTCCTCTCCCGGCGTCCGTCGCCTGGTAACAGCGCCCCCTGTGATGACGTATCGCGTGTCATCACAGGGAGCGCTGTTACTGAGACAGATGCCGGAAACTTCGGGCACCTACCTAACTGACCTAAACTGCGGGCACCTACCTAACTGACCTAAACTGCGGGCACCTACCTAACTGACCTAAACTGCGGGAACCTACCTAACTAACCTAAACTGCGGGAACCTACCTAACTGACCTAAACTGCGGGAACCTACCTAACTAACCTAAACTGCGGGAACCTACCTAACTAACCTATATTGCGGGATCCTGCCTATCTAACCCATACTGCGGGAACCTACCTAACTAACCTATACTGGGGAAACCTACCTAACTAACCTATACTGGGGGAACCTACCTAACTAACCTATACTGCGGACACCTACCTAACTAACCTATACTGCGGGAACCTACCTATCTAACCTATACTGAAGAAAACCTACCTAACTAACCTAAACTGTGGGAACCTACCTATCTAACCTAAACTGCAGGAACCTACCTATCTAACCCATACTGGGGGAACCTACCTATCTAACCCATACTGGGGGAACCTACCTATCTAACCCATACTGGGGGAACCTACCTATCTAACCCATACTGGGGGAACCTACCTATCTAACCTATACTGCGGGAACCTACCTATCTAACCTATACTGCGAGCACCTACCTATCTTACCCATACTGGGGGAAACTATTTTTACACCCTCGCCCTGGGTGAAATTTAGCCTAGAAACTGCCCTGCTGGGGGGGCACCTGTCACTATCTCACTGGGGGGACACTTGTCACTATCTAACTGGGGGGGGGGCACCTGTCACTATCTAACTGGGGGGGGGGCACCTGTCACTATCTAACTGGGGGGGGGGGGCACCTGTCACTATCTAACTGGGGAGGCACCTGTCACTATCTCACTGGGGGCACCTGTCACTATCTAACTGGGGGGGCACCTGTCACTATCTCATCCGGCCACACCACAGCATCACCGCCAGCCCGGCCACAGCAGCACCGCAAGGCCTTTCAGCCCACACATCATCACCAATCTGGCCAAAAACACTATTGCCAGGCCAGCCAGGTACAGCAGCCAGTAGAGGAGAATTCAGAAGCCAGGTGAGAGGTGTCTACCATATTAAAGGGGCATTCTGCCTATTTATGTGAAATGCTGTCTATTTATGTGCCTCATGACTGCTGAATTTGTCTTGTTGGGGGCCTCAAGATTGCTGAATGTGTCTTGTTGGGGGCCTCATGATTGCTAAATTTGTCTTGTTGGGGGCCTCATGATTTGTTGGGGGCCTCATGATTGCTGAATTTGTCTTGTTGGGGGTCACATGATTGCGAACTGCGAGACTATGGAAAAGCTGAATCATCATCATGAGACAATAGCATTAAACCTACTTTTTTAGCTTTTTAAAACAGAAAATAAAACTGGGAGGTTCTAAGAAAAAAATACATTTTCCAGGAGTAGGATGGATGAAATTGTTTATCTTCAGAGTTTATTTTCAACTTGGATTTTCCATAATGTTCACGTATGAGTTAAAACGTTTGTATGTAGTTTAAATTGCTGTTGCCACTTTGCGATAGATAAGTGACTCTTGGGTTGCAGTTTGGGCACTCGGCCTCCAAAAGGTTCACCACCACTGTCCTAATCTAATGTCCCACATTAGTAAGTTCATGTAAATTTGTCTCCACCCATGGCCACACCCACATTCTGGTCCATGGCCACACCCATTTTTCGGCAAAGGAACCCCCATGGTTTTTGAAAAAAAAATGGCCCTCCATGCCTGTGAAGTTGGACAGCACTGGCCTAAGGTATTCAGGGGATGCCCTTTTTGTTCAGATCTCGCTCTGCTGCTGTCTGGGGGGTGTAAAAGCTTGTCCAGCCGGTGAAGGCTGCGGGTCCTATCAGATTCCACCATTCAGACTTGCAGGAGAACAGGGGCTGTTTCTATGCGTTAGTGTGCGTTAGTGCGCGTTGGTGCGTGTTTTTTCCATAGCAGTGCATTGGGAACAAACCTCCTCATGATAACTGAAAATTTCAGTTAAAACGCGTTAAGTGTAAAAGAGGCCATAGGAAAACATGGGCATTACTTTGAAAATCAGTTTTCTTTCAGTTTTCACTGAGAGCATCTGATTAAGTGTAAAAGGACCCTTACACTAACCCCCCTGCCTGTACCTGACTCCCTGCCGCCATAGGCGGCAATAGTACAAGCCGCTATTAGCAAGAAGATGGTTAAATTATGCTGCCGGATAGCAACTGCACAATAATCTTTCTTTGTTACAGCTAATACAAATCCTTCAATAAATCTCAAGTGTTTCTACTTCCTGCTTTCATGGAAGCAGACATTGGGTTTGATTCTCAAAAGCGTGATAACTCAGTTATCACGCCTAAAAGCTTTGAACATGCAAACTAGGGTGCTAGTTTGCACACGCTAACTACTTACCACCCTAGTTAGCACGTGCAAAGCATGTTAGCATGTGCAAAGTGGCTTTTCACTGGCGTGCTAACACTTTGCACGCTTTAGTGAATCACGCCCATACGGTTAACATCCTGTGCTTTCAAATGAGCTTATCTGCCATGGCAGTCAGGAGACACAGGGGGGGGTGATTAAATTGAAGCTTGTGATTAGACACAGGTGAGGGGGGAATTAGACAAGCTAAACTCTCTAAATATATACAGGGTGCATTCCTCTCGGTTTTCCTTCTGTCCTATGCAAGAGTTCAAGTCCACTTTAATACTTGCATCAGTTTTAATTGGTTGTGTGTAATCTTAAAAGGTGGCAGACAACTGAAACTATTGAGAAATGTGATGTTAATAAGGTATCACAATTCACAATAGTAAAAGTGATGGCTGGTTTTACAGTAACCGATTAAAATCGACACCGTTTTGAATATTTTATTCCTTCCAGGGTGTACATTTCAATCATCCTCGCTGCACGCTGCTGCTGTTATTGTTTATTGTGCTGCTGTCTCGCCGCTCCAGCCCCCTTGCTCTGTTGTTGGTATGATAGCAGAGCTCCCTGTAGCCGATTTCATTTTGCTCATGACCCCATGATCACTGAGGCAATCACATCGTACCGACAATTACATCATACTGACGTTAGAGCGAGGTGGCTGCAGCGGCGGGAGAACGGTGTTTACCACAGTAGCAGTGTGACACCGGTAGGTGCTTGTTTTTGAAAACAACAGTCTCTTGTTTTTAAAGGGAGTCTGAAGTGAGAATAAAAATAAAAAACAAATACTGTACTCACCTAAGAAAAGGGAAGGTTCTGGGTCCTATAGAGCCTTCCTGTTCTCCTCCCGGTGTCCTCATTCCCCTGCAGGCCCCCCCGTTAGCAGGCCTTGACCGCTCAGACGTAGACTGCTCTCTTCTTGGTTGAGCTGGCTTCGGCAGTCCTCAGAAGCACTCGGCTTCTGCAGATTGGCCGCTCCGTACTGCGCACATGCAAGTGCCCCCTCTCACGTGCACAGTGCAGAGCTGCTGGTCTTCGAGAGCCCGAGTGCTTCCGAAGACTTCCAAAGTCTCCCGTGGCAGGATATTCAAATGGAGGAGCCTGCAGGGGACCGAGGACCCAGAACCTTCCCTCTCCTCAGGTGAGTTTTTTTATTTTTATTCTCACTTCAGACATACTTTAAATAGAAACTGTAACCAAGGATTAAACTTCATCCCAAAGTAGCCAACATTGACTTTCCCACAGGAAATATTTACCTTTTCTCAAATGGATCATCAGGGGGCTCTCTGTATGGCTGATATTGTGGTGAAACCCCTCCCACAGTGTGATGTCAGCACCTAGGTATTGACATCACACTGTGGTAGCCTTGTTGCATTGTGGGAAATAACAGCTGTTTCCAAATGCCAAAAAGCAGAATTTTCTTCCACAGACATCACCTGTCAGTAGTAAAGATGTCGCCATGTGATAAAATTTCAGAATGTAAATCAGGGAGAGGAAAGATTTTACAATGGGCAAACAATGACTAAATCATTTATAAATAATTATTGTAAAATTAAGCACTTTTTTCATTATGTTCTTTTCACTGCAGTTCCTCTTTAAGGGGCCATAGACTGCTGGTATGGAAAGGGTTAATGTTTAGTTGTGTTGCAATGCAATGGTCCTGTCCCATTGCAGCGCAATGTTGAAAGTTTATATGACCCGGTGGTGACCTAGCGCTATCCCCTCTTCAGTGACAGTATTCCCTGTTGATGACTGACCGTACGATGCTTTGTGCTCTATCAATGACCTTCAGGATCTGGTGGAATTTAGTATTATTGCCAATGCCAGTTTTTTTGGATGGGGTGAAATATGATTTCAGTATCTCAGAAATTAAGATAGAGAGCTTATTTTATTGGTAAGTTGCCAGAGAGTTGGTCAGCAGTGGCTTAACTAAGGAGCTTGGGGACCCGGTGCAAGTTTTACATGGGGCCCCAAGCACTCTATTAATATGGAGCCCCAAAACCTACCAAGGACAGCTGCAGTGTCATAGAGGTGGAATAAGAGTGAGAAAATAGCTTCTTAAGGGTGCATATATAGAGGTGTTCATTGTCAGCATAGCACTAATAAAAAGCTAATAAGATGGATGAAGGAGGGCCCTTGCTGGGCCCCGATGCTGTCGCTACCTCTGCATCCTCTATTGCTACGCCACTGTTGGTCAGTGCAAATAGACACATTTTTATTTTGGCTTGGAATTCATAAAGCTTAAATTGTGTGAATAAGAAATTTTGAAGATCTCACTGTGGCCACCAATAATAAAGGGGTGGGGCATGCAGTCCCACTTTTCATTGTGCAACCTCCTGCAGTACTGACATGCGCAAAGCAGTGCCGGGGCTTCCATTAAGGCAAGGGGGCAATTGCCCCCAGGCCCCCGAGCGCAGCTGGCCTCCGAGCTCCCCTTTTACTGTTACGTGCTACTCGGGTCCCCTGCACAATAGCAGCATTGGTATCTCATCTTTCCCGAGGCCGGAGCTTTGTTCTGTTTCTTTGTGCTCCTGGTCTTCTTCCCAATGTCTGCCTCTTGTGGCCGGTGTGTGTCATTATGCTTACACATAACATGCGCTGGTCACAAGGGGTAGACAGTGAGAAAAAGACAGGACAGGAACAGCATGTCTGCCACCAGGACAGGTAAGATATGATGCTGGTATTGTGCAGGGGCCCTGAGGAGCACATAGGAGTTCAGGGGGGAGATCGAATTGGGCGGAAGTCGGTTTGGAGGGCCCTGGGGACTGAGTTTGCCGGGGGGGCAGGTTACCTTTGCCCAGGGGCCCCATTGGACCTTAATCTGTCCGTGGCGCAAAGTGACTTACAGTACAGTACAGTAATGCAAGCTCAATGACACGGACCATGTCTATTTCTTTTTTTTTTTTTTTTTGTCTATTTCTAACCCCTAATTAAAGAGACTCTGATGCGAGTCAAAAACCATGCTTTTCACTTTTATTTATGTTACGCACTATAGCTAGTGCTAAAACGCCGCATCCGTGCGGCAAAATGATGGGTTTATACCTCCCTAATCACAGGGCAAGATCCACGACTTTCTTGGTCATGGATTTTGCTGCCCAGGGAGGCAGAGCTTTGAGCTGCAGCTCTGCCTCTATTCGCATCAATCCACCACGGATCTCTGCTTCTCCCTGCCCCTCTCAGTGAAGGAAGATTGAGAGGGGCGGGGAGAGGCGGCGATCAGCTGGGATTGATGTCACGAAAGGCAGAGCTACAGCCCTAAGCTCTGCCTTAATCAGGAAGCACTCCCCGCATGTAGCTCAGGAGATTTTGGTTGGTTGTAAACCCCCTCGTTTTGCCGTGGGGATGCGAAGTTTTAGCACTAGCTATAGTGCTTAACATAAATAAAAGTTAAAAGCATGAAGTTTATCTCGATTCAGAGTCTCTTTAAGTAATTGGAAGCTTGTTACTAGGTGAACACAACATTTCCAGTTTGTAAATAATTTAGTTTAGTTTAGAAGCGCTGCAATCAGTAAAGAAATGAGATTGCATGATCTCTGTTCACTCTCAACAACCAGGATTTTACAGGATATGAGTTCAAATTGTAACCCCGGTATTCTGAATCTGATAGCTGCCAGGCCATTTCTTATGACATTGGTCCACAGCAATCTACTGTGTCAGGGCCAGATTTACCATAAGGCACTGTAGGCACGTGCCTACAGGTGCCTGAAGATGAAAGGGTGGCTCAATCCCCTCCCCTAGTGCCTCCCTCCTTCCTTATGCAGAGTCTCGAGTTGATCGTAAATGAGGCTGCTCAATCTGCTCTCAGCGTTCCAGTGATGAGATCTCTCTTCAGTCGGGGGCACCTCTAGCTACTTAATATTGAGGGTGCCTTTGGCTACCTAATGCTAAGGGACATCTGTAGCTACCTATGATGGGTAAGGGAAGTAAGGGAGAAGTGACAGCTGGGCCAGCCAGCACACTTGTGGTGCGCTTCAGCGGGGGTTTGTAGATTCATGGAGGGCAAAGTCAAGGGTACCAGGACATCTGTGCCTGTAGGCTCCTATGATGTATATCCGGGACTGTACTGTGTAATGAAAGTTGGTTTGCTTAAAGGAATACTATCGATGTATGCATTTATTTGTAAATGCTGTATGTTGTAGCACACATTAGGACAAGTACTAGGAGTCATTTGATTCCTCACACAGCTGTTCCTCTCAGCTGTAAAATCCTCCGTCAGTTTTGGCGTCAGTGTTGGATACAAATGTATCTAAAAACTGAGGGTTTCCAGAGGGCTAGACCATGTCTGCACAGGGGAGTTGCTATCAACTCCTCAGTTTATAGTTTAATTATCACCTTGCTGAAAGAATCTTGTTGATATGGTGGTAAGGGGTTAAAGATTCTAGCAATGTGTGTTTATTATCTTTGCTTCTCTTAACTGATAAAGATACTAATAATGCTAATTGTAAACAGTGGTCTGCCCCTCTCAGCAGCTTGTAAAGTGGATGAAGCCAGGAGTGAATCACCACAAGCAGGCAGCCAGTCTGAGTGTAAACATAGACTACTGTTATAGCTAGTTATATTCCAGCAATATTACAGCCTCAGATCAGCTTATTTCTCCTCATGTCTCCTGCATGCTGTGAGTGACACAGTGAAATATATTTGGGAGCTGTGTGACAGAGTAACCAAGCAGCTCAGGGTGACCCAAACTACTATGAGCTGTGTGAGAAATGAATTTTTAAGCAGGGATAGCGAGAGAGAGACCTGGGTGAATAAATAAAGTGCCCCTAGCACTAGTGGTAATGTGTACACTAATATAGAGTATTAAAAAAAAAAAGTCGTTTCAATCGATAGTATTCCTTTAAAGGCTTAAAGCGGACCTCCAGTGTAAAAATAAAACACACACTTATCAGTAGTGTTGGGCGAACAGTGTTCGCCACTGTTCGGGTTCTGCAGAACATCACCCTGTTCGGGTGATGTTCGAGTTCGGCCGAACACCTGACGGTGCTCGGCCAAACCGTTCGGCCATATGGCCGAACTAAGAGCGCATGGCCGAACGTTCCCCGAACGTTCGGCTAGCGCTGTGATTGGCCGAACGGGTCACGTGGTTCGGACCCGAACGCGCTCTGATTGGCCGAACTGTCACGTGGTTCGGGTAAATAAATACCCGAACCACGTCATATCTCCGCCATTTGTCTGTGGGTTTAGCTTTGGGTAGGCAGGCAGGGTAGTTCGCGCTCCAGCCACGCTAGCCAGGGTCCCCCCCAGTCATTGTGTGTCACTGCTGGGAACAGTAGTACACTGCTCGTTCAGCCACACTATATAGCATTCTGTGTACTGTTCTGTGTCTGCTGGGAACAGTGGTACACCGCTCGTTCAGCCACACTATATAGCATTCTGTGTACTGTTCTGTGTCTGCTGGGAACAGTAGTACACCGCTCGTTCAGCCACACTATATAGCATTCTGTGTACTGTTCTGTGTCTGCTGGGAACAGTAGTACACCGCTCGTTCAGCCACACTATATAGCATTCTGTGTACTGTTCTGTGTCTGCTGGGAACAGTAGTACACCGCTCGTTCAGCCACACTATATAGCATTCTGTGTACTGTTCTGTGTCTGCTGGGAACAGTGGTACACCGCTCGTTCAGCCACACTATATAGCATTCTGTGTACTGTTCTGTGTCTGCTGGGAACAGTAGTACACCGCTCGTTCAGCCACACTATATAGCATTCTGTGTACTGTTCTGTGTCTGCTGGAAACAGTAGTACACCGCTCGTTCAGCCACACTATATAGCATTCTGTGTACTGTTCTGTGTCTGCTGGGAACAGTAGTACACCGCTCGTTCAGCCACACTATATAGCATTCTGTGTACTGTTCTGTGTCTGCTGGGAACAGTAGTACACCGCTCGTTCAGCCACACTATATAGCATTCTGTGTACTGTTCTGTGTCTGCTGGGAACAGTAGTACACCGCTCGTTCAGCCACACTATATAGCATTCTGTGTACTGTTCTGTGTCTGCTGGGAACAGTAGTACACCGCTCGTTCAGCCACACTATATAGCATTCTGTGTACTGTTCTGTGTCTGCTGGGAATAGTGGTACACCGCTCGTTCAGCCACACTATATAGCATTCTGTGTACTGTTCTGTGTCTGCTGGGAACAGTGGTACACCGCTCGTTCAGCCACACTATATAGCATTCTGTGTACTGTTCTGTGTCTGCTGGGAACAGTAGTACACCGCTCGTTCAGCCACACTATATAGCATTCTGTGTACTGTTCTGTGTCTGCTGGGAACAGTGGTACACCGCTCGTTCAGCCACACTATATAGCATTCTGTGTACTGTTCTGTGTCTGCTGGGAACAGTAGTACACCGCTCGTTCAGCCACACTATATAGCATTCTGTGTACTGTTCTGTGTCTGCTGGGAACAGTAGTACACCGCTCGTTCAGCCACACTATATAGCATTCTGTGTACTGTTCTGTGTCTGCTGGGAACAGTAGTACACCGCTCGTTCAGCCACACTATATAGCATTCTGTGTACTGTTCTGTGTCTGCTGGGAACAGTAGTACACCGCTCGTTCAGCCACACTATATAGCATTCTGTGTACTGTTCTGTGTCTGCTGGGAATAGTGGTACACCGCTCGTTCAGCCACACTATATAGCATTCTGTGTACTGTTCTGTGTCTGCTGGGAATAGTGGTACACCGCTCGTTCAGCCACACTATATAGCATTCTGTGTACTGTTCTGTGTCTGCTGGGAACAGTGGTACACCGCTCGTTCAGCCACACTATATAGCATTCTGTGTACTGTTCTGTGTCTGCTGGGAACAGTAGTACACCGCTCGTTCAGCCACACTATATAGCATTCTGTGTACTGTTCTGTGTCTGCTGGGAACAGTAGTACACCGCTCGTTCAGCCACACTATATAGCATTCTGTGTACTGTTCTGTGTCTGCTGGGAATAGTGGTACACCGCTCGTTCAGCCACACTATATAGCATTCTGTGTACTGTTCTGTGTCTGCTGGGAATAGTGGTACACCGCTCGTTCGCCACTGTATAGCATTGTGCTCTGTGTTGCTGCTGGGAATAGTGGTACACCGCTCACCCGTCACTGTATAGCATTGTGCTCTGTGTCGCTGCTGGGAATAGTGGTACACCGCTCACCCGTCACTGTATAGCATTGTGCTCTGTGTCGCTGCTGGGAATAGTGGTACACCGCTCACCCGTCACTGTATAGCATTGTGCTCTGTGTCGCTGCTGGGAATAGTGGTACTGTATAGCATTTCTGTACTGCCACTGTACTGCTGCCAGTCAGCGTGTACTGTAAGGATAAGTGAAATGAGGAAGAAATCCGGTGAAAGAGGGAGGGGCAAGGGAAGAGGTGTTTCCCCTGACGGTTCACGTACAGGCCACAGGGGAGCACCCAAGAAAACCCACTCAATACCGCCCATGTTGTCCAGGACAACAACCCTCACAAATCCAAAAGAACAGGACCAGATAATTACTTGGATGACCTCTCAAGCGTCCAGCAGTGGGTTAAGCAGCACCAGCACATCACGCACGAGGTCCGAGTCCTCAGCCAGTTACAAGGAGCCAGTGGGCACAAAGCTGACACAACCGGCAGCGACACCACGCACACAACTGCCAGATAACCAGTCCGATGAATTACCTCAGGACACAATGGGGTATTCGCAGGAGCTATTCCCAGCCCAACAAACTTCCACCTTTCAAAGGTCAATGGAGGAACAGCCAGAAATGTTGTGCCTGGATTCACAACCGTTAACTGTGGGAAATGCACCGCGCACTGAAATACAAGGCGAGTCCGAAGAGGACTCGGAAACCCAAATCCCAGAGCAATTTGGGCAGGAGGGGTTGCAATTGCAGGAGGTCGGCCGACAAGATCTGGAAGACGACGTTGGAGTGTGCTGCGCAGAGGTTGTTGTGGGGAGCTCTACTCCACGGCGGTGGCCCACAATGACATATGACGAGTTTGAGGATATGGAAGAGGAGGGTATGGACAATGTGGACAGAGACCCAGATTTTGTTTGTGAACGAGAACATCGCCGTCGTAGCAGCAGCACAGATGAGTCTGTTGAAGAACACACTGCTGCACGAGTTCGCCTTGTGCCACAAGGTAGGCGGCGCGCAATTTCAGGCACCACAAGCGTGGAAGTTCAAGTGAGAGGCAAAAGAGGAGCAAACAGAAATCGCCAGCAAGGAGGCAGGTGCTCCAAAGTCTGGGCTTTCTTTGAAGACTGCACTGAGGATGTTACCATGGCGATTTGCAAGGTGTGCAAGACCCGCCTGAGCAGGGGGAAAAATATTAACAACCTCTCCACCACCAGCATGAGCCGTCACATGCTATCCAAACATCCCACTCTTTGGGCAAACGCGTCAGGACAGGGTACCAGAAACAACACTGCCTCCCTTGGGTTCACCAGACCCGCCTCAGCAGCAGCAGTAGCCCAGCCATTGCGTGGTTCACAACATTCACAAACATCAGACGACGCTGACACTGTCACTTTCCGGAGTAGTGCTCTTGAGGTCTCCCAGTGTTCATCAAACACAACAACCAACAGCCCTTCCGTGTGCAGCGCTACGGTTCAGTTGTCTGTGTCGGAGATGTTTGAGCGCAAGAGGAAATTGCCAGCAAATGACCCCCGGGCCGTGGCAGTAACAGCCAGCATAGCCAAGCTTCTGGCCTGCGAAATGCTGCCATATCGATTGGTGGAGACAAACAGCTTCAAGGGCATGATGTCAGTGGCCATCCCACGTTACGTGGTTCCCAGCCGCTACCACTTTGCACGCTCTGCAGTGCCTGAGTTGCATGAGCACGTGGTCAGCAAAATAACCCGAAGCTTGAAGAATGCCGTTGCCTGCAAGGTTCACCTCACCACTGACACCTGGACGAGTGCGTTCGGCCAGGGTCGATACATCTCCCTTACCGCGCACTGGGTGAACCTTGTGGAGCCTGGCAGCGATTCCTCACCTGCTACGGCACGGGTGTTGCCCACGCCACAAACAGCTGCACCGCCGTCCCTCCCACTGGATAACAGCAGCACCTACCTCTCTGACTCCTTCTCCTCCAACGCATCTCAAAGCTGTACCTCATCCGGAAACGCTAACCCAGCAGCAGTAGGATCGTGGAAGCAGTGCAGCACAGCTGTTGGCATGCGTCAGCAAGCGTTGCTGAAGCTAATCTGCCTTGGGGATAAGCAGCACACAGGGGAGGAAATTTGGAGGGGAATAAAGGAACAGACGGATTTGTGGCTGGCACCGCTGGACCTGAAACCGGGCATGGTTGTGTGTGATAATGGGAGTAATCTCATTCGCGCTTTAAGGTTGGCTAAGCTGACACACATCCCTTGCCTGGCGCACGTGATGAACCTAGTAGTTCAGCGGTTCCTGAGGACATACCCAGGCGTGCCCGATCTGCTGTTGAAGGTGCGTCGAGTGTCCAAACATTGTAGAAATTCCAGTACTGCTTCGGGGGCACTCGCCAAGATGCAGGAGCGCTTCAATCTCCCCCACCATCGCTTGCTGTGTGATGTCCCTACGCGCTGGAATTCTACGCTGCACATGCTAGCCCGCTTTTGCGAGCAGAAGAGTGCAGTGGTCCAGTACATGACGGCGCAGTACCGAGGCGCATCCGGCCAGCTGCCAAGCTTCTGTGGATCCGATTGGGCCAACATGTTGGACCTCTGCCAAGTCCTCCAAAATTTTGAGCAATCCACGTTGCTTGTGAGCAGTGACAACTCTTCAGTCAGCATTACCATACCACTGCTGTGTTTACTGAAGAGGTCGATGTTAAAAATCAAGGAAACAGCTGTCATGATGCAACTGGGGGAATCTGAAGGAGAAAACGATCAGCGTGATGGTACCAACATCAGGCCATCCGCCTCAGGGAACGCTGGCCCCAGCAGCTATGACGAAGAAGAGGAGGAGGAACAGCTGGAGTTGGAGCAGGAATTTCATGCCACCACTGACGAGGGCCAGAGCGGTGCACGTTGGACTTCCACAATTCAACGCGAATGGTCAGCAGAAGCAGACCAGGAGGAAGGTGACGACTATGATGCATCACAACAACTATCACAACGCTCACAAGAGGATGATGAGGATTCTGGTAGGACTCTGGCACACATGGCTCAATTCATGCTAGACTGCATTGAACGTGACCCACGCATTGTGCGCATTCTGGACAACACCAATTACTGGGTTTATACCCTTCTGGATCCACGGTACAAACACAATGTTCCAAAACTGCTTGAAGAAAGAGTCAGACAGATCAAAATGGAAGAATACCAGCAGGCCCTTGTGGAGACTTTAGAGAGGAGATTGACATCCTCCCCCTCCTCTAGCCAGTTGTACGCAGACAGACTGACTTCCGCAAACCCAGGACGACCAGGAGGGCAGCAAACAACGCAAGCCGCAGCTAGTACCCAAAAGGGAATGGTATCGGCAGTGTCCTTGGAGTGGGAAAATTTTCTGACACCCATGCAGCCGCAGCCCACTGAACAGCAAGCGTGCAGATCCACCTCCAACACCGATCGCCTGGAGAAGATGGTCAAGGACTACATGTCAGATGGCGTAGCTGTGTCGAACCATCCATCTGCACCCTTCAACTATTGGGTATCGAAGCTAGACACCTGGCACGAACTGGCAATGTACGCAATAGAGGTGCTGGCTTGCCCGGCAGCCAGCGTTATGTCGGAACGCTGTTTCAGTGCTGCCGGAGGCATCGTCACAGATCGGCGTATCCGCCTCTCTACAGAAAATGCAGACCGTCTGACTCAAATTAAAATGAATCAATCCTGGATTGGAAATGACTACGCAACACTCCAGGACCCCAACCAAGTAACATGACCAATGAACATCTGGGATGGTGTTGCGTTTCCGGGCCCTGTTTATTGAACCTCTCATCTGTATTACATTTATGACTGCATGGCGGCAAAAAGCATTGCTGCTATATCCGCACGCTTTTTGTCCACATGCAAGGCCTGGGTTGTTGTGTCTCACAAAGCGTGGCCTTCTCCTCCTGCGCCTGCTCCTGTTCCATCACGTCTGCTGCTGCTGGGTTAGCGTTGCCGCGTGGTCCCTGTTTATTGAACCACTTATCTTTATTACATTTATGACTGCATGGCGGTACAAAGCATGCTATCCGCACGCTTCTTGCCCTCATGCAAGGCCTGGGTTGTTGTGTCTCACAAAGCGTGGCCTTCTCCTCCTGCGCCTGCTCCTGTTCCATCACGTCTGCTGCTGCTGGGTTAGCGTTGCCGCGTGGTCCCTGTTTATTGAACCACTTATCTTTATTACATTTATGACTGCATGGCGGTACAAAGCATGCTATCCGCACGCTTCTTGCCCTCATGCAAGGCCGGGGTTGTTGTGTCTCACAAAGCGTGGCCTTCTTCTCCTCCTGCGCCACCCTCCTCCTGTTCCATCACGTGTGCTGCTGCTGGGTTAGCGTTACCGGTCCCTTTTCCTGGAACCTCTTATATGTATTACATTTATGACTGCATGCCGACAAAAAACATGTTACCTGTGCAAAGAAAACAGACATTTCCCGCATTTAAAAGACAGTTTTCCCTTTGAAACTTTAAAATCGATTTTCTCAAAAACTATAAGCTCTTTTTGCTAATTTTTTTTTCCTCTTGTACCCACTCCCAAGGTGCACATACCCTGTAAATTTGGGGTATGTAGCATGTAAGGAGGCTTTACAAACCACAAAAGTTCGGGTCCCCATTGACTTCCATTATGTTCGGAGTTCGGGTCGAACACCCGAACATCGCGGCCATGTTCGGCCTGTTCGGCCCGAACCCGAACATCTAGATGTTCGCCCAACACTACTTATCAGCACAGGCAGCAGAAGCTTTAGCAGAGTAGCAGAAAATAAAAATGTTTAAAAACTGACCAATTGTGGCATTAAATCCAGGTTTTGTTGAATACAAACAAACAAACACAGAACATTTATATTGCGCTTTTCTCCTGGCGGACTCAAAGCGCCAGAGCTGCAGCCACTAGGATGTGCTCCATAGGCAGTAGCAGTGTTAGGGAGACTTGCCCAAGATCTCCTACTGAATAAGTACAACCTTACTGAACAGGCAGAGCCGAGATTCGAACCCAGGTCTCCTGTGTCAGAGACAGAGCCCTTAAACATTACACTATCCAGCCACACACACTTTCTGAAAAGCTGCCATGGCAGTTTCTGCCTATACAAATACTTTTAAGAGGGCGTAGGAGTATCCTCATAGTATGGCCTGAGGGGTATTCTGCTTCTACCTGTGTCACTGAGCCAGCCAATCACAGAGAAGAGAATCGAGAAGTATTGCAGTGCTAGCTACAGTTGCAAACCAGAGCTGCCACAAGGCTTCCCTGCTGCTCAATAAAGTAGTCAGTGGCAGGAGAGAGGGAACAGTCATAGTAAGTAGTGGCGTACCAAAGCTATTTGACACCCAGTGCTGGGTATTAAATGACACCGTCCCCCCACCTAATGAGTGTGTCGTGCTAAGCCCGCCACGACACTGCTCTGGTTAGGTGTTGGTAGGTGTGTGTGTGTGTTTGTGTGCTATTGTTAAGCAAAGGTGAGGGAGGATAGTGTTAGTGGTAGGCATAGGTATGGAGGTTGTTAGTGTTAGGTGTAGGTAAGGGGGAGGAGTATAGTGTTAGGCATAGGTATAAGGGAGGTTAGTGTTAGGCATACAGTGGCTTGCAAAAGTATTTGGCCCCCTTGAAGTTTTCCACATTTTGTCACATTACTGCCACAAACATGAATCAATTTTATTCGAATTCCACGTGAAAGACCAATACAAAGTGGTGTACGCACACCCCACTTTGCAGTTATTTATTTGTAAACAATGTTTGGAATCATGTATGATTTTCATTCCACTTCTCACGTGTACACCACTTTGTATTGGTCTTTCATGTGAAATTCCAATAAAATTGATTCATGTTTGTGGCAGTAATATGACAAAATGTGGAAAACTTCATAGGGGCTAAATACTTTTGCAAGCCACTGTAGGTGCTGGAGGTCAGTGCTAGGTGTTGGTATGGGCTGAGGTGTTAGGTGCAGGTATGGGGTTAGGTTAGTGTTAGGGCAGTGTATGTGGGGGACCCAGTTAGTGTTAGGTGAAGGTGAGCAGATTCTAAGGCATAGGTGTGGCAGGGGTTCCTCAATCAGCAATGCAGACTCTGCATTGATGATTGAAGTATCCCCACCCCAATTATGCCTTAGACTCAGCCCACAGCCCACCTTCACCTAACACTGACTGCTGCAGAGTATTGCGAGCCGAATGAAGCCGCGATGCACTATTAACTCACCATTTCCACTGCTGGAGTCCACAATGTGCCCTCCTGTCACCGTTAAGCTCTCCCCCTAGTGCCAGTCGTGTCTTCCTACATCACATGATTACACGCATGCAGGAAGACATGCCAGCGGCAGCACTAGGGGAGAGCTAAGGGCTGAGAGGAGGCTGGATATTGCTGGACTCCGGCAGTGTAGCAGGTGAGGCAATGGGCTTGGCTTCCTTCCGCTCGCACATTTCTGCATTTGGGCGGCTGCAGGAGGTCTTTGTTGTCACTCCCTGCCATAGTGACACCCAGAGCGGTTCGCTCTCGCCACTAGTGTTGGGCGAACATCTAGATGTTCGGGTTCGGGCCGAACAGGCCGAACATGGCCGCGATGTTCGGGTGTTCGAGCCGAACTCTGAACATAATGGAAGTCAATGGGGACCCGAACTTTCGTGCTTTGTAAAGCCTCCTTACATGCTACATACCCCAAATTTACAGGGTATGTGCACCTTGGGAGTGGGTACAAGAGGAAAATTTAGCAAAAAGAGCTTATAGTTTTTGAGAAAATCGATTTTAAAGTTTCAAAGGGAAAACTGTCTTTTAAATGCGGGAAATGGCTGTTTTCTTTGCACAGGTAACATGCTTTTTGTCGGCATGCAGTCATAAATGTAATACAGATAAGAGGTTCCAGGAAAAGGGACCGGTAACGCTAACCCAGCAGCAGCACACGTGATGGAACAGGAGGAGGGTGGCGCAGGAGGAGAAGGCCACGCTTTGAGACACAACAACCCAGGCCTTGCATGAGGACAAGAAGCGTGCGGATAGCAATTTGCATTTTGTCGCCATGCAGTCATAAATGTAATACAGATGAGAGGTTCAATAAACAGGGACCGGAAACGCTAACCCATCACAGATGTTCATTGTTCATGTTACTTGGTTGGGGTCCCGGGAGTGTTGCGTAGTCGTTTCCAATCCAGGATTGAATCATTTTAATTTGAGTCAGACGGTCTGCATTTTCTGTGGAGAGGCGGATACGCCGATCTGTGACGATGCCAGTACCTGCATGAGACATTTCGTGAAATTCAGACGTTGCTAACGGCCATGGCTGAGATTTATGTACATCAGCATCACTACCATTGAAATATCCCAAATAAACAGGTTTTTGTGACCCTAGGCTATGACCTCTTCGGCCTAGGGGTCCGAAACTCTCCAGTTATAATCCCCCTAACAGTTCCTACAATGCTAGAAAATTTGCCACAGCTGAGCAATTGCCCTTTGAAAAGATGTGAGATTTTGGAACTGTAAATAGGAGGCCCAATGAAAGCCTATGGGGGATTTTACCAAATTTGGAGCCCTGTAACTCTGGTTTGCAGAGATGTAGGGAACCCATCTTTGGAGCCCAAGTCTAACAATATGTCTTCTACCTGCATGAGACATTTCGTGAGATTCAGACGTTGCTAACGGCCATTGCTGCGATTTATGTACGTCAGACTCGCCACCATTGAAATTGCCCAAATAAACAGGTTTTTGTGACCCTAGGCTATGACCTCTTCGGCCTAGGGGCCCAAAACTCACCAGTCATGTTCCCCCTAAGGGTCCCTACAATGCTAGAAAATTTGCCACTGCTGAGCAATTGCCCTTTGAAAAGATGTGAGATTTTGGAAAGTGAAATAGGGAGGCAATGAAAGCCTATGGGGGATTTTACCAATTTTGCACCCCTGTAACTCTGGTTTTTTAGAGATGTAGGGACCCCATCTTTGGAATCCAAGTCTAACAATATGTCTTCTACCTGCAATTCAGACGTTGCTAACGGCCATGGCTGAGATATATGTACGTCAGCATCACTACCATTGAAATTGCCCAAATAAACAGGTTTTTGTGACCCTAGGCTATGACCTCTTCGGCCTAGGACTGCATTGAACGCGACCCACGCATTGTGCGCATTCTGGACAACACCAATTACTGGGTTTATACCCTTCTGGATCCACGGTACAAACACAATGTTCCAAAACTGCTTGAAGAAAGAGTCAGACAGGTCAAAATGGAAGAATACCAGCAGGCCCTTGTGGAGACTTTAGAGAGGAGATTGACATCCTCCCCCTCCTCTAGCCAGTTGTACGCTGACAGACTGACTTCCGCAAACCCAGGATGACCAGGAGGGCAGCAAACAACACAAGCCGCAGCTAGTGCCCAAAAGGGAATGGTATCGGCAGTGTCCTTGGAGTGGGAACATTTTCTGACACCCATGCAGCAGCACACAGAACAGCAAGCGTGCAGATCCACCTCCAACACCGATCGCCTGGAGAAGATGGTCAAGGACTACATGTCAGATGGCATAGCTGTGTTGAACAATCCATCTGCACCCTTCAACTATTGGGTATCGAAGCTAGACACCTGGCACGAACTGGCAATGTACGCAATCGAGGTACTGGCTTCCCCGGCAGCCAGCGTTATGTCGGAACGCTGTTTCAGTGCTGCCGGAGGCATCGTCACAGATCGGCGTATCTGCCTCTCCACAGAAAATGCAGACCGTCTGACTCAAATTAAAATGAATCAATCCTGGATTGGAAACGACTATGCAACACTCCCGGACCCCAACCAAGTAACATGAACAATGAACATCTGTGATGGGTTAGCGTTTCCGGTCCCTGTTTATTGAACCTCTCATCTGTATTACATTTATGACTGCATGGCGACAAAATGCAAATTGCTATCCGCACGCTTCTTGTCCTCATGCAAGGCCTGGGTTGTTGTGTCTCGTTTCAAGGGTGTTTATTGTGCAGAAATCAAGTTCACAATACAGGAAACCAAAAGTAAAATCCCCCATGGGGGAGTCAAGATAATTAACACAGTACAGGGAATTTTCTATGGTTCATTAAACATCAAAAAGTAGTCAGGGTAACTTATATTCCTACACTATTTTATACTTACAATACATGAATATATCAACCCGAATTTTCGGTTTTTAACATGGAGGGGGGAGGGAAAAGCGAGGGAAGGGGGGAGGGATGGGGGGAAGGGGGGGGGGTATTAGGGTGGGGTTACAAGGAAGTCCCAGGAGTGGGGGTGCCACGACATGCCACTGGGATTCTTCCAGGTGGAGGGGGAAAGAAGGGGAATAGGAGGAAAAGGGATAAACAAAGATTTAGTGCCACGCAAGCATGTCCTCGTAAAAACATTAAACAGAGATAAAGGAAACTCTATATATATCTTAAGGTTATCCGCTGAGTTCCACGTCCTCAGAATATTTGAAACTCTATGTGATCTAGGGTGTTAGTAGTACACAACGCCGGGAGACATTCCAAAAGGGAGCAGTAGGTGTTAAAAAGAGCGCAGGGTGTAGTCTAAGCCTTCATTGGCCTGAGTATCTATCCAAGGGGACCAGACCTTCAGGAAGGCGTCCATTTTATCATGGACCTTGGCCAGGATGTGTTCTGAAAGTAGGACCTCATTTAATTTCTGAAAGACCTGTTCGGCGTTAAGGATTCTAGACTTCCAGTTATAGGCAATATGTCTTCTAGCCAGGGCCATAATGTGGTGTAGTAATTTATTGCCAGGTGATGATAGGTTACTAGGTCTGTTGCCTAGTAGGGCTATTGTGGGATTTAAGGGAGAGTGAATAGTAAGTAAGAGAGAAGTGCGCCTCCAGACTGTTCTCCAGAAGGCCCGGACCACAGGACACTGCCACCACATATGCCAGAGGGTCCCTTTTTGTCCACATCCTCTGGGGCATAATTCTGATTGTGATGGGCAGAATGCATGAACCCTGGCTGGAGTGAAGTAGACTCTATGTAACAGTTTGAGTGATGTTTCTATCGAAGAATAGAAAAGACTGTTTTTCAATAGAGTGGAGCAGCAGTGTGCCCATTTTGCCATTGACATTGAAGTTCCGCATTCTGCTTCCCAATCCAGCTGAAATTTATATTTTTCCTCATCTGTCTCTCTCAGTAACAGACCATAAATATCAGAAATAAGGCCCTTTTCCAGCGGGCCCTGTCTGCATCTCGTCTCAAAAGTTGTATAAACTAGAATATCTTTGTTTTTATCAATTTTGTCTAAAAATTTAAATATTTGTAGGGTCCTAGAGTATTCGGAAGGGGGCACATCTCTCTTAGCATAGAATTCTCCTAGTTTCATGAGTCTAAAGGCCGAGGTAAACTTGCCTATTCGAGTTAAGTCTCTAGACCTCCACCAATGAAAAGATTGAGGTGCTAGACCAGGAGGAAAATCGGGGTTCCCAAGCAGAGCAGACATTAAGCTTATCCTAGATTGCAATTTATAAACAAACCTACATCTAATCCATAATTTTAAGGAGAAGGCTAGTATTGGGGCTAAGGTCATGGTCTTTTTCACAGGGATTTTAGAGGCCCACATGAGTCCTGCCGGAGTAAGGGGGTGTATTAATTTGGTCTCAATATCAACCCACAGGGGTGCCGAGTTACCCGAATTAACGGCTACCAATTGAGAGAGTCTGGCAGCCCGGAAATAGGATAGGAGAATGGGGAGGTTGAGGCCACCTCTTTCCTTAGGCCTAGCGAGCGTCGTATATTTTAGTCTTGCTCTTTTTTTGGACCAAATGAAGGTGTGAATTTGTTTTTGTAGTAGCATCAGATGTGAGATCTTAATCGGGATTGGAAGGACTCTAAAAAGGTAAAGTATTCGTGGGAAAAGGGTCATTTTGATTGAGTGAATTTTGCCTAATAGGGACAGGGGAAATTTCGACCATTGATCAAGATCAGATGAGAGCTTCCTGTACATTGTGGGGTAATTTACGTCATATAATTTATTTGGATCTAGGGGGAGATTTATTCCTAAGTATTTGATGTAGTTGGGCTGATATTGGAAACCCAATGACTCAGCCAAGGATTTAGCATGTTTAGGGGGCATTTTAGAGATCATCAGTTCGGATTTATCAACATTTAGCTTAAAACCTGAAAATGTCGAGAAATCGTCAATAATTTTGAGTAAATTGGGTATGGACGTATGGGGGGAAGATAATGTTAAAAGAATGTCGTCTGCGAAAAGGTTTAATTTGTATTGTTTGTCCCCAAGCGAGACTCCTAGGACCTCTTTAGATCTACGAATTTTTATGGCAAGTGGTTCAATAATTAAAGCGAAGATGCCGGGGGATAGCGGACATCCCTGTCTCGTACCTCTACATATGGGGAACCTAGTTTGGGAGTAAGATGGAAGTTTGATATAGGCTGACGGAGATGAGTACAAAGTTTTGATGGCACTAAGGAAGTCACCCGAAAAGCCAAATTTGGTTAATACGGAAAATAGGTATGGCCATTTTATCCTATCGAAGGCCTTTTCCATGTCTAAAGATAATAAGGCTAGATTCTGAGACGTTCTCATACAATAGTGCTGCAAATCTAAGACTTTTCGTATATTATCAGATGCTTGTCTCTGTGGGATGAACCCCACCTGATCCTTGTGGACCAGTGCTGGCAAGACTCTGTTAAGCCTAGTAGCCAATATTGAAGTGAAAAGTTTATAGTCCACTCCAAGCAAGGAAATGGGCCTATAATTTTTAGTCAGGAGTGGGTCTCTTGGGGGTTTATGTATTACACATATTGCTGAGGCTAAAAATTCTTGTGGGGGGGACTTTCCTTTCATTAGAAAGTTAAAAAATCGTAATAGATGGGGAGTTAGTGTGTATTCAAACTTTTTATAATATGAGGACGAAAAGCCGTCCGGACCAGGGGCTTTTGATCTTTTTATCTTTTTTATGGCTTCATGTAACTCTTCCTCACTAATCGGGGCGTTAAGGGATTTCACAGTTTCTTGATTAAGTTTAATTCCAATGGTATCTTGTAGGAACTGGTCTCTCTTATCTGAGTCTAAATCAGGGGTATCATCACTATAAAGTTTTGAATAGTAGTCGAGGAATGTTTGGTATATTTTGTCTGGGTTGGAGGTAACGTTCCCTTGGGTGTCACGAATTTTGGTAATTTTATTGGTGGTCTGTTTTAACCTTAGTTTTTTGGCCAACCATTTGTTAGGTTTGTTTAGCTGTTCGTAGGCCATAGCCCCCGTCCATCTCATAGCCTTCTCGATCTCCGCACCTAAAATCGCGTCTAATTGTAGCTGAAGGTCGAATATCTGCTTTTGTAGATATCGAGAGGGGTTAGATTGATTCAGTAGGTGCAGAGTGTTGATTTTATACTCTAAATTAGATACAATGATCCCCTTATCTCTTTTGACTTTCGATGCTTTCTTAATAAGTTCTCCCCTTACCACCGCCTTATGAGCCACCCAACACACACCATCATTCACGTCTGGAGTAGTATTCTCTTTGAAATAATTATCAAGGCATTCCTCTATATCGTTACAAATGCTGGTATTAGTTAATAGTGCTTCATTTAGTCTCCATTGTGAGCGGAAGGTTTTAGGTATTGGGGAGGTCATTGCAGTCAGGACCATATCATGGTCTGACCACGGGCATAATATATGTCGAGAGTAGGCTATCGAGGATGCACAAAGGGAGGAGATCAGAATCAAGTCGATCCTGGAGTACGAGTTGTGTGGGGCTGAAAAACATGAGTAGCCTCTATTTGCTTTGTTATGTTCTCTCCAGGAGTCTATCAAGGAATGTAACTTAAAAATTTCTTGAAAAAGTTTTTGATTTCTTTTAATTATAGAAGGTCTAGGTGGGTGAGTCCTATCAATGTTGTCATTGGGGGTCAGGTTGAAATCACCTGCCGAAATCAAACTATCATATTGTAATGTTATTAGCCTTTCAGAAATCCCGGAGATAACAGAACTCGCAATGTCAGGTGGGGCGTAACAGTTGACAATACAAATAATTTTAGATTCATATTTGCCCAGAGTAATAAGGAACGTACCCGAAGGATCTGTCAGTGTAGAGAAAACTTCAATGGGAAAATTGTCTGAGAATAAAGTAATTAATCCTCTACTTCTTTTTTTATATGAGGAGACAAAGTGTCTGTTATAATTCTTGTGGAAATGTTTGGGCGGGTTTTTTGTTGAAAAATGTGACTCTTGTATGCATAAGATGTCCGGGAAATGTTTAGCGTAGGCCTTAAAGGCCTTATTTCTTTTGGCCGGGGAGTTCAGGCCTCTGGCGTTGTGTGTCAACACATTAATGGACTTGAATGGTAACGATCACATAACTATAAAGAAAGACAACTGAGGGGGAAGATCTGCGGACCAAGAAATTTAGTTTGTAGTTTTCAGCATATGGGGAAGAGGACAGATGAGTGGCACAAAGTAATAATAGACAGTAATTTAGAAAAAGTTGTGGCACTAAAAGTGCCAATGATGAGAGCAGGCGGGTAAACGTCAATAAAATAGCGACTGTCCACCAAACACCTCTCATCCAAGGGGGGGCAGCAAGAACCTGTCTGCCGGACCGCCAGTGTTATCTTAGTATTAACTCAAGGTATAACTAAAACAGATAAAGACAGGCTTAAACAGCTATAAATTCTCAAGTAAACCGTATTAGTGGCAACAATAACAAAGAGTACTCTTCAAACCAGGAGGGCCTCACAGAAAAAAGGAGGTTAGAAACATATGGAGTAGTAGTCATGTGGGTACCATCATCATAAAGTGGTCCCATGGCTGATAAGCAGAGTTATCTTGGAAAAGTAATAGGTGGCCTTCAACGTCAATCGGGGTCCAACATCATAAAGTGGACCCCGGACAAGTGAGTAGGAGTTTCCAAAAGAAGAAGGCTATAAGTAGGAGTATCAGGTGAAGTTCTAAGTAGGAGTATGGAATAGTCATGTGGGTACCATCATCATAAAGTGGTCCCATGACTGATAAGCAGAGTTATCTTGGGAGAGTAATAGGTGGCCTTCGACATCAGTCGGGGTCCAACATCATAAAGTGGACCCCGGTCACGTGAGTAGGAGTCTCCAAAAGAAGAAGGCTATAAGTAGGAGTATCAGGTGAAGTTCTAAATATGAGTATGGACCTCTTATAGGTCGGATTCAGAAGAAAGATTACTCAACTGATAATGTAGATCTAGGACTCAGGTGGGGTCCATCATCATAAAGTGGACCCCACCCTAGTTGAACAAAATCCTCAGCCACTGATATGGATTGGATGTAGAGATCCAGGACCTCCAAGACTAGATGTCATCCATGTCCTGGTCATTAAGTGGGAGAGTTGGAGTAGTGGTATTTGAGGTTTGCCCGACTCGTCTCAACCTCGGCTCACGTTGTTCTCTCGGAGATTGAGTATCTTGAGCCGGATCCTGTGGGTCGGGGATCACGAAATGGATTTTTGCTTCTGTTAAGGCTTCCTCGGCCTCTCCCATAGTTCTGCAAACAAACTGTTTGTTGTTGTAGCGAAAAATGAGGGCAAAAGGAAAGCCCCATTTGTATCGGATAGAGGCTTTTTGAAGAGCCAGCGTGAACGGTCTCATAGCTCTACGTTTTTGGATCGTAATTGGGGCCAGGTCTGCAAAGATCTGGACAGACTGAGGGAAGCCAGGTATGACTCGTAGATCTCTTGCAGCCACAAGGATCCTATCTCGAGTGTCCTCAGAGCTGAGTTTCGCGATGATATCGCGTGAGAGAGCCGGGTTCCGAGGTCTTGCCAGGGCTCTGTGGATTCTTACCGGCTTGAAGAGTGCTTGATCAGATTGAGGAAGTAGTGCACTAAAGAGGTTGATCGCCGTTGGTTCTAGATCGACTACGGACTCCGGCATCCCTCTAATCCTGATGTTGGCCCTTCTGCTCCTATTTTCGAGGTCCTCCAGCTTGCTTTCCATGAAGTCAAATCGGTTCTCATGAGCTTCGATGTTTGCAGTGTTCGCATTTGTTACCAATACAATATCGTCTGCTTGTTTTTCTAGAAAAGAGACCCTCTCTCCTATTTCTCCAATCTGGGTCGATAATTCTGTTACCGCAGCCTTTAGTTCATTCCGCAACTCAGTGCGAAATATATTTGTGATGGTATTGATTAGGTCATGTGCCGACATGCCAGCAATTTGTGGTTCTGGTAGGTGGGCCAGCGGTTGCGAGCCAAGACTTGGCGGGGTTTGATGGGCTTTCTGAGATGGTATTGTGGCCCTTTCCAAGTTTGGTGATGATTGGTTGGATGTAGATAGTAGTGTTGGTGAATGGGGAGAGTTCGCATGGTTATCCGCATCTGTATACGTGTTTGCTACCATCCTGGTGGGAGGAAGCGTATCTTTTTCCGCATCAGCCTGGATATCTATTGATGGCGTATGGGTGGGATGCGTACTTTTTGTCGCATGAACGCATGGGGAAATAGTGCATTGCGGGGCTGTTGTACGCGTATCTTTTTCCGCGTTCCCATTGAAGTCTATTGGCGATGTACGCGTACGTTTTTCCGCGTCAAGTTGCTGGGCCAGTATGGGCGATGGCGGCGCATGCGTATTTTTGTACGCGTCCGCGGCTGACGCATCTGACGCACAGGAAGAAGAAGCGGCGGCCATCTTAGAGAATCTCCGTGTAAATCTGAGCAGCGAACGGAGGGGGATATAGCTTGATCTACTCCTCGTTGGGTAGATCTTAGGGGATCTCTGCATTGCCTGATGTCTCACCTTTCAGATGCTATATAGCATGTCCAAATCCGTTCCGTGTAGCTTTGGCAGTCCGGCTTTCAGTGAGGAGCTCACAGACACAGCATCTGCTCCAGAAAGCGCCTCTCTAGCGCCCCCCGGGTTGTTGTGTCTCAAAGCGTGGCCTTCTCCTCCTGCGCCGCCCTCCTCCTGTTCCATCACGTGTGCTGCTGCTGGGTTAGCGTTACCGGTCCCTTTTCCTGGAACCTCTCATCTGTATTACATTTATGACTGCATGCCGACAAAATGCAAATTGCTATCCGCACGCTTCTTGTCCTCATGCAAGGCCTGGGTTGTTGTGTCTCAAAGCATGGCCTTCTCCTCCTGCGCCGCCCTCCTCCTGTTCCATCACGTGTGCTGCTGCTGGGTTAGCGTTACCGGTCCCTTTTCCTGGAACCTCTTATCTGTATTACATTTATGGCTGCATGCCGACAAAAAGCATGTTACCTGTGCAAAGAAAACAGCCATTGCCCGCATTTAAAAGACAGTTTTCCCTTTGAAACTTTAAAATCGATTTTCTCAAAAACTATAAGCTCTTTTTGCTAAAAAAAATTTCCTCTTGTATCCACTCCCAAGGTGCACATACCCTGTAAATTTGGGGTATGTAGCATGTAAGGAGGCTTAACAAAGCACGAAAGTTCGGGTCCCCATTGACTTCCATTATGTTCGGAGTTCGGCTTGAACACCCGAACATCGCGACCATGTTCGGCCCGAACCCAAACATCTAGATGTTCGCCCAACACTACACGTGACCCGTTCGGCCAATCACAGCGCTAGCCGAACGTTCGGGGAACGTTCGGCCATGCGCTCTTAGTTCGGCCATATGGCCGAACAGTTTGGCCGAACACCATCAGATGTTCGGCCGAACTCGAACATCACCTGAACAGGGTGATGTTCTGCAGAACCCGAACAGTGGCGAACACTGTTCACCCAACACTACTCGCCACCAGGCCATTAGTACGCCACTGATAGTAAGTGTCATTCTTTCTCACATTTGAATTTACAGTGGAGGTCCACTTAAATAAACCTGCAAAGTCATGATAAGAAATCAGTAATACCGTTGCTTCCCCACAATCCCACGGCACTCATTCCCAGCTAGCATGACCTTTTCTTCCAGTCCTGCCCCGCATAAGATTCATTCCTATTCTCTATCCGATTAATCTTTACTTCCACTCATGCTCTCCTGTGGTCTGTATCTCCATTTGTCCTTCCTGGCCAGCAACTCACAGCTTGTATCTGGATGTTATTTTGCAATGTACAGCTGCATTGATCCAGCTCTCATGTCTGTAGTCTCTTCTACACACCAAGCACAGCTTACAGCTAAGTACAAACATCCTAAACTATCTCCCCAGTGCAGCAAAGGCAATAAACAGAAAGGATACATTATGCCTTGATAATTTATCATAACTGAGGTCACATAGTCCCTTTGCTGTGAAAAAAATGAATAGCAGGAAACAGGTTCTACAAGCCATATATAATTATGATTACCAGTGAAGCTACAACAGCTTGTTGGAGCAGAATGAGATTTTACAAGGAAGGAGGACTAAAAACAAAAATATATATGACTCCAAAGCTCCCCCTAGCTGTCCTCATGTTAACAATATAATCAGATGATGCTTCCCATTGGCCAACTGAGTACCATTATCACAGACGATCAAATACAATCCTTTGTAATAAAATCCTAGCTGTCTCTGCGTCATCCTCCTGTCCCTGTGTCCCGTGTGTTTTGGCTACTGCGCATGTGTAGCCGTTGGGACAGGAGGAGGACGGGGCCAGAGGGCGAGGGCGGCGGGCGGGTGCGCGCATGCACCGCACTGACATGCGGCGGTGGTGAGAGAGACGTAGAGCCCATTTTTAAACGGGCTTAGGTCTACTAGTGCACAAATAAAAAACGCACTCCACAGACTTAACCAGTTAAAAAGAACCAGAGATGAAGCACCCGCATATATTTTACCTTATAAATCAGTTGGAACATGGCAGTAAACACCTAATCTGCTCTTTGTTTCATTGTTCTTTGTTTAATCTGCCTGTTATCACTTCTGATAAGAATCCCCGACTGAGCATTCAGTCTGGCTTTGCTACGGAATGATTATAGCTAAGTCTGTCTTCTCTGGTGTCTTTTCAAGTCCAAGTTTGCCCCCTTGTGGCTCTGCTATAATGACTCAGCTATAATCATTCCCAGCAAAGCCAGACACAGACACTTTTAGCAGTGAGGATGAAACAGAGAGCAGGGTAGGTGTTTTCTCTAATGTTCCCACTGATTTATATAGTAAAATACATGAGGGTGCTTCGTCTCTGGTTCACTTTAAGTCTTTCTGGATGGATATATCTGTCTAGATAGGCTGCCCTGCTTCTGCTGTGCTGGGCGCGCTCCCGCCGCCTGCCGTTAGCCCCTAGTTCAATGAATCGGAACATGGTTCCCATTCATTGATCTAAGTCCCCGGCAGAAAAACCGGCGGCCTCTGATCAGAGGCTGCGGTCTTTCTGCACACAAAAAAAAATTATGGTTCCTGGAAGCGAGAGTGTTCGCTTCCAGGACAAAAAAAATGTTTTCAATGTGGCCATCTTGAGGCCAAATAGTAAAACTACATCCACATAAATTTTTTTAGTAACTAAACACATATAATTACATTTAAAATTAACTGTTTACCACCCACACTAAAAATTACCCAAATACATTTTTTTATTAAAAAAAAAAAAAAATTACAAATAAAAAACAAACAAATAACATAAATAGTTAATTAAGGGTCTGAACTTTTTTTTTAACATGCATGTCAAGAGAGTATATTACTATAATTTTTTAAATTATAAGCTTGTAAATAGTGATGGGCGCAAATTGAAAAAATGCACCTTTATTTCCAAATAAAATATTGGCGCCATACATTGTGATAGGGACATAATTTAAACGGTGTAATAACCGGGACAAATGGGAAAATAAAATATGTGGGTTTTAATTATGGTAGCATGTATTATTTAATAATAATATATTTATTTATATATATATGGCTGAAAACTGAGAAATAATTGTTTTTTTCCATTTTTGTCTTAATATCCCTGTTAAAATGCATTTAGAAAAAAAAATCTTAGCAAAATGTCCCACCCAAAGAAAGCCTAATTGGTGGCGAAAAAAACAAGATATAGATCAATTCATTGGGATAAGTAATGATAAAGTTATTGGCGAATGAATGGGAGGTGAAAGTTGCTCGGATGCATAGGGTGAAACAACACTGTAGGCTGAAGTGGTTAAAGCCAGTGGATAGACCTAACACCGAATATAATAAATGCATACCTTCCAACTTTTGAAGCCAGGAAAAAGGGACATGCTCCTGACACACCTTTAGCCACACCCCGTCATACATCTGCCACACCCCATCATCTAGTGCCACCCTCGCCCCTTCTATACAGTTCACAGGGGTTTAGTGGTCCTCCCTCTCCTATACAGTTCCCCAGTGGCCTAGTACTCCACTATCTCCAATAGCTTTCCTGGTGGTCTAATGCTCCCCCAAATAATGGCTTCCCTGGTGGTCTAGTGCCCCCCACAACAATGATTTCACTAGTGATCTAGTGCCCTCAAAACAATGGCTCCAGTGGTTGTCTAGTGCCCCCCAAAAATGGCTTCCCTGGTGGTCTAGGCCCCCCCCCCCCAAAAAAAAATGATGGCTTCCCTGGGGGTCTAATGCCCTCCCCTATCCTTAGGTGTTTCCCAGGTAGTCTAAGCCAGATCAATTAGCAGTGGGGTAGTCTGGAGACCAAGGAGGACCGACTTCATTCCACTCTTCATGGTACTGCCTCCTGTGGCTCCCACTGTAAAGTGCAGTGGTGTGGCTTGATCAAATCTCTCCTGATCCCGATTGTGTCTAGCCACGCCCCAATCTTACATGTGCCCTCCTAGTTAAGTTCTGTGTTCCTTGTTACCTGTTTCCTGGTTAACCTGTATTCCTGTTTCTGTTGCCTTCCTGTGTATGACCTATTGCTCATCCCTAGATGATTCTTTGCCAAAGCAATTACATTGTATGGTTTGATCTCCTGATTTGTGACTCGCTTGTATGACTATCCGTTTCCCTGTTCCTTGTGCTCTGTGAATTGCTTTGTATATATGTGTATTTATATATACAGTGGGATGCGAAAGTTTGGGCAACCTTGTTAATCATCATGATTTTTCTGTATAAATTGTTGGGTTGTTACAATAAAAAATGTCAGTTAAATATATCATATAGGAGACACACACAGTGATATTTGAGAAGTAAAATGAAGTTTATTGGATTTACAGAAAGTGTGCAATAATTGTTTAAATAAAATTAGGCAGGTTCATAAATTTGGGCACCACAAAAAAATAAATCAAATCAATATTTAGTAGATCCTCCATTTGCAGAAATTACAGTATCTAAAAGCTTATTGTAGGTTCCAATGACAGTCTGAATTCTGCTTGAAGGTATTTTGGACCAATACTCTTTACAAAACATCTCTAGTTCATTCAGGTTTGATGGCTTCCGAACATGGCCAGCTCTCTTTAACTCACACCACAGATTTTCAATTCTATTTAAGCCTGGGGACTGAGATGGTCATTGCAGAACGTTGTACTTGTTCCTCTGCATGAATGCCTTCGTGGATTTTGAGCAGTGTTTAGGGTCATTGTCTTGTTGAAAGATCCAGCCCTGGTGCAGCTTTAGCTTTGTCACTGACTCCTGGACATTGGTCTCCAGAATCTGCTGACACTGAGTGGAATCCATGCTTCCCTCAACTATGACAAGATTCCCAGTCCCTGCACTGGCCACGCAGCCCCACAGCATGATACAACTGCCACCATATTTTACTGTAGGTAGCAGGTGTTTTTCTTGAAATGCTGTGTTCTTTTTCCTCCATGCATAACGCCACTTGTTATAACTTATGCCCAAATAACTCAATTTTAGTTTCATCAGTCCACAGCACCTTATTCCAAAATGAAGCTGGCTTGTCCAAATGTGTTTAACCTCTTGACGACCAGCTAACGCCGATTGGCGTAAACTGGTCGTCTGCGGGTTACCATGGAAACGGCCGCTCGATCGAGCGGCCTTTCCATGTCAGTTCACGGAGGGTGTCTCCGTAAACAGCTGGAGAGCCGCCGATCGCGGCTCGCCGACAAAATGTAAACAGGCGGGGAAGAAATCCCCGCTGTTTACATCATACGGCGCTGCTGCGCAGCAGCGCCGTAAGGCAGATCGGTGATCCCCGGCCTCTGATTGGCCGGGGATCGCCGGCATATGATAGGCTGAAGCCTATCCTTCAATGCGCAGGATGGAAATCCATCCTGCGCAGCTCACAGGGGGAGGGAGAGGGAGGGAGCGGGCGAGACGGCGGAGAACGCTGCGGAGGGGGGCTTTGAAGAGAGCCCCCCCCGCTAAGCAAATGCAGCCGGCGGCGATCAGACCTCCCCAGCAGGACATCCCCCTAGTGGGGATAAAAGGGGGGTAGTCTGATCGCCCTGCTGCACTCCTGATCGGTGCTGCGGGCTGTAGAGCCCACGCAGCACCGATCACTGAAAAATCCCCTGGTCGGCAAGAGGTTAAGCATACCTCTATGGATCTGCTGTTGTGCTGTGGGCGGAGAAAAGGCTTCCTCTGCATCACTCTCGCATAAAGCATCTCATTGTGTAAAGTGTGATGAATGGTTGAACGATGCACAGTGACTTCATCTGCAGCAAGATGATGTTGTAGGTCTTTGGTGCTGGTCTGTGGGTTGACTCTGTTCTCACCATTCATCGCTTCTGTCTATCCGAGATTTTTCTTGGTCTGCCACTTCGAGCCTTAACTTGAACTGAGCCTGTGGTCTTCCATTTTCTCAATATGTTCCTAACTGTGGAAACAGACAGCTGAAATCTCTGAAACAGCTTTCTGTATCCTTCCCCTAAACCATGAGGGCGAACAATCTTTGTCTTCAGGTCATTTGAGAGTTGTTTTGAGCCCCCCATGTTGCTACTCTTCAGAGAAAATTAAAAGAGGAGGGAAATTTACAATTGACTCCCCTAAATACGCTTTTTTATAATTGGATTCACCTGTGTGTGTAGGTCAGGGGTCACTGAGCTTACCAAGCCAATTTGAGTTCCAATAATTTGTTCTAAAGGTTTTGGAAACAATAAAATGACAAATTTATGCTCCTACCTAGTTTTATTTAAACAATTATTACGCACTTTCTGTAAATCCAATAAACTTCATTTTACTTCTCAAATATCACTGTGTGTGTCTCCTATATGATATATTTAACTGACATTTTTTAATGTAACAACCAACGATTTATACAGGAAAATCATGACGATGTCGCCCAAACTTTTGCATCCCACTGTATATCTATCTATCTATCTATCTATCTATCTATCTATATATACACACTAGCTGATGAACCGGCGTTGCCCGGGTATGTATTTGGCTGGTGTTGGCTCGGACCAATTTTTTTAACCCAAACACTCAATTACTTAGTGGCCTAGTTTGTGAGCTTTATATTCGTGTATATATTATCCACCTTCTGGGGTCTGTGTGCACAATTTTGTATATATTATACACTGGGTTGCTCTGCATTACTCCTTATGCGGGGAAGTCTAATTGTATACACTCCATGTTGCTTGTGTATGCCTATTTGAATACACCTGCCTGCAGGGATACTGTCTTGTATTGCTTCTGCTTCTGCTGCGCATGAGGTTAATGTACACTGTTGATTAAGTTATTTATTTATGTTCCTTGCATTTGTTAATAAACTCCCATTATTCATTTATTCCTGGCCTTAGTATTTCGGTTATTTCCTGAACAGTGACATTTCTGCTCTGCTGCAGGTTTTATGCATTGCTCATGAAGTGCTCTATGTGCAATGCATGATCCCTATGCAATCCTAACAAAAGAAGACTCTGCTATCCGCAACACTTTTAGCTTCTGCACAGTATGCAGGCAACAGCAACTCCACAATGAATGGGTGTAATGTGTACCTTCACCACTAGGTGACACCTAAGGCACACGCCTACGTGGCCTATGGCTAAAAAACGACCCTGTGTGTATCATGTTCCATTGCATGTTTTATGTGTTACTTATGAAAGAGGTGTGTTTTTCTAATCACTAGTCTAGATGTGCTTTGTATTTGCCTGTTCTAGTGTCAGTATCCTTGTCAAGATTAAGGCCCTAAGCAATGTGAAACGAGTTAAAAATTGCATGTGTTATTATTATTTATAAAGCGCCAACATATTACGCAGGGCTGGACAATAAATATATACAATGATACAAGGATGACAGACATAACAAGGTTGTACAACATAAAACAAAGTTATACAAGGCAAACGGTACAAGATACATGATTATGCAATTATGGGCTGGTTAGGTAGGCCCAGTAATACAAGTAAATGCTGTCATAGGAAAGGAGCACACGATCATGTAGACCACACTAGGGAAGGGAGGACCCTGCCAGAGGCTAACAATCTAGGGGGGGGGGGGGGACACTAGGTAGAGCTGTGGAATAAATATTGGAGGTTGCTTTTGAGGGCTTGCCTTAATGATGTTGAAGGAGGGAGCAAGTCTGATGGGTAGTGGAAGGGAGTTCCAGAGGGTGGGAGCGGCTTTTGAGAATCCTGCAGGCACGCATAGGAGTGGGAAATGCGTGGGGAGGTGAGGCGAAGGTCATTGGAGGACCGGAGGGGACAACCTGGTGTATACCTGTGAACAAACTCCGAGATGTAGGTAGGGAAGGTTTTGTGCACAGATTTATACGCCAGGCATAGAATCTTGAAACTTATCCTGAATCAGATAGGGAGACAGTGCAGGGATTTACAGAGGGGAGATGTGGATGTGGAGCGGTGTGAATGGATGAGTCTTGCAGCCACGTTGATATCTGATTGAAGAGGGGCAATGCGTTTCAAGGGGAGGTCAAACAGGAGGGAGTTACAATAATCAAGGCGGGAGACAATGAGGGCATGGATGAGCAAATATATGGTGTAATGTTTATCTAAATAAACAGTCAAGAGAGACTTTGGCTTGGACTGTCTTTCTTTGGAGTTGAGCCTATTAACTCTAGACCTAAAAAGAAAAGTTTGTCCTTGACTTTCACTATAACTTTTGTGTATTAACAAGGAAAAAAAATGCAAATTGAACACAGCTACAGTATGTAAAGTATTTAGACTGTGTAAGTGAATCACAGTATGGTCCCATCCTATGGATGAATCACGGAGTCTGCAGTCAGAGAGAGTGAATGAGTCTGACATTTCCTTGTCTACACCTGACTCATCCTGGTAATGAAGCAGGCTCAGAGCATTCAATAAATGAACAGCTTGCCTGCATATCCCTGGATGCTTGAGTGAAAATGTTCATCTGTACCCCTCCTCTGATCTCTCCTCCAGATGCATTGTTTCTGTATCAACACACATACTGCAGCCTACGAGACTGCGTCGTATTATTTGTGATTGTCAGTCCTTCATAGAAGACAACGGAGCCGCGATGAACGGACGCAGTATGCACATCGTCATAAAACAAAGGCTCCCACAATTCCCCACACAGATTAGTCAGGAAAATAATTACAACAATATTTTATCTTTATTTGGCCTTACTTCAGTAGAGACCGAAAGCACAATTTCAAACAAGACAATGTGCAGCAGATTGTGGTGCCAATTAGAGATGGCCCAAACCTCCGATTTGCGGTTTGCGAACCTTCGCCAAATGTTCGATTTGCGCGAACTTTCACGAACTGCAATAAATTTTAATGGGCAAGCGAACCTTGAAAACTAGAAACATTTATGCTGGCCACAAAAGTGATGGAAAAGATGTTTCAAGGGGTCTAACATCTGAGTTTTTGCATGGATGAGTGGGATAGACGCCAAAAGTCCCAGGGAACAATCTGGATTTGACGCAAAGCAGCTTTTTAAGGGCAGAAATCACATTGAATGCTAAATTGCAGGCCTAAAGTGCTTTATCTTGCATGTGTATACATCAATCAGGGTCAATCAGGGAGTGTAATTAAAGTACTGCTTCACACTGACACACCAAACTCACTGCGTAACGCACCGCAAACAGCTGTTTGTGTAGTGACGGACGTGCTGGACTGGTGCGCACCATGGCCAGACCATGTCGGTTTTCAAGCCCAGTGCTTTTAAACCATCTTGCATGTGTATACATCAACACTTCTCGTCTCAGGTTCCCTTTAAGTGATCACCTGGTGATCTGCTTGCTCTGTTATTTCTGAAGTTGAGGAGGAGGAAGTAGAATTTTCAGCTATTGTGATTTTAATGCGATTTCGGGTGCAATTTTAATGTGATTGTGATTTTGGAGCTGAAGATGGATGCTTACCAAAGATTAATATAAAGAAAAGTATTTACATGGTGCCAGGCTTTGGATACAGGGAAAGGTGTTGCAGGTACAATACATTTATTGTGAGGAAACCAAATTATGTATTTTCCTAATTTATCATCTATAGAGTTTAATCCTGCTCTAAAGAGGAACTGCAGTGACAATAACATAAATAATAAAATTGCTTATTCTTGACAATATTCATATATGAATTATTTAGTCAGTGTTTGTAAAATCTTTCCACTCCCGGATTTAAATTCGGGAGGGGGTGGGGGATGTATATACTATGTATATACTATGTGAATGCTAATCAAAAGAATGGTAACATGTTCTTGTTCAATGATGATTAAATTACGTCTTTCTTTTTTTATTATTAATTTTATTATTTTATGCATTGTTAAGATATCGAAACTGTGAAAAACAACATATGGAATTATGCAGTAAACAAGAAAGTGTTAAAGAAACTCGGTAACAAAAAAAAGCTCCCCTGGGGGGTACTCACCTCGGGTGGGGGAAGCCTCCGGATCCTATCGAGGCTTCCCCCGTCCTCCTGTGTCCCACGGCGGTCTCGCTGTGACCCTCCGAACAGCGGGCATGTAAATATTTACCTTCCCGGCTCCAGCACAGAGGCAATATTGGCTCTCCTGCGCCTGGGTAATAGAGCGGACCTGACGGAGATCGGCTATTTCCGCCTATTTCCAAGCGGAGAACCGCAACAGCTTCCCCGCTGGAGCCAGAAAAGGTAAATATTGCACAGCCTGACGAATTGTCGGCTGTGCGTTCCATGAGCTGCAGTGAGACCACCGTGGGACACAGGACGGGGGAAGTCTCAATAGGATCCAGAGACGTCCCCCTCCTGAGGTGAGTCCCCCCCAGGGGAACTTTTTTTTTGTTACAGAGTCTCTTTGAAACAAACCATAATGGCCCATATGGAATTCACTTTTTCTCCTGAGTTTTCTCCAAGGTGATATTTTTACATCTTGTCATAAAATGCCTTTTAAACCACCAGCAAGCAAGGAAATACTCATAATTATTTTGCTAGTACTTTTTTCACCAACTTTTAGCTACTTTTTCAGTTGTAAAATGCTTAAAAGTTATTTTAAACAGAATATACTATATAACTCAGGAGAAAAAAGGTAATTGCATGTGGGCCAATGTGTTTTTATATTTTAGACTTTCCAAAGAACCCACCTCTTGGTTTGATGGCATCTGTGTGCATTCTTGGCGTTCTCTCAATCAGATTCTTGGGGTAGTGACCTGAAATGGTTTTTTGAACAGTCTTGAAGGAGTTCCCAAAGGTGCTGAATACTTTTTGCCTGCTTTGCTTTCTTTTTGTGGTCCTACTGATCCCAAACCATCTTAGTCGGGTTTAGGCTGGATTAGGACAGTTTCTTGGGCAGTGCAACCACCCTGGGTGCAGACCGGCAAGTAGAAGAAGGGGGCACAGGCAGAGGGACATAACTGCTAGCGAGCTGGTGACGTGCAGTGCAGCCAAATGGAATAAGAAAGAATATTACCAGCGCAATCACACTCCTTGACGCCTTCTGAGCGCCCTGCGGCTGCCTGCGTCTGACATCAAGTCATTATCACATCACCACTGCGTGATGACACCTCATGTCCTATAGCGGTACTGCAGGCTGTCAGTTCGCGGTGCCCATGGAGGAATCGGCTTTCCGGGCTCTCTTCTCCTGTGTGTTTTCCTGGTCCCTGCTTCCTCCTGGATGAGCGGCTGGTCACTAGTAAGTAGGTGGATCTACCTGTGACCTGTGGCTGTGTGTCTGTCTCTAAAGAGTAAGGGTTCACGAATCAACGGAACTGGGGGAGGTGCAATTTTTACACCCTCGTCCTGAGTGCAATTTAGCCTAGAAACTGCTCTGGGTTGGATGTTTGTGGGGATCGGGTCATCTGATGCAGTGCTCTGGTCAAATAGCCCTTACATTGCCTGGGAGTTGTGCCTGGGGTCACTGTTCTGTTAAAAAAACAAAACAATTAACAGTCCTACTTTGCTCAAAGTATAGAATTCTGGGATAGTTATACTGGTTATGTGTGCTGTGAATATTCGATCCACCAACAGTGTCACCATCAAAGCTCCTCTACACCATCACACCTCCTTCATCCTACGTATTAGGATCCACACATATAGAAACCATCCACTCACCTTTTCTGTGTCAAGTCAAAAATTTGCAGGGTGGAACCAAGAGACTCAAATTTGTACTCATCAGACCAAAGTACAGATTTCCACTAGCCTAATGTCCATTTATTGTATTTACTGCCCTAGGCAATTATTATCCTCTTCTTGTTCTCCCTCGGTAGTGACTATACACTGTTTGTATTCACTTACCAACGTCACTGTTAGTTACTAGAATTTGCCTTGTTAAAGTAAACCTAAAGCAAAAATAAACTTATAACCTTATGAATTGTATGTGTAGTACAGCTAGGAAATAGAACATTAGTAGCAAAAGAAAAAAGTATCATGTTGTTCTCAAGTACAGGAAGAGTTAAAAAAAAACCCTTCAGTTGTTATCTATGCAAAAGAGCTTCTCTGAGTTATTTGACCCAAGAAACAGCGAGAGACAGCTTGAGATAAGGTTTTACTGCAGCACAGTTCAAAGAGCCATTATTTCTTCTGTGTTTTATAGCTTAAAAGACAGAGCATGGTTTTAAAACTACAACTGTGACAGTATGAAGCAATATTTAAAAAAAAAAAAAAAAAAAAAGCTATATAACTGAAAATAAGTTTGCTTTAAATTCTGAGTTTAGCTGGGCTTTAACAAATGTGTTTCAAGGTTCCATGTATTGAAGACTTGTTCTCACTGGCATTTCCTAGACTTTTTCAAGAGAACTGAAAGAGTAAAAAAGTGAATAAGTAAATACTTACCAAAGCAGAAGGAAGCCTCTGGATCCTCTTACAGAGGCTTCCCAATCTGTCCTCTCAGCCATCTGCTGCTGCCTGGAACCCTCCTGCACATCGGGGGGCGCTGTCCTCTTCCGGCACACACCCAGCTGTGCTGTACCTGCTCAAGGCTGCACCTGAGAGGTAAGCCAGAGCTGCTTGTGCAGTTTGTCCCTGTAGAAGTGCTGGCCCTGGGTGTATGCACTCGCTTTTAAAAAATTTGTGCTAGTGCTATTGCATGCACACGCTCACAACAAGAACTAGTCATCAATAAATCAGAAAAAAATTATCCCAAAATCTAATTTTTTTATTATTAATGTGTAACTGTCGGGCGTAAACTCAAAAATCAATTCTTTATTTTTATATGATAAACAAGTAATAAGGATGCTACATGGGCAATCGAAAAGTTAAAATCACTATTACTTTTCTTGCTGATAAATGATCATTCCCCAGTTTACCTGACTCTTATTTGGTACATTGTTGCACAAAGGAAGTTGCAGGACATGCTGGGTTGTCCTTTTTTGCTTCTCTACTTTCCCCTCAGACTTAACTAATGCTGCCTGATTGGTTGGAGCATCTCTCCCTCCTGTTGTCCCCTCCCACACCTCTGTTCCTCTCTGATTGGCCAATATTTCTCATGCTGGGACAATGCACTTTCTATTGCAGAGTTGGGTTCTATAGTGGAGGGCGGGCAAGCAATGCATACGCAATCAGGCAGAGGAGAGTAAAGGAGGAAATGACATCAGGATAGCCACAGTTAAAATGGCAAATGCTTTTTTGAACTGTAGAAAAATCACTAAAATCAAAACGTGGACAGTGCAATACATACAGTGGAATGCGAAAGTTTGGGCAACCTTGTTAATTGTCATGGTTTTTCTGTATAAATCGTTGGTTGTTATGATAAAAAAAAATGTCAGTTAAATATATCATAAAGGAGACACACACAGTGATATTAGAGAAGTGAAATTAAGTTTATTGGATTTAAAGAAAGTGTGCAATAATTGTTTAAACAAAATTAGGCAGGTGCATACATTTGGGCAGCACAAAAATATTCAATATTTAGTAGATCCTCCTTTTGCAGAAATTACAGCCTCTAAACGCTTCCAGTAAGTTCCAATGAGAGTCTGGATTCTGGTTGAAGATATTTTGGACCATTCCTCTTTACAAAACATCTCTGGTTCATTCAGCTTTTATGGCTTCTGAGCATGGGCAGCTCTCTTTAACCTCCACCACAGATTTTCAATTACATTACGGTCTGGGGACTGAGATGACCATCCCAAAATGTTGTACTTGTTCCTCTGCATGAATGCCTTAGTGGATTCTGAGCAGTGCTTAGGGTCATTGTCTTGTTGAAAGATCCAGTCCCGGAGCAGCTTCAGCTTTGTCACAGATTCCTGGACATTGGTTTCCAGAACCCGCTGATACTGAGTGGAATCCATGCGTCCCTCAACTTTGACAAGATTCCCAGTCACTGCACTGGCCACACAGCCCACAGCATGATGGAACCACCACCATATTTTACTGTAGGTAGCAGGTGTTTTCTTGGAATGCCGTTGTGATGAATAGCGGAAAAGCCACCGCGTGTTCTGACAGTAAGGCGGCTGATTCCGCGTCTGATGCGGCGGTTTGTCCGCGTCAGCATGCGTCTGGGTTATCGGGAACTAATGGTGCACATGGGAAGAATGGCGTGGGGGCCGCCGCATGTTCCGACGGTAAGGCGGCGGATTCCGCGTCCAGTGCGGCGGTTTCCCCGCAGCAACATGTGCCTGGGCTGTCTGGACCTAGTAGTGCACACAGATGGAGAGCTACACGCGCGCGCGCTGCAAGACAAGCTCTTTATACCAGTAGGAGGAAGATCAGCTGATCAGGGTGGTCAGCTGATTCCTACTCAGTCAGTGATTGGTTGATGGGAGCTGGGCGGCGCTGTGGGGGGCTTTACTACATATATATCTCCTGCTGTTCAGTTGCTGGTTGTCTGGCGTTGCGAATGCCTATGTGTTAGCACTCAGACCTTAATCAGATCCTTCAGTGTGGTGGAACCAGGAGGACCTGGGAATCCACACTTAGCCAGTTACTTTATATCATCTGTGTTATTCTCTAGCATAGTTCCAGGGTGTCGAGATCACGGCCCTCACACTCCAGACTAGGAATACTGTATATCATCTGTGTTATTCTCTAGCATAGTTCCAGGGTGTTGAGATCACGGCCCTCACACCCGAGACTAGGAATACTGTATATCATCTGTGTTATTCTCTAGCATAGTTTTAGGGTATTGAGATCACGGACCTCACACCTCAGACTAGGCCTTGTTCTGATATCTGTTATGACCTGTAGCTTTCTTGACTATTCTTCTGATCTCTGATTTGGTACCTTGCATATCTGATGCACTGTTGCCGACCCGGCCTGTCTGACCTTCCGGCTGTCACCCCCCCTTCAGGGTGGCCAGCCCTCCCGCAGGGGTCCCCTGCTCTACAGGAGGGACACTGCTCCTTATCAGTCAGGGACTCCCTCTCCAGGTGTCCTTGACTGCAGTAGAGTCTTCTCTACTTATTGAACCACCTGCTACCCCGCAGGCCCAAAGGTTACTGTTGCACCAAAACACTTACACACTCAGGTGTCTAGAGGTAAGACATATTTGATTATTGGCGATTCTGCAGATCCCCAATAATCAGGTATATCTGTATTCTTGGTGATACTGCAGATCGCCGAGAATCAGATTCTCTCTCTGGTTGCTGACACCTATCGTTACAGAACGCTAGACCAAAACAATATGGACGCACTTAGCACTCGTCTGGACACACTCACCACCTCGGTGGAAAATCTCATCAGAGTGATGGACGGTCAGCAGGCCCAGATCTCTGCTTTATCTGGGTCACTACAAGTCCTACAGACGACTGTCAATTCAGTGCGATCCCCTCCAGTCACAGACTTGAGAATGTATGTACCGGAAAAGTTTTCTGGCCATAGATCTGACTTTCATAATTTTAAGAATCGTGTGATGTCATATTTTGAATTGAGGCCTAATCTGTCAGGGACAGAGGCACAGAGAATTACCTTTATCAAAACCTTACTCTCAGGGGATGCTCAAACCTGGGCGTATAATTTACCAACAGGGCATGAAGCACTTAGGTCAGTTGGAGAATTCTTCGAGTCCATGGCCATAATTTATGACGACCCAGACATTGCGTCTACCTCTGAGCGGAAGTTAAAAACCTTGCGTCAAGGCAAGGATCCAGTGGAGGTCTATGCGGCTGAGTTCAGGAAGTGGTCAGTGTCGGCTAGGTGGGGGGCTTTTGCACTATTAGATTGTTTTTTATCGGGGTTGTCAGACGCAGTTTCTGGGCTGATGTTGGGATACCCTGAACCTAAGACACTTGAGGAAGCAATCTCTCTGGCAGTGCGTGTGGATCGTCGAGTGCGATACCAAAAGCAAACCCGTGGTAAAGACAGGGTTAGATATGTCTCTTATGCCACATCTCCACCTACCTCACCGCCACCTGAGCCAATGCAAATTGGTCACTACAAATTGACTCGTTCAGAGAGGAATCGTAGGAAGACGGAGAAGCTTTGTCTATACTGTGCAGAGGAGGGTCATATAGTGCGGAACTGTCCCAAGAAGTCGGGAAACGCTGCCACCTAGGTGTAGTTAGAGGTAATACCCTGGGCGTGCAGTCTTTACCTCTACATAATGATCGTCTGTTACTCCCTTGTTCAGTCACATGGGAGGATCAGACTGCTTCTACGGAAGCCTTTATTGATTCTGGTTCAGCAGCTAATTTTATCGATTATGAGTTTGCAAAAAAATTGGGTATACCCATGCTTCCCTTGAATCAAACAATCTTGGCCACTGCGGTAGATGACTCTCCTCTGCAGAGTAGCCGCCCCTTGTCTCAGACTCCTAATGTGCATCTCAAGGTGGGGGTCTTACATGGGGAGAGTCTGCAATTTCTGGTCTTGCATATGGCAACCTCTACCATCATTCTTGGCATGCCCTGGTTACAAATCCACTCACCTCAGATAGACTGGGTTACGGGTCAGCTAACGAGCTGGTCGTCCCACTGTGATCATCATTGTTTAGCGAAAGTAACCCTGGGTAATACCAACGTTCAGGTTGAAGGTGTACCAAGACAATACGCAGAATTTGCTGATGTCTTTTGCCCAAAGTCAGCAGACAAACTCCCCCCCCCCCCCATCGTACCTTTGATTGTCCTATCGATCTGAGATCTGGTTGTATGCCGCCCAGAGGTCATCTTTATAATCTATCTGGGCCAGAGAAACTAGCTATGCAGGAATACATCAAGGAAAACTTGGCGAAAGGATTCATACGTCCCTCTCGGTCACCAGCAGGGGCAGGGGTTTTTTTTGTGACGAAAAAAGACGGAGGTCTCCGCCCTTGTATTGATTAGAGGACTGAATAAGATCACTGTGAAAAATCGCTACCCTTTACCATTGATTGACGATTTATTCACGCAGGTGACCAACGCCAAGATTTTTTCTAAACTAGATCTCAGGGGTGCATACAATCTGGTTCGCATCAGAGATGGGGATAAATGGAAGACGGCCTTTAACACACCTGATGGGCATTATGAATACCTGGTGATGCCCATCGGGTTGTGCAATGCACCAGCCGTCTTCCGGGAGTTAATTAATGAAGTTTTCAGGGAAGTGTTGGGGAAGTTTGTTCTGGTTTATTTGGACGACATACTAATCTTTTCGTCTACCTCGCTGAACATCGCAAGCATGTTAGATGGGTATTAGAGAGGTTACGACAGAATCAGCTGTATGCCAAACTAGAGAAATGCCTCTTTGAGGTAGAGTCGGTAGCCTTCCTAGGTTACATCAACTCCACTTCTGGTCTCTCGATGGACCCAGGAAAGGTTTCTGCTGTCCTGGACTGGCTTCAGCCCGTGGGGCTGAAGGCACTCCAGAGGTTCCTGGGGTTTGCCAATTACTACAGAGGGTTTATTAAGGGGTACTCTACCATAATCTCTCCTCTCACCAGTCTCACCAAGAAAGGGGCTGATACTCATCATTGGACACCTGAGGCTCATACGGCCTTCTCGACTCTAAAGAAGCTGTTCTGTTCTGCCCTAATACTGAGGCATGTCGACGTCGCCTTTACCTTCATTGTGGAGGTTGATGCCTCAGAGGTGGGGGTAGGAGCTGTATTGTCACAGAGGTCAGGATTGCAGGGCAAGCTACATCCATGCGCTTACTTTTCTCGCAGATTTTCACCTGCCGAGAAAAATGATGACATCGGCAACCGGGAGCTTCTAGCCATCAAATTAGCTTTTGAGGAATGGCGACACTGGCTGGAGGGTGCAGAACATGTTATCACGGTTTACACAGACCATAAGAATTTGGAGTATATCGAGGGGGCTAAGAGACTTAGCCCCCGTCAGGCCCAGTGGTCCCTGTTTTTTTGCTAGATTTAGATTTATAATCACGTATACTCCCGGAAGTAAGAATATCAAGGCCGATGCGCTCTCTAGGTGTTTTTAACTCGAGTCAGTACAGTCTGCTGATCCGGAGACTATCCTGCCTCCAAAGATGGTCCTGGCAGCCACTGAGACTTGGAGAGATTGGTCATACCACTTTGAGTCCCTATCAACAGGATGTTCCAGAGGGGAAGCCAGAGGGGGTCATGTTTGTGCCACTGCCCTTTCGGTTACAAATTCTACAGTTTTTTTTACTCTCACAAGAATTCCGGTCATCCTGGAGCCACCAGAACTCAGGATCTACTGGCTAGATGTGCCTGGTGGCCTAGTTTAGCGTCTGATTGTAAGGAATTTGTAAGGGAGTGCATGATCTGTGCGAGGAGTAAGCCCTCTCGGCAGGCCCCCGTGGGCACGTTACAGTCTTTGCCAGTCCCCAATGAACCTTGGACTCATATTTCCATGGATTTTGTGGGTGAACTCCCTCGGTCTGAAGGCAAGTCGGTCATTTGGGTGGTAGTAGATCGTTTCAGTAAGATGGCGCACTTTGTCCCTCTGAAAGGACTCCCCTCGGCCCAGGAACTGGCTGATCTCTTCATCCAGCACATCTTCCGGCTGCATGGCATTCTGGAAAATGTAGTGTCAGATCGGTGAGTCCAATTTGTTTCAAAATTTTGGAGGGCCTTTTGCCATCAATTAGACATGGAACTCGCATTCTCATCAGGCTACCACCCTCAGACCAACGGCCAGACCGAGAGAGTTAACCAATCCCTGGAACAATTTCTCAGGTGCTATGTTGCTGATGCGCAAACTGATTGGGTAAAGTTTTTGCCGTTTGCAGAGTTTGCGCACAACAATCTGAAAAGCTCTTCCTCTGGGTATTCCCCTTTTCAAGTGGTGTCAGGTAGATCACCTAAGTTTGCTCCTTTGCCAGTCGCATCAACTCCTTTTCCAGCTCTGGAGGACTGGCAGAGGGCCTTGAAAGAGATTTGGGGAATGGTTAAGAGGAACCTAGGGAAAACTTTCCAGACCCAGAAGAAGCAGGCAGATAAACATCGGGCTGTGGAGTGGAGATTCTCCCCTGGAGATCTGGTGTGGGTGTCCACTCGTCATTTGGCCTTGAAACAATTGTCACCCAAGCTAGGTCCTATATTTATAGGACCATTTCCAGTGGCCAAGAAGATTAATAATGTCACATATGCTGTTGATCTCCCACCCAACATTAAAGGTGTGAGATCGTTCCATGTGTCCCTGTTGAAACCAGCTGTACAGGTGGACTCCTCTCCCCAAGCCCCCCCCCCCCCCCCCGTGTTGGTGGATGACCAACCAGAGTATGAGATGGCAAAGATTCTGGATTCTCGCTTGGTGCAGAATTCCGTGCAGTATCTGGTCCACTGGAAAGGATATAGCATAGAGGAGAGATCTTGGGTGCCAGATTGCCGCATGCATGCAGAGGATTTGAAGAAAGAGTTTCATGATTTACATCCTGGAAAGCCTGGTGGAAAGTGTCCGGAGTCCACCCCTCGGGGGGGGGGGGGGGGGGGGGGGGGGGTACTGTGATGAATAGCGGAAAAGCCGCCGCATGTTCTGACAGTAAGGCGGCTGATTCCGCGTCTGATGCGGCGGTTTGTCCGCGTCAGCATGCGTCTGGGTTATCTGGAACTATTGGTGCACATGGGAAGGATGGCGTGGGGGCTGCCGCATGTTCCGACGGTAAGGCGGCGGATTCCGCGTCCAGTACGGTGGTTTCCCCGCAGCAACATGTGCCTGGGCTGTCTGGACCTAGTAGTGCACACAGATGGAGAGCTACGCGCGCGCGCTGCAAGACAAGCTCTTTATACCAGTAGGAGGAAGATCAGCTGATCAGGGCGGTCAGCTGATTCCTACTCAGTCAGTGATTGGTTGATGGGAGCTGGGCGGCGCTGTGGGGCGCTTTACTATATATATCTCCTGCTGTTCAGTTGCTGGTTGTCTGGCGTTGTGAATGCCTATGTGTTAACACTCAAACCTTAGTCAGATCCTTCAGTGTGGTGGAACCAGGAGGACCTGGGAATGCACACTTAGCCAGTTACTTTATATCATCTGTGTTGTTCTCTAGCATAGTTCCAGGGTGTTGAGATCATGGCCCTCACACCCCAGACTAGGAATACTGTATATCATCTGTGTTATTCTCTAGCATAGTTCCAGGGGGTTGAGATCACGGCCCTCAAACCCCAGACTAGGAATACTGTATATCATCTGTGTTATTCTCTAGCATAGTTCCAGGGTGTTGAGATCACGGACCTCACACCTCAGACTAGGCCTTGTTCTGATATCTGTTATGACCTGTAGCTTTCTTGACTATTCTTCTGATCTCTGATTTGGTACCTTGCATATCTGATACAATGTTGCCGACCCGGCCTGTCTGACCTTCCGGCTGTCACCCCCCTTCAGGGTGGCCAGCCCTCCCGCAGGGGTCCCCTGCTCTACAGGAGGGACACTGCTCCTTATCAGTCAAAGACTCCCTCTCCAGGTGTCCTTGACTGCAGTAGAGTCTTCTCTACTTATTGAACCACCTGCTACCCCAGTGGCCCAAAGGTTACTGTTGCACCAAAACACTTACACACTCAGGTGTCTAGAGGTTAGAATTATTTGATTATTGGCGATTCTGCAGATCCCCAATAATCAGGTATATCTGTATTCTTGGGGATACTGCAGATCGCCGAGAATCAGATTCTCTCTCTGGTTGCTGACACCTATCATTACAGCCGTGTTGTTTTTCCTCCATGCATAACACCCCTCGTTATTGCCAAATAACTCAATTTTGTTTCATCAGTCCAAAGCACCTTATTCCAAAATGAAGCTGGCTTGTCCAAATTTGCTGTAGCATACCTCAAGTGGCTCTGTTTGTGCTTTGGGCAGAGAAAATACTTCCTTTGCACCACTCTCGCATACAGCATCTCCTTGTGTAAAGTGCACTGAATGGTTAAATGATGCACAGTGACTCCACCTGCAGCAAGATGATGGTGTAGGTCTTTGGTGCTGGTCTGTGGGTTGACTCTGACTGTTCTCACCATTCATCACTTTTGTTTATCCGAGACTGAACTGAGCCTGTGATCTTCCATTTCCTCAATATGTTCCTAACTGTGGAAACAGACAGCTGAAATCTCTGAGACAGCTTCCTGTATCCATTCCCTAAACCATGATGGTGAACAATCTTTGTCTTCAGGTCATTTGAGAGTTGTTTTGAGACCCCCCATGTTGCTACTCTTCAGGAGGGAAATTTACAATTGACCCCCTTAAATACGCTTTTTCATAATTGGATTCACCTGTGTATGTAGATCAGGGGTCACTGAGCTTACCAAGCCAATTTGAGTTCCAATAATTAGTTCTAAAGGTTTTGGAAACAATAAAATGACAAATTTATGGATCTGCCTAATTTTATTTAACCCTCCTGGCGGTTTGCTAAAAAAACGTTTTTTTTAATTTTTTATTTTATTTTTCATGTAGCGAGACAAGGTCTCGCTACATGATAGCCGCTGCTCAGCGGCATCCCCCCAGCCGGAGGCGATCGGAGATCAGGAGATACCGTTCAAAGAACGGGATCTCCTGGAGGGCTTCCCCCGTCGCCATGGCGACCGGGTGGGATGACGTCACCGACGTCATCGACGTCGTGATGTCATAGAGGAATCCGATCCACCCCCACAGCGCTGCCTGGCACTGATTGGCCAGGCAGCGCATGGGGTCTGGGGGGGGGCGGCCGCGGCCCCACGAATAGCGGCAGATCGGCGGGTAGCGGCGGCGATCGCATTGCGCACGCAGCTAGCAAAGTGCTGGCTGCGTGTAGCAAAAAAAATTTATGCAAATCGGCCCAGCAGGGCCTGAGCGGTGCCTTCCGGCGGCATAGCCCGTGCTCAGCACGGGCTTACCGCCAGGGAGGTTAAACAATTATTGCACACTTTCTGTAAATCCAATAAACTTCATTTCACTTCTCGAATATCACTGTGTGTGTCTCCTATATGATATATTTAACTGACATTTTTTAGCGTAACAACCAACGATTTATACAGAAAAATCATGACGATTAACAAGGTTCTCCAACCTTTGGAATACCACTGTATGTTATGTAAGTAGAGCAACCCCAAGTATTTATCTACTTATACATGTGGGTTTTTTTTCTGAGATAGTATAGCTGACAGCTTCTCTTTTAAAAGAATCTTACTGTGGAGATGCCTGCATGCATATCCGCAGTTCACTAATCTTTCTATATTTTGCTATGATACAGGTCAGGATTTCACATTTGTATCCCTTGATTCAATTTTTTTAAAAACTCTTTCAGGTTTGCTGACTTTTTGTAATGATTTCTAGTTCATATGACTATAGAAAATCAACACTAATATATCCAACACTAATACAGGTAAAACGCAAAAAATTTAAATATCATGCAAAATATAGACATAGACTCATTATTACATGCAATGTAAGATATTTCAACCACTTATTTGTTATAATTTTGTATAGCTTACAGCTTATGAAAACCCCAAAATCAAAATCTCAGACCAATAGAATATTGGGGAAATGTTAAATATTCTAGGCTCAAAGTCCCAGACTCTGATCAGCTAATGAATCCAAAATACCTGCAAAGAGTTCATATTTCATATAATAGTTTCACCTTGTAGGGTCAGCCATACTATGCCAGGAAAAAAGCACATATGTAAGTAGATAAATCCTTGTTATACTTACATAACACATGTATTGTACTGTCCACGTTTTGATTTCAGTGAATTTTATATAGTAAATAAAGAGAATTCCGTTTGTGGCATTTGCCATTTTGGTTCTCTCTGACTGAAGCTAATCCTGACGTCATTTCCTCCCTTACTTTTTTTTCTCCTACAAACTGCTCTGTCATAACTAGCTTGCTTTGTAAACACGTGAGAATAGATCAGATTTCAGCTGAGCGGCCCTCAGCCAATCGGTGAGGAGCAGGAATATGGGAGATGTGATGACAAGCTCCCTTCTCCTTGGAGATGGCGAAAAGTAGAGCCAGACAGACTGAGATAACATTTATTACAGCAGAAATATTTCTGAATAGATTGGAGAGCTTGCACTGCAGGGTGAGGTTCCGGGCTGCACTTTGAACACAGAGCAGAATCAAGTTTATTTGCCAAGTACGGCAGTTGTCGTAACCGGAATTGGTTGTGGTACACATGGCATCTTTACATGACAGACAGAACAAGAACAACAGGAATTACAATGACACAGGTATATCAACTTGCAGATACTGGTGAACATTCATGGAAACTCTGGCAGATACTAGGGAACACTCATGGGAGCACTAGCAGCTAGGGTGTGGGCCAGTACTGCCCAGAGTGGAGAGAGTTCAGAGATTGGGGTGCTGGCTAGGTGATAGAGTTCAGGTGGAGAACAGAGGGAAGAATGTGTTCCTGCGCCTGGTGGTTCTGGTGTAGATGGTCCTGCAACATCAGCCTGTTGGCATGAGCTCGAAGTGGCGATTCCCCGGGTGGGAGGGGTCGCCAGAGATCTTGGAAGCCCTCGACCCGAGTCTCGCCATGTGGAGGAGGTCTGGTGGAGGCAAGTGTGATCCTATGATTTTCTCCGCAGTGGGTAAATGGAATTGATTTTGTGGCTGACAATTCCTCTTTAAGTTGATTTACTGAAATAAATGAACTTTTGCACGATATTCAAATTTTTCGAGTTTCAACTGTTTCCAGGGATGACAGTACATACATTGCTGCATCCCTTTTATCCACTGAGAGAGGGTGGAGGTGTCAGTAGCTGTCAGGAGCTGTCAGTAGCATAACGACATGCATAACAGCTGCATGGGGCCCTGGAGAGGTGTGTCCCAGTTTAGCCCCATATTAAGGAATTCCCAAACGTGGCTCTAGTCTTATCTAATTTGTGTTTCGAGTCGCATTATCCCAAATTCATATTTTTCCCATTATAACCGTCAGCCAAATAAGGCAGCTGAAGGGTTAAACAATGTTGTTATTCATCACCAGCGAGGCTGAAACAAGATCTGTTATTTTTTCACTCTGTCGGACTGGAGCACCACATATGCATGAAAATCAGGAAATTCAATCCAGCGATATTCAGTTCGGAGAAAGCTGATGTGAATATAATGTTCATGCAGCACGGTCTCTGCGGAGAACGCGCAAAAGAGGGCCGTGCTAACTGTTTATGAAAACAGTAATAAAAACGGCTTTCCATCATAGCTATTACAAATTTACTGCATCAGACTTAAGTCATAACTAATTAGCGGCAATCTGAAAACTAGCCGAGCTTTTATAAAAAACATAGTTTTCAAAAAAATCATCTCAAAGATACAACAGATGCTGTGCAGCCGATTAGCGAGAACTAATGCATAATATAATGTGTTCAATTATCCGCGAAGAGAGCAGCCAGTACGTCCGACTTTGTTTTGATTTTTTTTTTCAATATTAATTGAGATAACTTGTTGGAACACGGGGCGGATGGCATCATGCTATGGTGCTGGATGTGTTGTAATTTAATATTTATTGACCAGTTGGGTCAGCGGTTAAAACAAGTGGGAGGTAAGTGTCAATACCAGGCCGGGAGTCAGACATCCTTCAGTAAATAGACCGAGCAGTTAGTGAAGGAATAACGATATAACTGGGTGACAATGAGGCTCTGTGGAAGTACAAGCATCTCATTGGAAGCTCATGACCTATATCACACACCCCAGTAAAAATCTGATTAAAGTATAAGAAAAAAAAATCCTTGACAAACAGCTGTGTATATTTGGCTCACTCTGCCTGCTGCAACTTTAAAGAGGAGCTGTCAGCCATACTATCTCAGAAAAAATATGTATAAGTAGATAAATATTTGCTGTACTTACATAACACATGTATTGTACGGTCCATGTTGTGATTTTAGTTATTTTTCTATTGTAAAAAAAAAAGAGATAATACTTTTTAGGATTCTACATTAACTATGTCTATCTTGAAGCCAATCCTGATGTCATTCCCCCCCCCCCTCTCCCCCTACTCTCCTATGCCTGATTGTGTATGCATTGCCTGCCCACTCCCACCCAACTCTGCAATAGAAAGTGCATTGTCTCAGCATGAGAAACATTGGCCAATCAGAGACAGGGCCGGATTTGTACTTTTCACTGCCCTAGGCCCACTGTCACCAACCGCCCCCCCCCCCCCCCAACTAAAGGTGCCAATTAAACATACAATTTAGCAAACAGATCGACTACTGTTGATGGCACCAATCGACTAGGAACAACTGTTGTATCAATCAATTTTTTGGATCAATTTCATTAGAGATAATTGATTTAGCTACTTTTTTTCACTGTTGTGAACACGATCAATCGAAGTAAACTATTGATCGTGCCCACAAACGGTAAAGAATGTAACTAATTGTTCATTGTATCGTTAATGGGCACCCTAACAGCATCTTGACCAATTTCAAATGACCAAATTAGTAAAATTTAAAATGTAAAATTAACTGCACAATATATTAAAATAAATACCCATGAATAAAATCATAAACATATTTGAAAACTATTAATTTGCAATAATTAAATTACTGTTGGAGAGCACATTATCCCATAGTAAAACCAGCCATTTTCTGTATGAAATACAATGTCCTATTTGGTGCCCCAGGCAATGCAACCTGTTTCATCCCACACATACACCAGATATTGACATGCACATAGTGGTTAGCGCGCTCGCCTTGCAGCGCTGGGTCCCTGATTCAATTCCCAGCCAGGGCACTATCTGCACGGAGTTTGTATGTTCTCCCCAATTCTGCGTGGGTTTCCTCTGGGTATTCTTGTTTCCTCCCATATCCCGAAAACATACAGATAAGTTAATTGACACTACACAATACATATATAGACATATAATAGGGAATAGGAACAGCTAAGTGACAAGACTATATACTCTGCCAATTAAAAGTCGGCGTTATATACATACTAAATAATAATAATACCACCAGTGACATGCAGAAGTAACCACTAATAAGCATAGTAGTTCTGCACCTGCGCAGTCCGCTCCGGCCCACGGGGCGGTGATCGACAGCGCCGATCGTGCAGGCGCAGTACAGAGCGACCTCCAGGTCGCTCTGACGTCATCGCAAAAGACCGGGTCGGAGCTGCGGTGAGGGACATGCTGGGAGCTTGGGGCTGGAGGAAGCCCCCGGTAAGTAGTGCTTATTTTATTTATTTTTGCCGGACAACTCCTTTAAGGGGGCAGAGGCTGCTGGTACCGAAGTGGTTAAAGGAAGCGTCAGGCAATCTTTGCTACTCCCAGATGGACTTACCCTGGGCTTCCTCCAGCCTCTTGCAGCCAACAAGTCTCTCATCTCCACTCCCAGCTGACTGCCCAGGACATGAAGAGGGACATGTCGGCTGCAAGGGGCTGGAGGAAGCCCCAGGTAAGAAGATCTGGGGGTAACACATTGCTTGACACTTCCTTTAAGTTTAGTTTATGACATTCCTCTTTGTACATTCCTGAAAAATGATGGTATAAAGTGAATTCCTATGCTATGCCCTTCTGAATCCTCTGCATCTAGTTGTCATTTCTGAACCCCCTCCCCCAAACACACACACACCTTCTCAAAGTAAAAGCACTGCTTCTTTCATGCTCTGTGGGTGTTTGCTGCCTAATGATGTACAGATAACAGCACAGCATTCCTACAGCAATCCATGAAGTGAACTTAGCCTGGCGGAGGACAGCGTGTTTACTTAGTCTGTTGGAGGAAGGAGGAGGCAGCTGAATCTAGCAGGCAACGGAGCTCTGTCTCTTGTGAATAGAGCAAGAGCCACACACGATAGAGCAGTCAGTGACTCCTTCATCCTTCTGCTGTGAGCCTGTAAGCTCGATCGCAATAGGTTGAGCTGGTAAGGAGGGGCGGAGAAAGGGCGGGCTAGGCTGAAATGTTTGCACAGCCACGGACTGTTGATTAGCTGATGTTCCCTGTCTGTCATGCATTTAGCCACCTTCTGTACGCCCGCACTGCAGTATGCAGAGCAAAGCAGATGGGTGTTCAGAGTTAATGGGACAGGCGAGATGTGGTGGGGATGGATGAGGGATGGTGAAAACCCGCCCCTTGCATGGCTCCGCCCTAGGCATGGGCTTTGGGGGCCTTCCCAGAAATCCGGCCCTGATCAGAGAGGAACAGAGGTGTGGGAGGAGAATACAGGAGGGAAAGAGGCTTTAGCCAATCATTCTGCATTAGTTAAGTCTGAGGGGAAATAAAGAAGCAAAAAAGGACAACCCAGCATGCCCTGCAACTTCCTTTGCGGCAGTGGGACCAAATAAGAGTCAGGTAAACTGGGGAATGATCATTTATCAAAGAAAAGTACTAGTGATTTTAACTTTTTAATTGCCTGGTTAGCATCCTTATTACTTGTTAACAGATAAAAAAGAATTGATTTTTGATTTTATGCCCGACAGTTACACTTTAAGGGCTGGAACCCACTAGAGCAATTTTTTGAGCGTTTAGGGAGCAATTCAAAATGCTAGCGACTTCCCTAAACGCTCAGCTAATGTTATTGGATGGGTCAAATTCCACTGGAGCGATTGCGATTAGCAAAATCGATATCGCAGGACATGCAGCATTTTGGGGGCGTTTGCGTTAGCATTTGCGTCTCTGCAATGTAAAGTACATAAACACTGGCATAATCGCTCATGAATCGCTATAGAGAGCGATTTGCTAGCGTTTTTAAATTACTGCACACTGTAAAAAAAAAAAATGAATTGAAAGGACCAATCAGAATTAAAAACGCTAATTGCAAATCCCTACACAATCGCTGGCAATAAGCTTACACTTTTTAAAATCTCTACCAAAATCGCCAGAAATTGCTCATGAAATCCCTTACAAAACGCTCATTAAAAACGCTAGTGATTGCGATAGCGATTTGCACTTTGTTTTGGGTTCCAGGCCTCACTCTTTTTTTTGGGGGGGGGGGGGTAAGCAGTAGTGGGGAATAAGAGAAGGTGGCAGCTAGGCCCCTAAACATCCTACAGACACCTGCCTAGGCAGTCGTATAACTACAGGGTAGCAGCCCAGGCTGTGGAGTCTGTAAACTACCATTCCGAGCTCAATCTTCAGTCCCCAAGCCCACACACATCACAGCTCTCCTGCACTCTGTGTGCCGTTACAGTAACGCTGGGAACCATCAGCGGGGAGTAAAGGGGGCGTACCTAGGGACGGACTAGGGGAGGGGAACTGCCACTTCCCCCCCGCCCATAATCAATGTTCTGCTCAGTCAAGTATGTCAGCTGAGTACTGCTGGGGCCACAGGGGGGAACTAGAGGGTGCGGATGGTGCTGTGACATATGTCAGCACCACTCATAAAACGGGATTAAAAGTATGTAAATACAATATATACTAATTTCAGGGGTACTTCAATACCTCCATTACTAGCACATACATTGTGGACTAATCTATTGGATTACTCACAGTAATTGGCAAAGGCCTCAGGCAGGCAGGGTTAGGTTAGGTTAAAACATCAGGATAGAAAGGGTTAACCTCTCTGGCGTTATGATTAAGGGTGCAAATTTAGACTAGGTTCACACTTGTTTTAAAAACTTATCTGTGGCTCCATTTTTTGGCATAATTATTAAAAACGGAGCCACGGATACCAATGTTAAAAATAGCATCCTTCTTCACAAAAAAACAGCTCCGGCTGCACTCAGTGGTATCTGTTTTAAAAACCTGAACGGACGGTCCGAATTTGCGGAATTTTATCGCTCCCGCTTACACGGAGGGGTAGTGAAGGGCAATGTAAAATAGGATCCCCCTCTACACAGGCCGGTTTGGAAACAGAAACGGATCAGTTTCTGTGTCACAGCCTATGGGTGGGGAGGGGGCTGCCATGCTGGAGGGGGTAGCAGTAGCAGCTAGGACGGGGGTGACAGCGGTCAGTGGGGAGAGGGGTCACCCCCCCTCCCTCACCTGGGTCCCCCGTCCCCGCTCCAGCAATCTGTGCAAAATTTGCGGTGAGCGGGGAGCTTGCCTGCTCTCCACTTCCTCCGTTCGCTGTGTCACTTCCTGCAATGCCGCCCTCCAAAGTATAGAGGGTGACATTGCAGGAAGTCCAGCGGCAAGGGGTGGAACGCAAGGAGAGAAAGTACGCTTCCCTGCTCGCCGCATACTTTACATTTTAACAAGATTTGCACAAATAGCTGGAGGGGAGTGAGGACAGGGGACCCAGGTGACGGGGGACCCTTTAGTTCTGTGCCCCCGGGCATACGTTTCCACGGACTGGAAACGTATGATCCAAACATTTAAAAAGTTGAAAATGAAAAAAAAAATACGGATCCGATCTGTGTGGGGAACTAGCCTTAGGGTCTAAAAACTGTACAATTTTTTTCACAAGCTTTTACTCCCTAAAAACAAAAAAAAACATACCACAGAGAGATCTGCAGCAGTTCCTGCATATAAGTCACTTAGGTACAGGATTACCACTCTGAGCTACGGATTTCCGTCCCGCGCCCGATTTGGGATTACCACCAAGGAAGTTAAGGTTTTTGTGAAACTCTGCAAATGTTTCAGTTAGCTTCTGGATCAACAGTAGGACTGGAGCACACCTAAATGGGGAAGGAGCAGCTATGCTGGGGGGAAAAAATGGTTAGAAAGTTTGATTACATTTTAAACTAGGACCTGGGGAAGTACATAGAAAATGGGAGACTGGGATTATAATGTTTGGATAAGTGGATTCGTCCAGCATAAAGAGAAAGCCTTCATGTGTTCCAACGAGTGTTACTAAAAAAAAAAGTACAAAATGTTGTGGCAAAATGTTAAATGCACAGTAACCAAAGCAAGAAACTTTACATATAAAATCAACAAGCCTGAATTGCTAGTTGAGAAATAAAGACTATAATATTGTAAAAATAACCAATAATTGGATGAAGAGCAGCCAAGACTAGTACATTTGGTGGAGTAAAGTGTCTGTTATATGACTCAACTGACACTAATAAGTACCATTACTACAGAAGACTCAAAAAGTAAACAAAAACAGGATCATAGTTATTTAGACATTAAATTGGATAAAGGAACTAAACATTCTAGTAAAAGCCACAGATTTCCATCAACATTGCAAGACAATTACTTGACTCAAGGGGAAGCTGTTTCAAGCAAGGTAAATGCTCTGTTTGATTTGGTAATTTAATTTAGACCAGATATTGTATCAGATGTGTAAGTTCAGCAGTACGTTTGGAATAGTGATCACAATATAGTAACATTTAGCAGTAAACAGAGTTTTGATCAAAGAGAACTGTGACATTCAGAAATGTTTAGATGAATGGGATTCACTATGTTTTGTAAACTGGGATAGCAAACTACAGAGTAAGAACAAAAATGGCAAATGTGAACAAAGTATTATAAACATTCCTTATGGGAACAAAAATGTCATAAAAAAGATTGTTATGGATAAATGCAATCTTGGATATTATGTAATGTAAAAGAATGTAAAAGCAATGCATAAGCAATGCATTTAGGGCTCTAAAGCATGAGGGGACTGTATCTGCATTTGACAAATTTAAGGACTGTAATAAAACAAACTGTAAAAAAGAAATCATACTGGCCAATCCCAAAACATTTACAAATGTAACAATCCAGAAAAAGGAAGGCTAAAAATAAAGTTGTTCTAGTAGATGGGCGGGGAACCTGATTGTGGAAGACTGAACAAATGATGAGATATTAAATGCATGCTTTTGTTTTTGTGTTTACAAGGGGGCACTTTTGTCTCATAATATAGGTATGGGTTACTCCCAGTCTTCTACCAGAAACAGTGGTTATCTCTCTCGCCTTGCAGCGCTGGGTCCCCGGTTCGAATCCCAGCCATGGTATTATCTGCAAGCAGTTTGTAAAAAACATACAGAAAAGTTAATTGGTTTCCCCCTAAAATTGTCCCTAGACTATAATACATACACTACATAATACATACATAGATTAATGTCTATGGTAGGGACTAGGTTTGGAGCCCCTCTGAGGGACAGTTAAGTGACAGGACAGTGTACCCTGTACAGCACTGCGGAAGATGTCGATGTTATATAAATACTAAAAAATAATATTAATAATAATAATAAGTAAACATAAATAAGACATCTGGCCAACGTGGCATTTATTCCAAGAGATACTTTCTGTGTTGAGCTCTGTTATTGATAGATCATTTTATCTAATTTTCTGTGACTCTCAGTTCCTTATTGCTGACCTACAGATGATGATTACTTTTTATTCAAGAAGGGGAAAAAATGAGACCCAGGAAATTAAAGACCTGTAAGCCTAACATTATGTTTGTGTAAACTGTTTGAAACTATCCCAGGGGATGCTAAATTAATTATACAGCACATACAGTATAAGTTTGATTTCACATAATCAACATAGATTTCCTAAAGAAACCATTATGGTCAGCTTTTATGAAGTGGTGAATGCAACTCTAGATTCTGGGAAAGCAATAGAAGATGTCCTTGGACTTTGAAGAAGCTTTCTTCATTGCCACAACATATTGGTGCTGCAACTGACAATGTAGTGACTAAGGTAAAATGTGTTGTGTGTAAGGTATGTAGATAAAGAACTTACTAAGATATATTAAAGGATACCTTAGCCCTTGTAAAAACTCAAAAATGGTTTGAGCAGGCATGTGTAGGAAGCACTCCTCATGCCCACCTCTTCCCCCTGTTCCCCTCTGTCCCCCTTTGTTAATGCCTAATATTTTGCCAAGCTACTTCATGGTCGGGAGGGTCGGTGTGCACTGTGCAGGCAATGCTCTTCAACGCGCGTCCTTGATTGCGTGGCCGTGACCACTCTGCGCATGTGCACTATGAAGATGTGATGTATCGCACATGTGCAGAGCACTCCAGGTCGCGGGAGCGTTATCAAGGATGCGTGTCACCAAGCAGCACCAGTGCAGTGCGCACCAACCCTTCAGACCAGGAAGTAGCTGCGGGGGCAATCATTACGGGCAGCCACCGGGACACCGAGGAGCACCGGGGCTGCAGCAAGGGACTAAAACAGCTGTTGGAGGCTGGAAGAAGCCCCAGGTGAGTAAACAGGTTGTAATTCTCCTCGCCTCAAAAGTCCTTTCAGTAAAGAGTAGTAATAAATGAATCATTCTCAAAATTTGAAAATGTTAGCAGTACTGCATCCGATATTCTTTAATGTATTGATGACCCTGTAGATGGAGTAGAAAGTAATTTTGCAATCTTTGCAGATAATACAAAATTATGTAGTCCGACACCCAGCAGTATAAACTACTGAAATATCTCATGAACATGTGTATATGGGCAATAAAGATGAAATGTAATGTCGATTCAAGGTCATAATTCTTGGCCAGGCCAGTGGTATAGCACTATATAAGCTAAACAAGATATGGCTGCTAAGACTGAAGTTTAAGAAGGACTTTTGTGTTTTTATTACAAGTCTAGGCAGGAAAAAGGGAGACAGGCACTACTTCAACTTACAATTCACCCCACCCAATGATGCCTTTGCAAATACACAATTAAGTTTGGGTGATAAAAGGGGTGAGCTACAGGCAGGTGGGTGCTGTGGGATTTGCCAACTGCATTAACTGTTATCAGTGGTCACACGCTTAATTGCAGTGCTCCATAATGCTGGGAATGCATGGTTCCTTTCTGGCGCTCGATTCTCCTCTCGATCGTTTTTGCCACTCGATTCTGCAGTTGATTCTTTTATCTTCCGCTCGTTTTTCTTATCTTTTTCCATTCACTTCTATCAGAAATCGAGCAGCGTAAGGATCGATAGGGAGATCAGACATGTCGGAAATTATCTATCGAGCCATCTAAATGACTCAAAAATGCACGGTGTATTCCCAGGATTAGTATAAAAGGCGAAGGACTTGATAATACCAGCTGATAACAAGTAAAGTAACCTTATTCAATGCCAAGCAGCAGCAGCTAAAGCAATAAAAATTCTCGGATGCATACAAGATTAAATAAAAATACAAGACAGTACTCCCTCTGTATAACAAATTTGTGAGGCAACATCTAGGGAATGGTGTACAATTTACAGCACCACTTTACAGGAAGAATGCTGAAGTTTTAGAACAGGTACAAGAGATCTTCTGCTTCAGGAATCGTTCAGTGCATTTCATTTCTCATACATCTGTCAGTGCCCTGTGACATTAGCTATATACAGAGAGGTTGCTAAATGCAGTCTTTTCCTCCAACAAGAAGACAGACATTTTTGTTTGAAAATACAGGTTAGCTGAGGGGCATGAAGCTGTGTCCAAACTGGAAGCTATGAAGGTGGCAAAGACAGAGCTAGAAAATACTGATTGGCTAGGGGCATGAAGCTGTGTCTGAACTGGAAGCAATGGAGCTAGTAAAGACATAGATTGAAAATACAGGTTGGCTGGGGGCATGAAGCTGTATCTGAGCTGGAAGCAATAGAGCTGGCAAAGAGAGAGCTAGAAAATACAGGTTGGCTGAGGACACGAAGCTCTATTTAAAGAGACACTGAAGCGAAAAAAAAATTATGATATAATGATTTGTATGTGTAGTACAGCTAAGACATAAAACATTAGGAGCAGAGACAAAAGTTGTTTCCAGTACAGAAGAGTTAAGAAACTCCAGTTGTTATCTATGCAGAAAAAAAAGCCATTGAGCTCCAGACTTTCAAAGTCACAGAGAGCTCTGTCTTCTGAAGTTTGTTATCCCAACTGTCAGTCACAGTATCTTCTTTTCCTCTCCAGAGGACAGGTCAATAGTTCACAAGACTGCTCTGTAAAAACATTTAGAATGTTTAGTAGTGTGTAAACTGCAAATATTAGAGAATGGTGCAATGTTATAAAAACACTATATAACTGAAAATAAAAATATGAGAATATTTTCTTTGCTACTAATCTTCTAGTAATTATCCGTACTACACAATCAATTCATTATGTCATTATTATTTTTTTTCGCTTCAGTGTCTCTTTAAGCTGGAAGCAATGGAGCTGGCAAAGAGAGAGCTTGAAATACTGGTTGGCTGGGGGCATGAAGCTGTATCCGAGCTGGACGCAATAGAGAGGGCAAAGAGAGAGCTTGAAAATACAGGTTGGCTGGGGGCATGAAGCTGTATCCGAGCTGGAAGCAATGGAGCTGGCAAATAGAAAGCTTGAAAATACAGGTTGGCTGGGGGCATGAAGCTGTATCTTAGTTAGAAACAATGGAGCTTGGAAATACAGATTCACTGGGGGCATAAAGCTATATCCCAGCTGGAATCAATAGAGCTAACAAAGAGAGAGCTTAAAAATACAGGATTGCTGGGGGCATGAAGCTGTGTCCGAGCTGGAAGCAATGGAGAGGGCAAAGAGAGAGCTTTAAACTACAGATTGCCTGGGGGCATGAAGCTGTATCTGAGTTGGAAACAATGGAGTTGGCAAAGCGAGAGCTAAAAATACAGGTTGGCTGGGGGCATTTAGCTGTATCCGAGCTGGAAGCAATGGAGCCGGCTAAAAGAGAGCTTAAAAATACAGGTTGGCTGGGGGCATGTAGCTGTATCTTAGGCTGGAAGCAATGGAGCCGTCAAAGAGAGAGCTTGAAAATACAGGTTGGCTGGGAGCATGTAGCTGTATCGCAGCTAGAAGCAATGGAGCCGGGTAAAAGAGATCTTAAAAATACAGGTTGGCTGGGGGCATGTAGCTGTATCGCAGCTGGAAGCAATGGAGCCGGGTAAAAGAGATCTTAAAAATACAGGTTGGCTGGGGGCATGTAGCTGTATCTGAGCTGGAAGCAATGGAGCTGGCAAAGAGAGAGCTTGAAAATACAGGTTGGCTGGGGACATGTAGCTGTATCCCAGCTAGAAGCAATGGAGCCGGGTAAAAGAGATCTTAAAAATACAGGTTGGCTGGGGGCATGTAGCTGTATCTGAGCTGGAAGCAATGGAGCTGGCAAAGAGAGAGGTTGAAAGTACAGGTTGGCTGGGGGCATGTAGCTGTATCCGAGCTGGAAGCAATGGAGCTGGCAAAGAGAGATGTTGAAAGTACAGGTTGGCTGGGGGCATGTAGCTGTATCCGAGCTGGAAGCAATGGAGCTGGCAAAGAGAGAGGTTGAAAGTACAGGTTGGCTGGGGGCATGTAGCTGTATCCGAGCTGGAAGCAATGAAGCTGGCAAGGAGCAAGGCCATGAAAGGTTCAGTGACAGAACAAATCCCTAACTACTCAAGTCATCCAGAGACAGAACCACCACTCAATTCAGTTTTAAGCTTTGGCTGCACTTTACTTAAAATAACATTTTCTACCAACTAATTGTAATATATGGCAGTCACTCTGTTATAAAAGATGCTTGAATTTTGAATAAAGTCCATTTAAGGCAATTAGTGGCCAAGATGGTTGTTGAATATAGTACTGCCCTCGCTCCCCCATCAAATAAAAGAAAGTTTAAATTGTGCATTTAAGCCTACATCAGCAACGTAGATGCACCGAAAGGTCCATCACAGTAATAGGGACAGAACTATGAAAGGGAACGAACTCTGGCAATTATGTCCTTGAGTTCCTAATTGTCCATAAAGCGTGGAGGACAGAGAACATTAACCACCATTATACTTTGTACTAAGAAACTAATGATGTCAGGGGCTTCTGCCAGTGACAGGAAGGGATGATTATGCCAATGTCCCTTTGATTCCTTCTTTTAAAAGTGCAGCTCATGGTGCATTTTCCTCTTGAAAGTAAATAAATTGGTTCTTGAAATAACGAACATAACAGCAACATCAGATGTTGGCTAATTATGGACAATATCAAGCATCTGATAAACGAGCTATGTTAAATGCTAATGCAGGAACTGGTCATTGTGGGTGTCTTTACTGTCAATGAGACGCAAATAATGCAAAGTTGATGCAGAATTATGCAAACTTTCTAGGCAGATTTATGCTTTTTGAAGATGGACCACTCGAATTCCTCTTCAGCTTCATTGGATTAGTACATTTTTAAGCTGTATAAACTTACAAAGGAAATGTGTATGTTTCTGCATTAGCTCACTCAGAAACAGTTACATCCCTTTGACCATCTTTACTCATTGACCATCTCTTGAAGGCTATGTCACTGAAGAATGCCGAATGGTGTCAAATGCTAGAAGGGACATTGTCAGTCACACCTGCTCCCGATCCTGCCTGGGTGTCCACGTAACAATGTGAGCGTGGAATGGTAGGCTTTTGTCTGTGGCTGGAGTTGTGTGCACGCATGCACCGGGCTATGCCAGACTCTGTGTACGCATGTGTGGCATAAACATTTATGTGCCAAAACAGTTAAGGATTGCCTACAAAAGGCATCCTCTTACCAATTCCTCTGTCAGCTATAGCGGTTGTGTAGACCTTATTGTGGTTCATGGTCAGCCTTGAACCTAATTGCGGTCGTTCCTGCCCTGGCTCTTTTGACTACTTTCAATCCTGAACCCCTGATCTGCTCTCAGCCTGTTACAGGTTCTACCTAGTCTGCTGCCTGCCCCAATCCTGACTTGTCTAATATTAAAGGAAACCAGAGACAAGTTAAATTAAAAGTTTTATACATACTTGGGGCTTCCTCCAGCTCCATCCACACGAATCACTCCCATGCTGCCGTCCTGAGTCTTCTCCAGCTCTGGTACAGAGTCCCATAACGTCGGCCAGTCTGAGCAAGAGCAGTGCGCTCTCTTCATCTCTCTCCGGTGGAGAATAGTACTGCACCGGAGCTGGAGGCATAGGAGCGATCCAGGCGGATGGGGCTGGAGGAAGCCCCAGGTATGTATAAAACTTTTAATTTAACTCGTCTCTGGTACACTTTAATGATTAAACTCCACCTGCACCAACCTCCTGCCTGAATCTCATTTCCAAACTTGATTTACCTGCCACTGGCCTCAGCTGTTCCTGGACTACGCTACCATCTAACCCTCCAATTTAGATTGCTCCGGACCTCAGGTCCTCTACATCCTGGTGTCACTTGTTCACCAAACCACTGTTAGGGTGTTCCTTGAGTGAAACCTGGCGGGCACTAGGCAGGAAAGTCCACCGACCCATGCTGGTCACTGATGAAAACCCATGGTCACTTAGACTCTGCACTCTGGGAGTCCCTCTCCTCAGTCGAGAGATCAAAAGTAAAGTCAACACCATGATAGGTGGAATGCAGATTCAAGTCAAAGCTTATTTGAATATAAACTTCACAGAGCTATGGAAACTTCAAAATCATGACACACACTAGTGAAGCAAACCACAAAGGGTACTGGAGAAAATTGACTCACTCTACAGGGGACACTGTGTTTACAAGAACCAGAATTGCCTCAGAAACGAAAGTTCTAGAGCATTAACTTTACCACAGAGTCTCTCTTTTAAATAAACATAAAATCCAGACTCTGATTGGTTGCTACGGGCAGCAACAACTGTTCTTCTCGAAGGATCCTTTAGGCTGGCTATGGCCATTAGCACAGCCTTCATCACTTCCTGTGGCCGAAGCGATCATGGAAGTGTATTGATAAAATACGCTTCCGCGTATGTATGACGTAAAACTTGCGGCGGTCATTTTAAACCACACACGTCACCATAGAGTCACATGGCTTCCGGTACCCCGCAGGAACTGCAGGCAAACGTAGGTATGCACTCACGTCGGGGATGCAGCGAAAACGTCACTTCAGTCTCATCGCTTCGCACTGCGTCGGTAGAAAAGGCCCCATAGACTAATATCGCGCTAGCGGTAAACTGCGCGATAACATACCACACCACGCCAGGGTGAAAGGGCCCTCAAGTGTACCTGGGGTAAGCACACAAATAACTCGCAAGCATTTCTTTTGTACCTGAAAGCGTTAAAGGCATGTATGTGACAGTATCTATTTTATGGGACCCTTGTGAGATTATACCCCCACTGATAAGGAATTAAAGAAAATCTTTTTTACTGCAGAGAACAACTTCTGAGAGCAGTGGAGAGATAAAAAAAAAAAGTCAATAGTTGATGTATTTGAGCTCAGGGACACTTAATAGAGTGCCATTGAACAGAGACAATGGAATATTAAATCTACTTTGTAAATGTTTATGTACCGGTATAAAACAAAATTATGGGATGTTCAAAAAAGCAACTTTTAGGGGTAGGAGGATAGATGCAATTGTTTGTCTCATCATTTTATTTTCACCTCTGGTTCACTTTAAAGGATACCTTAGTGCAAAATGAAATAATAAAAATGGGGGGAGCAGGCATGTTTAGTGGGCTCTCTCATGCCCACCTCCCCCCCCCCCCCCCCCATTCAACCTCTGTCCCCAAACTTACTTCCTGATCAGGGTGGTCACAGCTGACTGCGCAGGTGCTGCCTGGAGGCGCACAGCCTTAATCGGCGTGGCCGTGAGTGCTCTGCACAGGCACACTACATAGTAGCGATGTCACAACTATGTAGTGCACAAACAAGGACATTTGCATGTGCAGTCAGCCATGAACACTGTGATCAGGAAGTAAATTTGAGGGGACGGTATGGCCGGTGGGCATGAGGAGAGCCCACTAAACATGCCTGCTGTCCCCGTTTTTTAATTAAATGTTATCCTTTAAGCCCATTAGGACCACTGGTGCATGCAAACTATCGTATAAGCTGCACTTTCCCTAATGTTGATTCAGCCTACAAAAAGCTGTTATGAATATCCTCTACCTCCTCCAATGGCTGCCAACTGATCTCAGTACATGAATATTACATTATAAATGCTTGTGTGTGGGCAGCTAGCAAAGTTTAATGGCTAAGTAAACATGGAAATGACAGGTGATCGCACCCCAGTAATGTCACACGTTGCGTTAATCGTACGCTGTAACCTGTTATGTGCCTGACATTTCCTAGCCATGCAGATGCGCCCAATTATATTGTAGTGTGAAATAAACTCACATCAATGCCCGCTACACTGAAGACTCATTATACAACATACATCTCATTCCACAACAAAGTCCTGACCTAGAAGCAGCTGTGCAGGTGCCTCATATTGCTGGGCTAATTGGAGCCACTGAGACTGTGACAGGCTGGGGGCTTGGAGGGGGTGTAACAATCTTACTGTGACATTTATTAATATGCATTCCGTTTATCTCAGTAACTAGACATATTTTAGTTATTCATTGTTATTTAAAGACAAATAACAATACATTAAAGTAGCAAATGTGTGCCTGTTAAAGAGATGCTGCCAGCCATACTATCTCAGGAAAAAAAAACACGTATATAAGTAGATAAATACTTGCTCTACTTACATAACACATGTATTGCACTGTCCACGTTTTGATTTTAGTGATTTCTCTATAGTAAAAAAAAAAAAGAGAAGATCCTTCTTGGGATTCTCCATTTTAACTGTGTCTATCTTGAAGCCGATCCTGATGTCATTTCCTCCCTTGTATACTGTGTAGATCATACATGTCAAACTCCGGCCCGTGGGCCAAATCTGGCCCTCAGAGCCATTAAATTTGACCCTCAAGGGGTTTCCCCACTTTGCATTATGTTTGGCCCACTCTAGACCACTAGGGAAGCTATATGGGGGGTGAAGCCCTAGAACACCAGGGAAGCCATATGGGGGAGGTAGGGGAAAAGCCATAAACACCAGGGAACAGTATAGGGGAGGGTGGGGGCCACTAGACACCAGGGAACTGTGTAGGGAAAGGATGATCACTAGACACCAGGGAACTGTGTAGGGAAAGGATGATCACTAGACACCAAGGAACTGTATGGTAGTTGGAGGGTGGCCATCCGACACCTGGTAACTTTATAATGGAGGGAGGTGGCCAGTAGACATTGAGGTTGGCCCGCCACTTGGTCCCAGTGTACAATTTCGGCCCACTTTGTATTTGAGTTTAACACCCCTGGTGTAGATGGAAAGGGGCTGGCACTACATAGATACCACCTACAAGAAAGGTTTGGGAAGTAAAGAAGCTCTCCCCCTTGTAGATGCTACTTCAGCGTGCTCTGGTAGGAAGACTTCAAATATAGTACACATAGAGGATGAAAGAGAACCGGCACTGCTAAAATGTAGCTTTATTGATATCCAAGCTTAAAACATCTGCTCAATCAGGCAAAGTTTCATCACATGCATCAGTGGATAAAGGTTTCACATACCATTATAGGTGAGGGCTGGAGCTGGGTGCGGTGGGTGCTGGGAGCTGGAGCCTGACAGCCTTTTCACGCGGATTTGTGCTTCTGCGGAGGCTGCAAGGCGGAATCTGCTGGCCACCACTATTTGATGCCAATTGCCGTCAACCCGGCAAGTGACGCAGATGAGATCTGCCGATCCGCTTCCTGCGGGTCGCGATGTGCGCCCTTTGAGGCGCATTTGCATCCCAAAGATGTCAGCTATCGCGACCAGCGTATCAACTACGTCTGCAACGTCGCATCCTATTGGGCAGTGCTATAGCATTCATTATGCATACTGAACGCTGATGAAAGGACATAGATTAGATGGAAGGACTCCATCTAGTGTCCTGAGATTAGAAGGCAGTCTGCAGCGGGCGGCAGGCAGGACCTATCAGGTTGTGAAAAAAAAAGTGAAGAAAAAAAGTGTAAAATTTTTTTTGTCATTTTCTCCCTTAGGCCCGGTTCACAATAGCCTTTGCCAACGGAACCGGCCGTACGGATCCGTGGTCCGTTTCGCTGAACGGACAAAAAATGCTGCAGGACCCAATTTTCCGAACCATTTCGCTCAGCGGAAGGGAACCGGAAGGTTTTGCAGCATATAGGAACCAATGAAAACGGACGTTTTACAACATACTGGCTTTAAAACGGACCGTTTTCACCTTATCCAGCTGGCCTGATCCGTATGTCCGGTTCCGTAAAACAACGCTAATGTGAACCGGGCCTCTCCTTTGCCTGATTATGTATGCATTGCCCGCTTTCCTCACAGTCTTCAGACACTCCCACACAGCTCTGCAATAGAAAGTGCACTGCCTCAGCATGAGAAATATTGGCCAATCAGAGAGGAACAGAGGTGTGGGAAGGGAAAACAGGAGGGAAAGAGGCTTCAGCCAATCAGGCTGCATTAGTAATTATAAAGAGGCTTCAGCCAATCAGGCTGCATTAGATTATAAATCTTAGGGGGAAGTAAAGAAGCAAAAAAAGACAACCCAGCATGCCCTGCAACTTCCTTTGTGTGGCAATGTACCAAATAAGAGTCAGGTAAACTGGGGAATGATCATTTATCATCAAGAAAAGTAAGAGTGATTTTTAACTTTTGGATTGCCTGGTTAGCATACTTATTACTTGTTTACCATATAAAAATAAAGAAATTTTATTTTATGCCCAACAGTTACACTTTAAACACAACACAGATCAGGGTGGACATGCACAGTGGGATCTATTTTTAAAATTAAGGTGTCACTATTATACTCTGCTGGTTCAGACAGGCATGGGACAGGGAGGCATCTACCCCTGGACTCAAAGCAGGATCATCCACCAGGCAACCTAGGGAGGTGTCTGGGGCCTAATGGGTGTCAAGGGGCCCACCAGCCATCTTCTCTGACCTCTTTACACTTAAAAGAATACAAGGTGGCCCCAAATATACTACCTTGCCCAGGCCCCCATTACATCTGACATCAAATTGGACCAGTGTCTGTAGGCCTTGTAGTCACTGTCGTTCTGAATCACCCCCACCCATCCCTGCAAAGTGTTTGCACCAACAACAAAACAGTTGTGAAAAGCTTTTCTCCTGTAGGATCCTAAGCACATAAGCTTGTCTCACATCACTTCATAGTTGAGGTTTATGTGTTACAGGGAATAAAGTGATGTGATTATAAATGCCAAACTAAACAAATGGCTTTTCAGTTTTGATTTAAACTCCTCCAGGGTTGGAGCTGTCTTGATTGGGTGTGGCAAGGCATTCCAAAAGGTAGGAGCAGCATGACAGAAGACACTGAAGGTTTTGAGCTAGACTACGGTTGTTAGCGTGTCCGTTTTGAAGAGGATTCTCCATGACATGCCTGTCTCCTAATACCAGACAACTTTGAATAAAGTCAGACTAGATCTACAAGATTGCTTATGTTTGCAGATGACCTCTGGCCCCGAAGAACTTAAATAAAAGAGAACCTGACATTATGGATGTACACAGGAAGTGTACATTGAACATGTCTCAGCATTCCAGGTCTCATGGCCTGGCAGGATTGGACATAGCAGCTTTTATAGGACACATTCCACATTTCGGGTCAATGCTGGTGTTCATCTTCTCCACCTGTCTGACTTTGACAGCTAAATCTTTTGTCTGCCAGTATCCTTTTATTGTTTATTGCCCTGACTAATCAATGGCAATGATCAGTAAGTGTTTACTTGTTCTAAGCAGCATCATTGGAGAATTGAAGAGATGGAAGTTGCACAGCATTGTAATGGTACCTTGACAGCTGCACATTTGCAGTGTGGTGCAGTGGATTCCATTGGAATAAAGAAAGGCATACTGTGTGCATTACCGGGTGAATGTGGGTGTTTACAGTTGCTGTGTAAGTATACTCTTATGTACTATATGCTTCATTGAATACTTTGCATTGCATGTGAGATGCACAATGTGACTTTTCTCCTGCATTGCGTTGCTGGTTTTCCGAAATGTGCAACATAATGAACCAGTGTGCAACCAGCCTGAAGTTTATAATGGTGTGGATAATGTTTTAGAGCAGGGGTATACTTTTGAAAATAGTTGCACTTTAAATAAACCATTTAAGAAGGCAACAATTTAGTAAGAGGGCTTTTTGGTCCTTTGTAGCCTCGTTCATGTTAGGTGTGTTGAGAAACGTGTAAAAGCTCATGATAAAGAAGGCATTTGTGTGTGCTTTAGTGCGCATTTCAGTACGTTGCGGTGCACTTTTTTTAAAAGCATGTTATGCTTATTGTACCAGTTGTTTTCAAATGAAAATGTGTTTTTTTTTTCATTTGGGGTAAAAAATGCATGATTTTCTATGCGCTTGTATGCGCATCTATGGGCTAAAAAAGTGCACCCATTCACTTGCATTGATGTGCGCTTTACAGCTTAACGCACAGACATGCATGCAACGCTACGTTTTGTAACGCTGCTCAGCGCAGTGCATAGATATGAACCAGGCACATTCATTACATGGGAAAATCAATACCTTGCAGAACGTGCAGGGTAATGCACTCTGAAAAGTGCACAAAAACATACCTAGTGTAAACAAGGCCTTACACACTCCTAGGAGTTCACCATGAGCTTGCTTGGTAATCTGTAAATAAACCATGCAATCATTTAATATATTGTTTAAACACGGATGGATGGATGGATGGATGGATGGACGGACGGACAGACAGAAGGACGGATGGACAGATAGATTGATAGAGGTATTGTGGTACTCTAAAGTTATGTATAAATGTTCCATAACTACTACCCGAAAGAATCAGTGATAATTTTGGGAGACAGTTTTGGAACAATCACAGCGCAGATGATCATCTACTGAGCAGCCTGATATGTTGTATGAAAACCCACAGAAAGGGGTGGACAAAACAGGTGGGGTCCAAAACACTGGGACCAACATCTGCAAGCTACAACCCAATGGGGGGGGGGGGGGGGGTTAGGAGTGGCGCAGGCAGCCCCCCTAAATGCTCTCACCACTTGGGGGACTACCTACCACTACGGAGCGGAGACTATTCACAAAACCTCCCCCCCACAAACACATTGAATGTCTCCCTATACTGTTGTCACCATGCGCTACAGTATCTGAGTATTCTATAGTACTTCCAGGCCATGGGAGCTCTTCTGAGACAAATTATGTAAATATGTGAGTTAGGAGTTCATAGGTGAGTTGGGTTGGGGGGAGGGGGTTGAATGAGTTTGGAAAAGTAACCAAGGAAGGGGGGGACTAAATACAACCAGGAGGATGAACACTAATTACAGGGAGGAGGATCGAAGGTGCCATACTAACAGTGGCGTAGCTAAGAAGCTGTGGGCCCCGGTGCAAGTTTTACATGGGGCCCCCTAAATGCTATATACATAAGAAATGATACGGTGCACCAAAACCAATCAGGGACAACCACAGTGTCAGAGGTGCAAGAAGGGGATGGGGAACTGTGTGTTAATGATCACTACTATTCAAAACATCGTTAGAAATGTTTATTATCAGCACAGGACCAATAAAGAGTGGATACTGTGGTTGAGGGAGGGCCCCTCTGAGCCAAGGGTCCCGATGCGGTGGCTACCTTTGCACCCCCTATTGTTACGCCACTGCATACTACAATATAATGAACAATCAATTCATCCCTTGCAAAATTGCAAAATTTGGGTGCATATTATTGGTGCTTTAAATGTACCCCCTTCCCCACAAGAAATCTTTACCTTTCCTCAATAGAGTAGATGGAGCATCAGGGTCATACTGTATGTATGGCTGATATTGTGGTGAAACCCCTCCCACGGTGTGATGTCATGACCATGGCCCTAACAGTTTGCTGTCTGTGAACCTCATTGCATTGTGGGCAATAACAGCTTTTTCCAACTGCCAAGCAAACTGTATCTTTTGTGTATAGAATTCTTAGTAAATGAACATTCCTGGCAGGACTAAAAATGTCGCCATCAGTGATAAATGTCAGAATGTAAATCAGGGAGAGAAATCATTTTAAAATAGGCAAACACTGACTAAATAATGCATAAACTAATATTGTAGAAGAAATCAGCAATTTTAATCTATGTTATTTTCACTATAGTTAAGCTACATACAGAAGCAAGATTTTTGTTGCCTGAAATGATTGTTCATAGTCATCTCTGTGGAAAATCAGTAGAGTCGAGGTCAGTACAGGTGTCCACCAACCCGCTGTGCTAGATCACATAACAACTTTTTTTAACATTTCCTGCATGTCACCATCCCATATGCCTTCTCCACAGAACAGAACAGGCTGCTTGGCAGGAGAAAAGCAGGCAGTGTGTATGCATGGCAAACCTGGCCAAGTAGACCTGAACTCTTGCACAGAACAGAAGGAAACATAGAAAAATGCACCCTGTATGTATTTAGAGAATTTAGCCTGTCTAATTCTCTCCCATCTGTAACTAATCACAAGTGTAATTTGTTCTCCCGGCGGTGTAAGCTCAGGAATCTCTGCATTCCTTGCCAGAGCAGCTAATTTGTAAACACAGGATGTTAACCATGTCGGCTTCCATGAAAGCAGGAAATAGACACACTGCAGGTTTAATACAAGATTTGTATCAGCAGTAACAAAGAAGTGTTTTTCTTTAAAGTTTATTATTCTGGTGCTTATCTTTTAGAGCAGAGAGGGAGTTCTGGGTTCAGGTTCGCTTTAATACTGTCACCCAGGGTCGGACTGGGCCACAGTAGTACAGTTTTTTCCCTCGGTGGGCCCCCCCTCCAGGTCTCTGGTGCCCCCCCCCCCCCCCCCCCCTCCTTGCCTGCAGCACAAAAATTCTCTTCTCCGTGCTGTAATCACTCATGCTGAGAGCAGTGTCGTAGCTAAGGAGCTGTGGGCCTCGATGCAAATTTTACAATGGGGCCCCCAAGCACTCTATACAAACAAAAATTGATACGATGCACCAAAACCTGCCAATGGCAACTACAGTGTCAGAGGTGCTAGAAGGGGATGGGGAACAGCTTGTTAATGATTACCAATGTTCAAAGTATCTATAGAAGTGATTATTATGAGCAAAGGACCAATAGAGAGGTAATACTGTAGTTGAGGAAGGGCCCTTCGGGGCCCCTTTGGCCCAAGGGCCCCGATGCGGTCGCAACCTCTGCAACCTCTGCGGTTGCAACCTCTGCAAAGTAGGACATTACTTTATATTGAAGGAGGGGACTCTATGCGAAGTTTTGCTGGGCAGCAGTGTCTCTGAATTACAATGCTGCTAAGATCATGTACATTTGGCCCTGTCCATAATACATCATGGCCACGCCCACCTTCCGGTGCATGGTCACGCCCTTTTCCCCCCGCAATCATGGGATGTGTGGGCCCCAGGTTGAAATTTCTTTGGTGGGCCCCCAGTGTCCCAGTCCGACCCTGCAAGTGTCACCCAGAATGATCATTCTGGGAGATGATTACTGAGCGTCTGTCTAGGCGTATTGACATTCTGAGGATTACCACCGGATTACCGCCTCTGTCATTTATGCTATAACTGATAAGACGGGGTTGAATATAGTATGAGCTACTGCACTGGATGAGATTCATTGATTACTGATTAAACTTTCACTTAGCTTTATTGATCTGCGCTGATTGGATGGTCTGGTCTGCTGATGATGATTGCAAGGTATTAGTTTGCTTGTCACTTGCTGATCATACTGTAGCTTTCAGGCAAGGGAAGAGTTTGCAGACACCCAACTGCTAAGTGCTAATGTTATCTTCAGGGAAAACAGCAGTGTTAAGGAGTCTTGCCCTTATGATCGCTGTCATAGGCAGGCAGAGGGAGAGAAGGAGGGACCTGGGTAAAAAATAATAATAATAAAAAAGGTAATATTTAATTAAAAAAAAGAACAAATAAATATTTATATATAAAAAAAAAAAAACCAACAACAACCTGGGTGCGATCAGAGCCCACCAACAGACAGCTCTGTTGGTGGGGAGAAAAGGGGGGGATCACTTGTGTGCTGAGTTGTGCAGCCCTGCAGTGAGGCCTTAAAGCTGCAGTGGCCATTTTTTTGAAAAATGGCCTGGTCTTTGGGGGGGGGGGGGGGGGGGCTGTGGTCCTGAGGTGGTTAAAGCATCCAACTAGTTGACAATTATAAAAAAAAAACATATTATCAACAGCAACAACTGTAAATGAAGGGTCTGGAAGTTCAGCCTTGATCTCATCCAAAAAATGATATCTTAATCCATTTCTGCCCTACTTACAAACAGGTACAGTTCTCGAAGGTTGCTTTTAAGTTAAATTTGGGGGCGTAACTACAGGGGAGCAGCCTCTGTGACCACAGGGGGCCCAGAACTGTAATGGGCCCCAACTACTACTTCACTCCCTCCAATAAATGGGTCCATCCTTCGGATCAGGTGTTTGTATGGCTACTCTTGTTATGGTTGTGACAAATATGATGCCCACTCTTGTTTAATGACCATGGCACAATGGATTTCCAGGCTGTAAGGGTCACCAGATGTAGGTAAGGGAAAGAGTGCAGGGTCGGATTTAAGGCAAGGCCACATAGGCCATGGCCTAGGGGACCATAGGATCAAGGGCGGGTTGGTAGCAGAGTATTCTGGGGTGAGGGGCAGGAAGGGTCCTCTGGCTACCTATACTGGAGTGAGGGAGGAGTCATCAGGCTATCTGTATGGAAGGGGGAGTGTCATCTGGCTTCTTATACTAAAGGGAAGGGGGAGGGGTCATCAGTCTACCTATACTAGAGGGAAGGGGGGGGTCATCAGGCTATCAAAACTAGAGGAGGGGGTGATGGGTCATCAGGCTGCTTTACTAGAGGGAATGGTCAATGTGCAACCTATGCTAGAGGAGGTGGCCTTGTGCGGTAAAGAGTACAAATCCGCCCCTGAAAAAGTGTGAGCATCGGGGGCCCATCATTTGTAGTTATGCCAGTGGTTGAATTTGTTAGTAAGTTGAGTCCTGTTTATACATGGTGAAATGTGGATAATTTACTTTTGGATCACTCTCGATTCGGACATATAGTATAAGGCCACGTTCACAGTGGCCCTTACATTCCACGTGACAGCAGGAAAGCAACACATCTCGCTAGAGGTGCTGCACATTATGCCCGTGTTGTGCTGGGTACAGTGAAGCATACAGTCAATAAAAAATTTGATTCCCTCTTACTGCTATGGTGCATGTTTAGCAGTAACATACTGCATGCAGTACATTACGATGCCACAACCCTATGCAACCCACACTGGGAAAGTCACATAAGTGGTGTATTGCAGTGCAGTAAGCCACTTTACGAAGCAGTCGTTACACTGCACCACAACACACCACTGTGGGACCTAAGCAATGTATTTTGGTTGGTTTAATGTCCCCATTTTAAACGACTTAGAACAGTTTATACAATGCTGTATATATGAAAGATTAGAGGCGGACCGACTATGAAGCCACCTGATTCATTTATTTCAGGCGGAAAAATCTAGGGGGCGGCATTAGTGTTGGGCGAACATCTAGATGTTCGGGTTCGGGCCGAACAGGCCGAACATGGCCGCGATGTTCGGGTGTTCGACCCGAACTCCGAACATAATGGAAGTCAATGGGGACCCGAACTTTTGTGCTTTGTAAAGCCTCCTTATATGCTACATACCCCAAATTTACAGGGTATGTGCACCTTGGGAGTGGGTACAAGAGGAAAAAAAAATTTAGCAAAAAGAGCTTATAGTTTTTGAGAAAATCGATTTTAAAGTTTCAAAGGGAAAACTGTCTTTTAAATGCGGGAAATGTCTGTTTTCTTTGCACAGGTAACATGCTTTTTGTCGGCATGCAGTCATAAATGTAATACATATAAGAGGTTCCAGGAAAAGGGACCGGTAATGCTAACCCAGCAGCAGCACACGTGATGGAACAGGAGGAGGGTGGCGCAGGAGGAGAAGGCCACGCTTTGAGACACAACAACCCAGGCCTTGCATGAGGACAAGAAGCGTGCGGATAGCATGCTTTGTACCACCATGCAGTCATAAATGTAATAAAGATAAGTGGTTCAATAAACAGGGACCACGCGGCAACGCTAACCCAGCAGCAGCACACGTGATGGAACAGGAGGAGGCGCAGGAGGAGAAGGCCACGCTTTGTGAGACACAACAACCCAGGCCTTGCATGAGGACAAAAAGCGTGCGGATAGCATGCTTTGTACCGCCATGTAGTCATAAATGTAATAAAGATAAGAGGTTCAATAAACAGGGACCACGCGGCAACGCTAACCCAGCAGCAGCAGCAGCAGCAGCACACGTGATGGAACAGGAGGAGGCGCAGGAGGAGAAGGCCACGCTTTGTGAGACACAACAACCCAGGCCTTGCATGAGGACAAAAAGCGTGCGGATATAGCAGCAATGCTTTTTGCCGCCATGCAGTCATAAATGTAATACAGATGAGAGGTTCAATAAACAGGGACCGGAAACGCTAAACCATCCCAGATGTTCATCGGTCATGTTACTTGGTTGGGGTCCAGGAGTGTTGCGTAGTCGTTTCCAATCCAGGATTGATTCATTTTAATTTGAGTCAGACGGTCTGCATTTTCTGTGGAGAGGCGGATACGCCGATCTGTGATGATGCCTCCGGCAGCACTGAAACAGCGTTCCGACATAACGCTGGCTGCCGGGCAAGCCAGCACCTCTATTGCGTACATTGCCAGTTCGTGCCAGGTGTCTAGCTTCATGCCCGGTTTCAGGTCCAGCGGTGCCAGCCACAAATCCGTCTGTTCCTTTATTCCCCTCCAAATTTCCTCCCCTGTGTGCTGCTTATCCCCAAGGCAGATCAGCTTCAGCAACGCTTGCTGACGCATGCCAACAGCTGTGCTGCACTGCTTCCACGATCCTACTGCTGCTGGTGCTGGGTTAGCATTTCCGGATGAGGTACAGCTTTGAGATGCGTTGGAGGAGAAGGAGTCAGAGAGGTAGGTGCTGCTGTTGTTATCCAGCTGTTTGCGGCGTGGGCAACACCCGCGCCGTAGCAGGTGAGGAATCGCTGCCAGGCTCCACAAGGTTCACCCAGTGCGCGGTAAGGGAGATGTATCGACCCTGGCCGAACGCACTCGTCCAGGTGTCAGTGGTGAGGTGAACCTTGCAGGCAACGGCATTCTTCAAGCTTCGGGTTATTTAGCTGACCACGTGCTCATGCAACTCAGGCACTGCAGAGCGCGCAAAGTGGTAGCGGCTGGGAACCACGTAACGTGGGATGGCCACTGACATCATGCCCTTGAAGCTGTTTGTCTCCACCACTCGATATGGCAGCATTTCGCAGGCCAGAAGCTTGGCTATGCTGGCTGGCTGTTACTGCCACGGCCCGGGGGTCATTTGCTGGCAATTTCCTCTTGTGCTCAAACATCTCAGAAACAGACAACTCAACCGTAGCGCTGCACACCGAAGGGCTGTTGGTTGTTGTGTTTGATGAACACTGGGAGACCTCAAGAGCACTAGTCCGGAAAGTGACAGTGTCAGCATCGTCTGATGTTTGTGAATGTTGTGAACCACGCAATGGCTGGGCTACTGCTGCTGCTGAGGCGGGTCTGGTGGTGAGTCTGGTGAACCCAAGGGAGGCAGTGTTGCTGGTGGTACCCTGTCCTGCCGCGTTTGCCCACAGAGTGGGATGTTTGGATAGAATGTGGCGGCTCATGCTGGTGGTGGAGAGGTTGTTAATACTTTTCCCCCTGCTCAGGCGGGTCTTGCACACCTTGCAAATCGCCATGGTAACATCCTCAGTGCAGTCTTCAAAGAAAGCCCAGACTTTAACTGGCTGAGGACTCGGACCTCGTGCGTGATGTGCTGGTGCTGCTTAACCCACTGCTGGACGCTTGAGAGGTCATCCAAGTAATTATCTGGTCCTGTTCTTTTGGATCTGTGAGGGTTGTTGTCCTGGACAACATGGGCAGTATTGAGTGGGTTTTCTTGGGTGCTCCCCTGTGGCCTGTACGTGAACCGTCAGGGGAAACACCTCTTCCCTTGCCCCTCCCTCTTTCACCGGATTTCTTCCTCATTTCACTTATCCTTAAAGTACACGCTGACTGGCAGCAGTACAGTGGCAGTACAGAAATGCTATACAGTGGTGGGTGAGCGGTGTACCACTATTGTCAGCAGTGACACAGAGCACAATGCTATACAGTGGCGGGTGAGCGGTGTACTACTGTTCCCAGCAGACACAGAGTGGAAGTAAACACAATGCTATATAGTGTGGCTGAGCCGTGTACACAGAGTGGCATTAAACACAATGCTATATAGTCTGCTATATAGTCACCCCGAACAGGGTGATGTTCTGCAGAACCCGAACAGTGGCAAACACTGTTCGCCCAACACTACTGGGAGGGAACGCAGATTTTAGTACCTAAACACACGATACAACATGTTTTCCGGGGTCGGACTCTGAGGCACATACAGATGGTCCCGATCATCATCCTCATCATACAACTCTTCTCCTGAGTCTGACCCACCCACCACCTCTGCCACCCCAACATCCCCAGACACAGACCCCTCATCGTCCTCAACATTAACTTGGGATGCTGGCCTGAGCCAGACCTCCTCCTCCACATCAGGCCCCATCATCTCCTCAATGGCAGCCCTCATTAATCGCTCTGGCGACGGACTGATGGACACAACGTTCTCCTCCGGGGAGGGCTGCTGCTGACCACTGGCTGCTGGGGTGGATGTTATAGCTTGCGTGGGGCGTTGGCTGTTGCTGTTGTTGGGAGTGCTGCTCACAGCGGAGGTCTCTGGGGAACTCATGTTGAGCTCATATAGTGGTTGACGGTGAGTGGAGTATTACTGATCCCAGCAATATACACACTGACTGGCAGAGTACGCAATGCTATATAGTGTGGCTGAGCGAGGTACACAGAGTGGCAGTAAACAGAATGCTATATAGTGTGGCTGAGCGAGCGGTGTACCACTATTCCCAGCAGACACAGAACAGTGAACAGAATGCTATATAGTGTGGCTGAGCGAGCGGTGTACCACTATTCCCAGCAGACACAGAACAGTGAACAGAATGCTATATAGTGTGGATGAGCGAGCGGTGTACCACTATTCCCAGCAGACACAGAACAGTAAACAGAATGCTATATAGTGTGGCTGAGCGAGCGGTGTACCACTATTCCCAGCAGACACAGAACAGTGAACAGAATGCTATATAGTGTGGCTGAGCGAGCGGTGTACCACTATTCCCAGCAGACACAGAACAGTGAACAGAATGCTATATAGTGTGGCTGAGCGAGCGGTGTACTACTGTTCCCAGCAGACACAGAACAGTACACAGAATGCTATATAGTGTGGCTGAACGAGCGGTGTACTACTGTTCCCAGCAGACACAGAACAGTACACAGAATGCTATATAGTGTGGCTGAACGAGCGGTGTACCACTATTCCAAGCAGACACAGAACAGTGAACAGAATGCTATATAGTGTGGCTGAGCGAGCGGTGTACCACTATTCCCAGCAGACACAGAGTGGCAGTAAACAGAATGCTATATAGTGTGGCTGAGCGAGGTACACAGAGTGGCAGTAAACAGAATGCTATATAGTGTGGCTGTGCAAGCGGTGTACTACTATTCCCAGCAGACACAGAGTGGCAGTAAACAGAATGCTATATAGTGTGGCTGAGCGAGGTACACAGAGTGGCAGTAAACAGAATGCTGAGCGAGCGGTGTACTACTATTCCCAGCAGCGACACACAATGACTGGGGGGGACCCTGGCTAGCGTGGCTGGAGCGCGAACTACCCTGCCTGCCTACCCAAAGCTAAACCCACAGACAAATGGCGGAGATATGACGTGGTTCGGGTATTTATTTACCCGAACCACGTGACAGTTCGGCCAATCAGAGCGCGTTCGGGTCCGAACCACGTGACCCGTTCGGCCAATCACAGCGCTAGCCGAACGTTCGGGGAACGTTCGGCCATGCGCTCTTAGTTCGGCCATATGGCCGAACGGTTTGGCCGAGCACCGTCAGGTGTTCGGCCGAACTCGAACATCACCCGAACAGGGTGATGTTCTGCAGAACCCGAACAGTGGCGAACACTGTTCGCCCAACACTAGGCGGCATTTGGACAAACAGTTTGGGCCCTCTGGCACCTTGACTCCTCTCCGTTCTCCTGCCCGCCTTATTGGCACACAGACTATCCTCCTCATTCACACATCTTCGAATCCCCATCCTCATTCGACCGATGGCACCTTTCCCTATGACATCATAAGTAAGTGAGGTGTTGATGTCACCTCTTATTGAGGCATGCTACCGTAAAACCTCATCACCGCCGGCGAGAGCTCATCATGTCCAGTCACAAGGAAAGTTTTGCCACATGTCCAATCAGGCGGAGGTTCTGGCACCAAACCGGGAAATCACAGCCACCCACTGCTCCTCTTGCTAACTGCTGCCGTTGGTCTCAGACGGGATGTGTGGCCACCATGATCTTTCCCATAAGAGTCTGGCCATCATGATCTTCTCACATAATAGTATAGCAACCTCGATCCCTTCTATAATAGTGCCGCTACCATGATCTCCTCACATAAAAGTGTGGTCACCATGATACCCTTCACATAAAATTATAACCACCATGATCCCCTTCCCTAAGAATGCAGCCACTATGATCCATCCCATAAAAGTATGGCCACCATGTCCACTCCCATAAGTGTGTTACAACCATGATCCCCTCTCATAACACTGTGTCAAGAATGATCTTTATAAGAAAATGGACAGCATGATTCCTCCCATAAGAATGCTGAAACCATGATCTCTCCCATAAGAATGCTGAAACCACGATCTCTCCCATAAGAATGCTGAAACTATGATCCCTCCCACAGGAATGCTGAAACCATGATCTCTCCCATAAGAATGCTGAAACCATGATCCTTCCCATAAGAATGCTGAAACCATGATTCTTCTGATAAGAATGTGGCCACCACAACTCCTCCCACAAGAATGCTGAAACCATGATCCCTGCCATAAGAATGCTGAAACCACGATTCCTCCCATAAGAATGCTGAAACCTTTGATCCCTCCCATAAGAATGCTGAAACCATGATCCCTCCCACAAGAATGCTGAAACCATGATCCCTCCCATAAGAATGCTGAAACCATGATCTCTCCCATAAGAATGCTGAAACCATGATTCCTCCCACAAGAATGCTGAAACCATGATCCCTCCCACAAGAATGCTGAAACCATGATCCCTCCCATAAGAATGCTGAAACCATGATTCCTCCCATAAGAATGCTGAAACCATGATCCCTCCCACAAGAATGCTGAAACCATGATTCCTCCCATAAGAATGCTGAAACCATGATTCCTCCCATAAGAATGCAGCAGCCACCATGATTTCTTCCATAAAAATCTGGTCACCATGATCCCTCCCATAAGAGTGTGGTCACCATGACCCCACTAAGAATGTGGTGACTCAGATCCCCTCCCATGACGGCATGGCCCCCTCAACTCATCATAACAAGCTGCTGAGGAAGGGGGGGGGGGGGGTCTGTATTGGAGTAAGTGTGTGTAGTAAGGGTCCTCACAGCCCTGGGCCCTCCAGGTGCTGCCCCCACAGTAGTTACACCTGTGTCTTTACTGACTGCCTGTGCCAGAATGAGTTGACCGCTTATTGACAAAACTTAGGAATTATTTGAAATGATTTTAGGGGTGGTTTTTAGTGGTGAATGGGGTGGATGGTTAGGAGATGGGAGTTGGGAGAAGCAAGTTTGTTATGTTGCTTCAAATAGACACAGTTATCAAAGAAGTACACAGCAATCTTGTTATGAGCTTGTCTGAAATCTCGAGGCATATGTAGAATGAAGATGTCCTTGTGATTCATCAATAGCAGAGTCTGTAAATGAGTCACAGCGACGGCATCAACTGCAGTTAGATTTCTATATGAACCCATTCAGTGGCAGCAGACATCTGTCATGGCCTTCAGCGAGCGACTATTAACACACCAGCCCTGCACTCATCTTACACCCACCAGGGTCATAACTGATCACTGCAGCTAGATTACTTTAAAGGGGAACTGTAGTGAAAATCACATAATAAATGCAATTGCTCATTGTTTACAATATTAATTTATAGATTATTTAGTTAGTATTTGCCGTTGTAAAATCTTTCCTCGCCCTGATTTACATTCTGAAATTTCTCACTGGTGGTGACCAGATGATCTGTACGGAATGTTCGTTACTGAGAGTTCTACGCACAAAGGGAGATATTACTTGCTTGGCAGTTGGAAAAAGCCGTTATTTCTCAAAATACAACGAGGTTCACATACAGCAAACTGTCATGACCATGGTAATGACATCACACTGTGGGAGGGGTTTCACCACAATATCAGCCACACAGAACCCCCCTGATGATCTATTTGAAAAAAGGTAAAGATTACTTGTGGGAAAGGGGTTATCAGCTACTGATTGGAATGAGGTTCAGTCCTTGGTTAAAATTCCTTTTTAAAGGGAAATGCCTCTTTTGTTAGAAATTTTCTAATATTGTAGATGGGCATTGTGTAATTTAATGGCATTAACAATTATGGACACAATTCACTAAGATCATGCTAGTGATAATAAGGCAAGGGGAAACTTATCATCACACATCAATCAGTATTTTAACCACTTTACCCCCGCCCATACGAATTTCTCCATCCCTTTTTCCATCCTTTAACCCCCAGGGACGGAGAAATCCGTACTTACCGCGTACCCGACGCTGTCCGCGCTCCCGCTCGTAAACACGCCGCCCGCCGCTAGTAAACACGCCGCCGCCCGCTCGCCCGGAGATCAATGAACGGGAAAATCCATTCCCGTTCGTTGATCTAAGCCCCACAATGATCCGCTGCTCTCCTATGGGCAGCGCGATCATTGTGAGAAAAAACTCATGTGTCCAGCCTCCTTATACTTCCTCCAAGCTTTCGGAAGGACGCTTGGAGGTCGCATTAAAACAAAAAGTTACTGTGGCCATCTTGTGGCCAAATAGTAAACTACACCCTACACATTTTTCACATACAAATAAATGATTTTTACACAAAAAATTAACTCATTACCTCCCACACTCCCCTTTTTTTTTTTTTTTGTAATTAAAAAAAAATTCAAAAATTTACAATTAAAAAAAATACATAAATAGTTACCTTAGGGACTGAACTTTTTAAATATTTATGTCAAGAGGGTATAACACTGTTACTTTATAAACTATGGGCTTGTAATTAGGGATGGACGCAAAACTGAAAAAAATGCACCTTTATTTCCAAATAAAATATTGGCGCCAAACATTCTGATAGGGACATAATTTAAATGGTTTTATAACCGGGACAAAAGGGCAATTAAATTTCATGGGTTTTCATTACAGTAGCATGCATTATTTAAAAACTATAATGGCCGAAAACTGAAAAATAATTATTTTTTTCCCCACATTTTTCCTATTTTCCCATTAAAACACATTTAGAGAAAAATAATTCTTGGCATAATGTCCCACCTAAAGAAAGCCTAATTGGTGGCGGAAAAAACAAGATATAGTTCATTTCATTGCGATAAGTAATGATAAAGTTATAGACGAATGAATGGAAGGAGCGCTGAAAGGTGAAAATTGCTCTGGTGCTCAGGGGGTAAAACCCCTCAGTGGTGAAGTGATTAAAGAGACTCTGTAACAAAAATAAGTTGCCTTAGGGGGAAGCCTCTGGATCCTAATGAGGCTTCCTCCGTCCTCCTCCGTCTCACGGCGGTCTCGCTGCAGCCCACGAAATGCACAGCCAACAATTTGTCAGGCTGTGCAATATTTACCTTTTCTGGCTCCAGCGGGGGTGCTGTTGCCGATCTCTGTCGGGTCTGCTCTACTACGCAGGCGCCGGAGACTTGCGCCTGCGCAGTAGAGCGGACCAACAGCGTTCGGCTATTTCCGCCTATCTCCAAGCGGAGAGCCCCAACAGAGCCCCCGCTGGAGCCGGGAAGGTAAATATATACATCCCCACTGTTCGGAGGGGCACAGCGAGACCGTCGTGGGACACAGGAGGATAGGGGAAGCCTCTATAGGATCCGGAGGCTTCCCCCACTCGAGGTGAGTATCCCCCAGGGGAACTTTTTTTTGTTAAAGAGTTTCTTTAACCTTCCTGGCGGTAACCCCGAGCCGCGCAGGAGGTTTTCTCAGGCCCTGCTGGGCCGATTTGAATAATTTTTTTTTTGCTGAACGCAGCTAGCACTTTGCTAGCTGCGTCAGCACTTCGATCGCCGCCGCCCCGCGCTCGATCGCCGCTATCCGCGTCGCAAGACAGCCCCCCCCCCCCTAGACCCCTGCGCTGCCTGGCCTATCAGCGCCAGGCAGCGGCAAGGGGTGGATCGGGACTCCCTTAGACGTCACGACGTCCATGACGTCGGTGACGTCATCCTGCCCCGTCGCCATGGCGACGGGGGAAGCCCTCCAGGAAATCCCGTTCTTTGAACGGGATTTCCTGATCGCCTATCGCGGGGCTGGGGGGATGCCGCTGAGCAGCGGCTATCATGTAGCGAGCCCTCGGCTCGCTACATGATATAAAAAAAAAATCAAAAAAACGGCTGCGCTGCCCCCTGGCGGTTTTTAATATACCGCCAGGAGGGTTAAGTGCTAATTCACTAAAGTAGCTTGCCTTATTAACATGTAGAGATAAGTTTTCACAATGAGAATGTTATCTTATCACTCCAGTCCTTAAGTTATCACCTCTGTAGTTAGAGAGAGAGAGAGAGAGAGAGAGAGAGAGAGAGAGAGAGAGAGAGAGAGAGAGAGAGAGAGAGAGAGAGAGGCTCTGTCTGTGTGTGGGTTTGTGTGTGTGTCTCTGTGAGCCTGATGTGTATGTATCGCTATATAGAGTACCCTTCTGCATAAGCTGCTAAAAAAAATACAGCAGACAGTTCAGAATCCTCCACTTTACATTGTATTAATTAGGTTATTTTCACTACAGTTTCTCTTTAAGGGTAGTGGTCAGGTGATAATTCCTCACACACTTTAGAGATGTTATCACTTGCATTCCTCTCTGTGAATTAACATCCTGTCTTTAGGCTACTTACACACCAGGACGTTGCGTTTAGGGGACGTTATAGGGCACATAACGTGCCCCTAATGCAACGCCTAGTGCTCTCTGATGTGGACGTCAGAGTGAGCCGCGTTGTGCAGCTCACTCTGGCGTTCATGATGCCATGATGCATACTCTTGGACGCATGCGGCATCACATGGTCCAGCCGGCCAATCGCCGCACAGAGCGGCCGCTCCAGGAAGTAAACACTGCACGTCACACCGTGCAGTGAATATTAATTAGCCATGTGCCTGGCCGCTCTCCACTCCTCCCCAACACTACTAACACTACTGAGCATGTGTGCACAGTCTAACGCACAGCATGCAGCACTCTCAACGCATGTGCTGCGTTACAATGTAACGCAACGTTTCATTACTGTGCGGTGGGGCTGCATTACAGGCTGCACTAACGTGCGCCTGTAACGTCTTACTGTGAAAGCAGCCTTAAGTTTAGGATTCAGTTGTTAAGTTAAGGATTCATACCTAAACTTTAGGAACCACTCCTTAACTTAAGGGGAGAATCCTTAATTTAAGGATTGCATGAGGTAAATTGCATAGTGAAAATTAATGATTCATCACTGTCATTAAAAACAGGTGATAAGCGTAGTGAATTGCAACCTAAATTGTTCATTTCAATCCACAGCCTACTAAGAATTCGAAAAATATGACACTAGGCTCAAATTGTTCTTTCTTCAAATGTGGCAGTGGTACTCCATGTACTGTCTTGTGCGGTTGCCATGAGACTGTCTAGAAACTCCCACCTTGCTGCTGCAGTCATTAGAACTAGTTTCAATAACATCTCCACAACCATGGATTACAGAATGAGAGTATATATTAACCCCGTTCAGATACGATCGGCATTCAAAGCTTTAATTCATACACAACTTTTTTTCAGATCCTGAGTAGGCAGGTTGTGTATAGCTGTGTGGAAGTTCCTTTATTAGATGATGTTAATTGAATGCTGTTTGTATCATCATACTTTTCAAACTTCAAGAGGTAAGTTCCAGTCACAGTAAGTGCTTTATGTAGATCAAAGCTAGGGCTGGGCTGAGGCAGAGGCTCAGGAGGCGCCAGCCTATGGGCTCAGAGCTGTGAAGGCGCACGCCTATGCCCCCTCCGGCAGCTATGGTAGTGTTGCAAGGGGAGTATGCTTGTAAGGGCTGGTTCACTTTTTTCAGGGCTTTGCTGATCGCCGGCAATCAGCAAAGCGCTGCTGCCAATGCATCCCTATGTATACATTCACACTGCAGGGTTTTGCGATTGATCGGTGCATGCAGAGTCTTTGGGGCAATTGCACTGTGATTCTCATTCTAATGAACGGGAATCACAAGCGCAAATCATGCTGAATCGCAAGATTTTGCCCGCTGAAGCCCGAGGCAAGCGGCGGGCAAGCATCGAGTGTGAACTAGCCCTTAAAAACCATGTTCTGCCACTTTCTGCCTGCTGGCGGCAGAATTGACTTGAGCTGTCTTGAACTGCACACAGGGTTGGACTGGGCCACCAGGAACACGGGAGAATGCCCGGTAGGCCTAGCTCCTTTACTTTAAATGGGCCCTCCCAGGTCCTGCCGAGCAGCAGGAGGGGGTAGCGGGGCAGGAAAGGGGGGCTTTGTCACACAGCAGCGGGCAGGGGACCCAACTCCCCCCTCCTTCACCTGGGGGCCCCCTTTTCCAGAAGTACGGTGAGCGGCATTGGAGACTGAAGACAGGTTAAACGCAGAGGCTCTGCGGCAGAGCTCCGGCGTCTGCAACCAGGACGAGGCGAGTCCTTCCCCACCCGCTGCCGCCACTGCGCTAAGAACTGGAGGGGGAGCGCAGAAGGAGGGAGGCGGGCCCAGGTGAGGGAGTGGGGAGTTGGGCCTCCTCTCCAACACTGTGTGCCAGCAAGCTCCCACTTCCAGGCTTCCTATACAGGGGACACCTGTACCCAGGGCCGGCCTTAGGTTTCACTGCACCCTGAGCGAAACCGGATTTCCGTGCCCCCCATCCGCTTTGCGCGCGATCACACATACGCACGCACACACACAGGCCCATATATAGCACCAACAATTTGCAACGCTTGTTATAGCTGTGGTGCGTCCCTCCCCAAAAAATGCCCCCAGACTTAGTATAGGTAGGTAGCTAGGTATAGGTGCCCTCAGCATAGGATCTCATGTGTAGGTGCCCTTAGTGTAGGTAGCCAAGCATAGGTAGTATAGTTGCCACAGTAAAAGTAGCTAGTATAGTAGCCCTCAGTATAGGTAGTATAGTTGCCCCAGTATAGGTAGCTAGTATAGTTGCCCCCAGTGTAAGTAGCATAGTTGTCCCCATATAGGTAGCATAGTTGCCCCAAGTGTAGGTAGCATAGTTGCCCCCAGTGTAGTAGCATAGTTGCCCCCAGTGTAGTAGCATAGTTGCCCCCAGTGTAGTAGCATAGCTGCCCCCAGTGTAGTAGCATAGCAGCCCCCAGTGTAGGTAGTATGCCCCCAGTGTAGTAACATAGCTGCCCCCAGTGTAGGTGGTATGCCCCCAGTGTAGGTAGTGTGCCCCCAGCGTAGGTAGTGTGCCCCCACTGTAGGTAGTGTTCCCCCACTGTAGGTAGTGAGTCCCCAGTGTAGGTAGTGTGCCCTCACTGTAGGTAGTGTGCCCCCACTGTGGGTAGTGTGCCCCCAGCGTAGGTAGTGTGCCCCCAGCATAGGTAGTGTGCCCCCAGCGTAGGTAGTGTTCCCCCAGCATAGGTAGTGTGCCCCCAGTCAATCCCCTCCTTCTGCGGCAGCGGGCCGGGAAGAGGCTGACTCACATGACTTCCACGCTCCAGCGGCGACGTCACTCTTCTGTCCCCGCCTCCGCTCCATCTGTAGTTAAAGCAAGGCTACAAGAAAATTGCCGCCAATTTTCCGCATTTGCGGACATTGGCGACCATGTTCTTGTAGTCCTGCTCTAATTACACAAGGAGAGGACGCAGGGAGAGACAGCGGGGCGGCAAGGAGTGACAGGGCGCATGTGCCCTTCAGAGCATGGCGCCCTGAGCGACTGCTCCAGTCGCTCATAGCAAAGGCTAGCCCTGCCTGTACCTAACTATCTATACTGGGGACCCACTATTTATCTGGTCAGACCCACTCTCTGTGAATAACACCCCTACTTATTTTGTGTATTTTGGGGTTTGCGCATGACCCATCATGACTACGCTCATGTTCCAGTGCATGGCCACTCCTGTTTGTTTTCCCTGTCACATATAGCCATCTCCCTGTTATGGACTGTCCTCAGAAGAGCTCATAATCAATTCCCTACCATAGTCTAATGTCCTACCAAATTATGCATTTATATAGCACTGCAACTTTATCACTGCAAATCATACAACTTTATATGATTCCTGATCAGTGGCTGAGCAGATGCTGTAATTAGAACAATTGTGCAAAGAGCAGAATTTTTTTGTATCCATGCACTTAGTTGCCAGTGTCTCAGGACAGAGAAAAGACTGAACCCCACCTCCCCGCCAATCCCCCCCCCTTGCACGCCCACTGTGGCTGCTGGGCCCACCTGAGGATGCATCGCTTGCAGGGTCTGTTGTTACGCCCCTGATTTTCACTGCACTTTCCTTTACGCTGTTTACCCTCTGTATATAATCAAAAGTAATTCCTTTAACATTTCTTTCAATGTATTTCAGTGTTCTCCCCAGGCTCTTTTAGCTGGGTGCTCCACCCGGCTAGTTTTGGTGACCACCCGGCTGTCATAGGCTCCTTTCCTCCTATGCTGTAAGTAGAGTTGCTCGCAGAAGCCCTGGCCCTGCATTCTCATCTCGCCCCACCCGGCTACTTTTTCATGCCACCCGGCTACTATTTCATGCCACCCGGCTACTATTTCATGCCACCCTGCTGGAAAAAAATTTCTGGGGAGAACACTGTATTTATTTGACTGACAACTCATGACGTGCACCATCTGCAGTCAGTTTCAGTTCCTGAGAAACTGGCTAAACTGTACTTTATGTTTTGACAGACATTACTGCCTTACACATCTTAAAGCGGAATATAACCCTGCATTTCAACCTTGCTCTAAAACATTATTTACAGTATATTATATGCAACCAGCATTTTTTTTTTTTACTAGACCAGCATTGGAAGGGTTACACGGTGCTTTAAAGTTCCTGGAGATTTCTGCAGACGCATCCGAACTTGAGATAGATACATTTTGTTTACATAAATGTATCTAAGTGTTGAATGTGACTCATCTCTCTCACTGAGAAGGAGTTGGAGGACAGCCAAAGAGTGTGTAACATTTCTAAATAAATACATATAACTAAATAGAATGTAACTATCTGGACTTCTGCATATCTCTCCATGGAACTTAAAGCGGTATCGTCACCATAAAAATCAAATTTAAACAGCAACTGGTCGGAGTGTATTAAGTGATAAAGATGCTAAGCCTGCATTAAAAACTTTCAAAACTTTTTCTGCTGTTATGATTTGGAGTTATCACATACTTAAAGAACACTGGCCCTTTAGTAGTCGGTGCCAAAGAATTGCATGCTGGGGGTTCTTTTTATCTATAATCTATTCCTCCTCTTCCCTTTATTTCCCTGCCAGCTTCTTATCTGAAACCTAATCCCCTAATCACTTGTGTTTACAAGCAAGGCTGAGGTGACTCAGCGATTGGAGGAGAAAAGAAAAAAGTAAAGGGCAGAAATGACATCACGAGTTAGCCCTAACTGTGGGCAAAAGACATGGCCCCCACCAGGATCAGAATTCTCGTCATTTACTATATAACATTCACTGAAAATAAAACGTGGACAGTACAATACATGTGTTATGTAATTAGATAAAGTATTTATCTACTTATATGTGTTTTTTTTTTCCCCTGGCGTAGTATGGCTGATCCTACTGCTTTAAAACCTCTGTGTTTAACCCTTCCAATGCTGGTCTAGTAAAAAAAAATGCTTTTTGCATATAATATGCTGTAAATAATGTTTTAGAGCAAAGTTGAAATGCAGGGTTATATTCCGCTTTAAAGAGACTCCGTAACAAAAATTGCATCCTGTTTTTTATCATCCTACAAGTTCAAAAAGCTATTCTAATGTGCTTTGGCTTACTGCAGCACGTTCTACTATCACCATCTCTGTAATAAATCAACTTATCTCTCTCTTGTCAGACTTGTCAGCCTGCGTCTGGAAGGCTGCCAAGTTCTTCAGTGTTGTGGTTCTGTGATGCATCTCCCCCCTCCAGGCCCCTCTCTGCACACTGTCTGTGTATTATTTAGATTAGGGCAGCTTCTCTCTTATCTTTTACAAGCTGGATAAATCCTCCTCTGAGCTGGCTGGGCTTTCACATACTGAGGAATTACATACAGGCAGAGCTGTCTGCACTCTGCAGGAAGAAACAGCCTGACACTTCAGTGGAAGATAGCTGCAGGGGGAAAGAAACACACAAATGATCTCTTGAGATTCAAAAGGAAGGCTGTATACAGCCTGCTTGTGTATGGATGTATTTTCTATGTGTGGACATACTGTACATCAACCTACTTCCTGTTTTGGTGGCCATTTTGTTTGTTTATAAACAAACTTTTTAACCACTTTACCCCCAGCGGTACGAATTTCTCCGCCCCTTTTTTCCCTCCTAAAAAACCAGGGACGGAGAAATCCGTACCTTCCGCGCTACCGCCGCTGTCCGCGCTCCCGCCGCTCGTGCGCGCGCACCCGCCGCTCGTGCACGCCGCCGCCCGCTCGCCCGGAGATCAATGAATGGGAAAATCCATTCCCGTTCGTTGATCTAGCCCCCGCAATGATCTGCTGCTTCTTTCAGAAACAGCGAGATCATTGTGCGTCTCCCAGCCTCCTACTGCTTCCTGTAAGCGTCCTTCCGGACGCTTACAGGTCGCATGTAAACAAACACTCTGTGGCCATCTTGTGGCCAAATAGTAAACTACACCCTAAAAGCATTTTACATATACAAACATTACATTTACACAATAAATTAACTCATTACCTCCCACGCTCCCCAATTTTTATTTTTTTTTTGTAATTAAAAAAAAAAAAAATACAATAAAAAAAAAACATAAATAGTTACCTTAGGGACTGAACTTTTTAAATATTTATGTCAAGAGGGTATAACACTGTTACTTTATAAACTGCGGGCTTGTAATTAGGGATGGATGCAAAACTGAAAAAAATGCACCTTTATTTCCAAATAAAATATTGTCGCCAAACATTGTGATAGGGACATAATTTAAATGGTTTTATAACCGGGACAAATGGGTTAATACATTTCATGGGTTTTAATTACAGTAGCATGCTTTATTTAAAAACTATAATGGCCGAAAACTGAAAAATAATAATTTTTTCCCACATTTTTTCCTATTTCCCCATTAAAACACATTTAGAATAAAATAATTCTTGGCATAATGTCCCACCTAAAGAAAGCTTAATTGGTGGCAAAAAAAACAAGATATAGTTCATTTCATTGGGATAAGTAATAATAAAGTTATAGACGAATGAATGGAAGGAGCGCTGAAAGGTGAAAATTGCTCTGGTGGTCAGGGGGTAAAACCCCTCAGTGGTGAAGTGGTTAAAACTGTTTTTAACCACTTTTAATGCGGCGAGGAGCGGTGAAATTGTGACAGAGGGTAATAGGAGATGTCCCCTAACGCACTGGTATGTTTACGTTTGTGCGATTTTAACAATACAGATTCTCTTTAAGAAGGTCCTTTGACTATTCTGTCAGAAACTGGGCAAGCTGATCAAAGGAAGATGGATGGACAAAAACATACTGAGACTTTTCACAGAAAATGATCTGTAATAATACTTTTAAGAGTTTACTCTTCATGAATATACACATAAAGTGGGATTACACTCACATTTCTTCTATGGTCTAGACTCTAAAACATTAAACATAGCATAAAATTAGCTATTAGCTAAAACTATTTGCATGGTTTCGAACAGGTACTGGAAGGGTTAACATTCAAACGTTTCACTTTATTTAGCTGTGAATTCATAAGCTTGCTGTTGCTGCCCACCATTATCAGATTGTGGTTGAAGTGTATACACTTTGTACACAAGGTAGAAAAGTTTATGCTGTATCCAGGGAGAAAACGTTCTCTAATTTACAGCATTTTTTATACCATAGGACTCTCCTGACCATAAGACACACATAGGTTTAGAGAACAAACACCAGAGGAATATATATATATATATATATATATATATATATATATATATATATATATATATATATATATATACCGGTATATATATATATATATATATAATAAGACTGGTGCATCCATGGTGCAGGGGCATCTTGTAGTGCTTCTCCCCCTAATTATTATGTCCTCCTTGTACCTCTTGTGCCTCTTGCGTGGCCCTGTTTTCCCCATGTACCTTTAGTGTCCACTCTTGTCCCCCTCTGTCCCTTTGTGTCCTCCTCTGTCCCCCTGTGTTCTCCTCTGTCCTGCTTGTGTTATGTCCTCTTCTTTCCGCCTGTGTCCTCCCCTGACCCCCTGTGCTCTCCACTGACCCCCTGTGCACTTCACTGACCCACTGTGTCCTCCTCTGACCCCATGTCAACCGATTCCCCCCCCCCCCCCCCCCCCTGTGTCCGCAGCTTCAACGAGCTATGGGGAAGAACTATAATAACTTAAGTTACTGTGCTTTTACTAGAGATAATGGTTTTGCAGATGGGACCAAGGCTCTGTCATTGGGGCCAATCACTGCACTCGCTGAATAGTGGTGACCTCTCAGGTGTCAGTGGGCATTGTTCCTTCGTTCCTTGAGGAACGATGCCTACTGACACCTGACAGGTCACCGCTGTTCAGCGACTGCAGTGATTGGCCCCAATGATGGAGCCGTGGTTCCGCCCATGAGACCATCAGCTCCAGTAAAGGAACAGTAACTCAAGTTATCATAGTTAATCCCCATAGTCTACTGAAGTTGGACTCAGGGACACAGCACAGCATGGAACTGGAAGAAAGAGGAGGATGCAGGGGGACAGAGGAGGGAACAGGAGAACACAGGGGGACAGCAGAGGACATAGAGGGCTAGAGGCGAAAACAGGTATGTACCATATGTACTGTACTTGTGGGAGGACCCCAGGTGCTGGTCCAAATTAATTTATTTGCACCATAAGATGCATTGACCCATCCTTCCCCAACACACACACATATTTGAGGGAAAAAATGTGCATCTTATGGTCCGAAAAATTGGTTCTCAATTACGAGTCTATCTGATCATTTGTCCTGAAGCCCAATTGTATCAGTAAGGTGTGAATATGCATTCTAAGTCAAAGGGTTAGTGCACATCAAGAGTGCTTCTGAGTGCTTTTCAGTTCGCCAGCGCTTTGAAAAGCGCTTGGCTACTGAAACCATATGAGGGTGTTCCCACAGCAGCATTGAGATTTTTCTAGAATCGCAAACCTGCTGCATGTAGCATTTTTTTGGAGTAATTCAGCTTGAATGAATGAGCAGATTTACAGAAGAATAGGTACCTTGACTGGAGCACTAAAATGGCTAGAAACAGCCCTGGCTACAGATGTTTTCTGGATCAGGCGGTGTCAGACTAACGGATATGTAGAATGGACCCATGCTTTCCTTTGGGCCTGGACAGCAGCCACTGCCCGTGTACATTGCCATAGGCTTTCCAAGGTGCACATGTTCTGCATTTGTATTCCTTGATAAAAAGGCATTCAGCTGTCTTGAAACATTGGATTATGGCTTGTTATTAGCAATAAGTATTGTTTGAATTTATATAGATTGCCGGACCAGTCTTTATCTACCTCCTATGCCTTGGTTAATCCAGTGACCATGACCTAAGCACCTGCATTGTCTGGCACTTACCAGATAGCATGCATGCTCTACCCACTACTATATGTCAGTTTTAGCATATGCAGTGTGTTTAATTAGACAGACAGACAGACAAATAACATTTATATCGCCACTAGGGCGGCGCACTCTATAGGCAGTAGCAGTGTTAGGGAGACTTGCCCAAGGTCTCCTACTGAATAGGTGCTTACTTACTGAACAGGAAGAGTCAAGATTCAAGCCCAGGTCTCCTGTATCAGAGGCAGAGCTCTTAACCAGTACACTATCCAGCACTGGGCACTGATGCTCAACTATCATATAGTCAAGTCCCAGCTATGAGTTTTGATACTGTACAAGATCAATGCTTAATACTTACCTATCACATAGCCAGTTCAGAAGTTGTCATTATGCTTCAAATTCAACCCTCAGATCCTTTCTCCAGAAACACAGCAGCCAATCACGTATTCATGTTCAGAAAGAATTTGTACTCAATAGCTGAGCCTCTGGGCTAGTTTTGTCCTCTTATTTTTCCGCGTTGCGCACTTTTAATGATAAAATAATAGCTATCTCCAAATTCCCGGTGTTTTCTGACATCAGGTAAGCTAATTAAGTTATTAAAGCTCTTTAGCATTGTAGCTTTTATTTCCGCTATCGTGTAATCTTCCTCCTAATGCATGGTACATGGCAAAATGTGCTCAGAAAACAAGATTGCCGTGATATAATTGCTTCAATGTTCTCGCTGCATTGCAAAATTTGTACTTGGAAACTTTACGAGAAAAGAACGCATTTTTTTTCTAAATAATTACCCAAGAGACACCTGGCAGGCTCCCCATTATACCCAGACCTATTTGCTATGTATTCAGGGCGTGGGATAATGAGCAGCTGTAGGTAGAAGATCGACCCACACATTGGTTTCTGTAGTCACAAATAACGTTCATCACACAGGTGGACCTAATTCAAAGCAACTGATCAACGATATTACTGAGCATGTTTAAAGGTGATTTATTTATAACTAAATCATAAGTAACATAAAGTCAGAGGGACACTACTTACAGCAAAGCTATGAGAAAGAAAACTTTCAGGCTTTGTTCACATTATAAATCGCCACCGCTATCGCAAGCGCTGAGCGATTTATACTGGGATTTATACGAGCTTTTCCCAGCGTTTTTCTTTTTTTAAATCAGCCTTTATTAAGAATCAACGAAAGGCAAATAAGAATTTAGGAGAAACATTGTATAACATTTTTTACATACAGAGCAGCAACAACACTTCAAAACGCAACTGAAAAATCACCCCAAACAAAGACACGTCGGACTCGTGACCAGTCCTAAGCTTGCAAGGGATGCATTCGTTGGTGGTCTTTCCTCATTGGGGAAGCACACCAAACAGTCTGTCTTGGATCAAGGAGCGATTTCCCAGAGTTTTTCACTTACAAAAGTGCTTTTATAAGCGCTTTTGCTCAGCGATTAAGATGTACACTTCCTGACATCAGTCAGGAAGAGAACGCTTTGACCCGGAAATGAATAAATACAATGTATTTATTCATAAAAAATTACAATTACAATTATGCAAAATTGTTGTTCATCACTACTCATCTCAGTAGTGGGAAACCTCTGCATGGTTCCCAGATCCTCCTGGAGCCCACCGCTGCCCATGCTCCCGTTTGTGTACAAGTGTATCTGCGCATGCCCAGCAGAATGAAGCTGCTCGTGCATGGAGACAAAACTGTGCATGAGCGAATTTGTTCTTTTTTTTTCCACATATTAAAGTAGTCTTGGTATCTCATACAAAAATAGGTGAATAAAACAAAAAATCACTAAAAATATCAGATCTTCACTGTTATATCTCTGGTTCTGAATACCAGACTCTAACATAAATTAAAGCAGATAGCTCCTAAAACTTGTGATACAAATAAATAACATTGAACAATACTTTTCATCTGGAGCTAGAGAAAAAAAAAAACCTAAATAAAATACACCAACAAAATGAAACTTACCCTAAACCTTATCTAAAAATGTACCTGGGTATGTTATAGGTAGTAACCTAACAACTAATAATGACCGAAGATAACTCAACACCAGTCTGCTAATTCCTTAAAGGGAAGGTTCAAGGAGGGGATTAAAAAAATAAAAATAAATTTCCACTTACCTGGGGCTTCCTCCAGTCCGTGGCAGGCAGGAGGTGCCCTCGCCGCCGCTCCGCAGGCTCCCGGTGGTCTCCGGTGCCCGACCCGACCTGGCCAGGCCGGCGGCCAGGTCGGGCTCTTCTGCGCTCCATTTCCTGGCACTTCTGCGTCCCACGCCGGCGCGCTGACGTCATCGGACGTCCGCCGGGCTGTACTGCGCATGACGTCAGCGCGCCGGCGTGGGACGCAGAAGTGCCAGGTCGGGTCGGGCACCGGAGACCACCGGGAGCCTGCGGAGCGGCGGCGAGGGCACCTCCTGCCTGCCACGGGCTGGAGGAAGCCCCAGGTAAGTGGAAATTTATTTTTTTAATCCCCTCCCAGGACCTTCCCTTTAAGTAAGAAAAAATCTATTAACTCTCCTTTAGTTACCTTACACCCCCTCCCGTTCGTAATTAACATTCCAATAATCCCAGACCTTCTTAAAGAGAATCTGTATTGTTAAAATCGCACAAAAGTAAACATACCAGTGCGTTAGGGGACATCTCCTATTACCCTCTGACACAATTTCGCCGCTCCTCGCCGCATTAAAAGTGGTTAAAAACAGTTTTTAAAAGTTTGTTTATAAACAAACAAAATGGCCACCAAAACAGGAAGTAGGTTGATGTACAGTATGTCCACACATAGAAAATACATCCATACACAAGCAGGCTGTATACAGCCTTCCTTTTGCATCTCAAGAGATCATTTGTGTGTTTCTTTCCCCCTGTTCTCATGCACTGAAGTTTCAGGCTGCTTGTTTCTTCCTGCAAACAGCTTTGCCCTTGTCTGTAATTCTTCAGTATGTGAAAGCCCAGCCAGCTCAGAGGACGATTTATCCAGCTTGTAAAAGAGAAGAGAGAAGAGAGAAGCTGCTCTAATCCTAAATAACACACAGGCAGTGTGCATAGAGGGGCCTGGAAGGGGGAGTTCATAGCAGAATCACAACACTGAAGAACTTGGCAGCCTTCCAGACACAGGCCGACAAGTCTGACAGGGGAAAGATACATTGATTTATTACAGAGACAGTGATAGTACAAAGTGCTGCAGTAAGGCAGAACACATTAGAATAGCTTTTGGAACTTGTAGGATGATAAAAAACAGAATGCAATTTTTGTTACGGAGTCTCTTTAAATATCTCCTCTTTTTCATTAACTAATGCAGTCAACTGCTCCATGGTTTTGACCCAGCGTATCCTTTGAACCACTATTTCGACTCTAGGAACTGTCCCCCTCTTCCAAAAGGAGGCCAGAGAGATACGTGCTGCTGTAAGAATATGATTGAGCATCCTCTGAGTATGAGATTTTAGGCCTCCTTTAGGCTTCTCCAACAAAAATATCCAGGGGTCAAGTGGGATATGTTTCAAAATAACCTTATGTATGAGATCTCAAATAGATTTCCAAAATGATTGGGCTATAGGGCAAAACCAAAAAATTTGCTCAATCGTACCAGCTTCTCCACAGTTCCTCCAGCAACGATCTGAAGTACCAGGGTAGATTGTACATAATCTAACCGGCGTCGAGTGACTTTGTTCTAATGGGCATTTGTAGACCGTATTCACCCAAGCAGTCATACATGGACAGGAGCAAGGCCAACAGAGCTAATTTGGCAAGCCTTTGTTGGATATGTTTAGACAGACCCTGTGCGGCTACAGTGGCCTCAAGGAAGATCAGGGAAGCCTCTAGACCAGGCATGGGCAAACTTGGCCCTCCAGCTGTTGAGGAACTACAAGTCCCATAATTCACTTCAGGAGTCTGACAGCCACAGTCATGACTCATAAAGGCAAATGCATTGTGGGATTTGTAGTGCCTTAACAGCTGGAGGGCCAAGTTTGCCCATGCCTGCTCTAGACCATCCAGAGGCTTCCTACTACTGAGGAAAGTAATTATTCTTATATTTTAAATTAAAAGTGGCTTCAGGTACACTTTAATGTTAGTTTAGATGGATATGGAATTGAGCAATTACTTTGCAGCTCAGCCAACCACTTGGTTGTTGTTGTTGCACATTTTGTCAACAATTTTTTTTTTCCCATCTAGTATTAAATGCACTACAAATAAATATTTAACACTATAAGACTGCTCTGATGTCTTTTGATTGCATATTTGCCCTCACCCCCAAACTACTACTGTGTAAAAAGGCAGAAATGTCTTTCCTTTTTTTTTACACAATGTATAGACTTCCAGCACAATCTGATAATTCTTCCCGTCACAAGCTGGCTTATCGATAAGCAGCTAAATGGAGTGTAAAGCATGGGTTTTAACTCTAGGTTTTAGCTGTTAATTTACTGCTGTTTTCCATGCTTTAGACTACAGATGAAATTTAATGACAATACCACTTGAAGAGACAATAGGGAATTTGCCCCTGAAAGAAAGCTCAGTTGGTTTTCAAGTCACAACTAAAAGAAGGATATGAGAATAATTGATCTGTTAGGAAACAAAGGTCTAAAAATAGAAAACCTCTTAGACAACGACAGATATAAAAGGGTCTGGTGGACTTCCCAAGGTAAAAGCTATCCTACAGAAAACAGAAAGAGATAATGGAAGGATCAGAGATAACCTCAACATATTGCAGAAAAATATTTTAACACTAAACAATCCAAACAATCTATTGTCCAAATATTAAGACTTTCTAAGCAAGATGATGGGTTCAGAGTCAATGTAATTTTGCGAGAAGGGGGAGGAAGAGCTGGGATCAAAGCTAAAGAGAAAATGGCCTATGATTCGAAGAGGAGTAAGCAAGATTTGTGATCCAATAATGCATCTTATGCAATACAAACTGCCCCAAGATCCAAAACTTTTGGGAGAAAATCAAAATGTTTGGAACTAATGTGGCGGGGATGAAGGCTCGCCAAACTGCAGAAATAGTGTTCTTCGGTACACTATGAAGTAGCCCTTATGAGAAGTAGAGACCTTGGTGGTATTCATTTTGGAAGAGTGTAAAGGGAATGAGTCTCCAACTTTCAGTAGCCGGTTTACACACATGAGCAACGTTTTTAAAGTAAAAGAGGGGGAGTGGGAGGATAACAATGTGGCAGTTCAACATAAGAAACACAAACAGATCTAGGGATGATCAATGAGATTCTTCTGAAATTATGCAATTTTTTTCTGCAAATGTATGCAGTTTGAAAATGGACCAATCAATGTAAACCCAGGTTTAAATTGTTTGGTCCATTTTAAAGCTGCATATATTTGCATGCAAATTAGCATACATTTGCATCAACACGGAAGAATGTGCATATCTGTGATCATCCTTAAAGAGACTCCGTAACAAAAATTGCATTCTGTTTTTTATCATCCTACAAGTTCCAAAAGCTATTCTAATGTGTTCTGGCTAACTGCAGCACTTTCTACTATCACTGTCTCTGTAATAAATCAATGTATCTTTCCCCTGTCAGACTTGTCGGCCTGTGTCTGGAAGGCTGCCAAGTTCTTCAGTGTTGTGGTTCTGCTATGAACTCACCCTTCCAGGCCCCTCTCTGCACACTGCCTGTGTGTTATTTAGATTAGAGCAGCTTCTCTCTTATCTTTTACAAGCTGGATAAATCGTCCTCTGAGCTGGCTGGGCTTTCACATACTGAGGAATTACAAACAAGGGCAAAGCTGTTTGCAGGAAGAAAAGAGCAGCTTGAAACTTCAGTGCATGGGGGAAAGAAACACACAAATGATCTCTTGAGATTCAAAAGGAATGCTGTATACAGCCTGCTTGTGTATGGATGTATTTTTCTATGTGTGGACATACTGTACATCAACCTACTTCCTGTTTTGGTGGCCATTTTGTTTGTTTACAAACAAACTTTTTAAAACAGTTTTTAACCACTTTTAATGCGGCGAGGAACGGCGAAATTGTGACAGAGGGTAATAGGAGATGTTCCCTAACGCACTGGTATGTTTACTTTTGAGCGATTTTAACAATACAGATTCTCTTTAAACAAATCTGAGGAAAACCTTCTCAGCAGGGACGTAACAGTAGCCCTTGCAAGGGATGCAGCCAAATATTGGGCCCTTAGGGGGAGAAGCCTGAGGGAGGGCCCTGGCTCTGGGGCCTTCTAGGGCCATTTTTAAGGGCAGAAGGGGGTGCAGCTCAGAAAGGAGGAGCAGCAGGCACAAACAGCAGCAGGTAGAGGGGCCTGACTAACCCCTTCCTAACCTCGGCCTGCCATCAGCGCTCCCCTTCTGCAATGTCAGCTGGGGGGGGGGGGGGGGGGCGCTTTCAAAGCTTAACAGGGTGGCACAGTGATTTCCAGTTACGTCCCTGCATCTATGAAAATATATTAATGCAGCTATCAATTCATTAGAGGAGGCTGGGAGGAGGATAATCTTCTGTGGGCCCTTAAGAGTATAGCTGCCAAAGTTCATTATCTCCTTTTGCTTCATAACTTTTCTTTCCCTTTTTGTTTTTTTGCTCTTCTTGTCTCTGGACCAAGTTCTTCGGGGCATGTAACCTCCAGAAAGGCAGATGGTGGATGTTGTGTGATATGCTTGATTTTAACTTACATCTTGTGAGTCCAACTTTTTAGAGCTGTTTCTTTTATGACGGCACCCCTGTTCTGGTCCTTACTTGCACAGAGGTGCGAATTACCTGATACATATCACACTATGGGAGTGTCTTTTCTTAATTCATTTTGAGTTGTTTCACTGGAAGCCAAAGTGGAACACTTGGATGGAATTGAAGTGACTTTGTGGGATTTAGTGCTGGATAATGAACATACTGCCGATACCAGTCCCAGATCTTGTATTGCGTTAAACAAGAGAACGCACTATTAACTATTTATCTTTATTTGACCTGTGCTGGGCAATTTAGTGTGGGACCCACCTCTTACTCATAGTATGACAGTCTGACCATTCTGTGCAGCTTTTGTACTACTGTCTATAGTGTCCATTTATTACTTGATGGAGGCGCTAAGTCCGATATATGCTAAAACTTGACTTTCTGAGTCTATATTTAGGGACTCTACCTTCCTCTTTAATCTGTTTTTAGCATATTTTATTCTAATTTTGCGCCTCTGTTTCTAGTGCTCTAATTACCAGTAGTCCATCCTTAGTGGAGGGGTGTTACCTATACTGGAGGAACCTACCTGGCTCACCTATACTGGGAGCAATTATATTGGCTACCTATACTGGGGTCACCCATGCCTGGCTACCTATACCTGGGGGGACCTATAGCTGGCTACCTATACTGGGTGCAACTAGACCTGGCTACCCTATACTGCAAGAACCTATACTTGGCTCCACGCGGGGGGAGGCACAACTTTTACACCCTCTCTCTGGGTGCAATTTAGCCTAGAGGCTAAATTGCACCCAGAGAGAGGGTGTAAAAGTTGTGCTTCCCCCCGCGTAGAGTCAAATATAGGTTCTTGCAGTATAGGTTAGCCAGGTCTAGTTGCACCCAGTATAGGTAGCCAGCTATAGGTCCCCCCAGGTATAGGTAACCCCAGTATAGGTAGCCAATATAATTGCTCCCAGTATAGGTGAGCCAGGTAGGTTCCTCCAGTATAGGTAGCCAGTATAGTTGCCCCCAGTATAGGTTAGATAGGCAGATGCCCCCAGTATAGGTTAGATAGGTAGGTGCCCCAGTATAGGTTAGCTGGGTAGATGCCTCCAATATAGGTAGCCAGTATAGTTGTCACCAGTATAGGTTAGATAGGTAGGCTTCCCAGTATAGGTTAGCTAGATAGGTGCCCGCAGCATATAGGTTAGATAAGTAGGAGCCCCCAGTATAGGTTAGATAGGTAGATGCCTGCATTATATATTAGATAGGTAGGTGCCCCCAATATAAGTTAGATAGGTAGGTGCCACCAGTATAGGCTAGATAGGTAGGTAGAAGCCCCCAGTATATGTTAGGTAGGAGCCCCCAGTATATGTTAGGTAGGTGCCCCCAGTATAGGTTAGATAGGTAGGTGCCCACAGTATAGGTTAGATAAGTGAGTGTCCCCAGTATAGGTTACATAGGTAGGTGCCCGCAGTATAGGTTAGATAGGTATGAGCCCCCAGTATATGTTAGATAGGTAGGTGCCCCCCATGGGTGATGGAGGGGGGAGCCACAGCCTCACTGGGACTCAGCCGCGGGGACTACGGCCTGACTTCTCCTCCCCTTCCTCTCCCCGGGACTCCCCCCTCTGCTGCAGAGTAAGCCTGGTATATTGAACAACTCACCTCCCTGCTCCTTCCAATCGCCGCTCTCTTGCCAGGGGTCTCCTCTGCATAGCTGCGTATATGCGCTCTACTTCCTGTTAACCCCACGGCTGAGTCCAAGTGTGGCTGCGGCTCCCCCCTACATCTACAGAGAGTGACAACTTAACCTGACTGGGTTCGGGTCTAATCTCCCCACCTGTCTATACAGTGGTGGTTACCTTGGTGGTAACCCACCTTTGTGAGTATTAGTTTACTACATGTAATATTAGAGATTGTCCTACTCAAAATACTGCATTATCAGGGGCTCTCTATTCTCTCCCTTTTTTGTCATAGTGCCCATTAGTTTGTTGAGTAAAGAAAGTTTATAATGCAAAGTGGATTGACATGTTGCATTATTAATTTATAAATAGGGCCCTCCCTAGGCTTTAGTCATGAAGCTGCAGTATAAAGATATACATCAAGTTTACCTAGCAATAAATATCCAATCTGTACAATTTGCAGTGGAGCACTGATGGGATGCGTTGTAGAGAGCTGCTTACAAGGGCAGCATATACAGTAATTCATCAATGTCAGTACTGCTATGACACAAGAACCAGACCTGGTCTCCATAGAATCATGTTAGTCGGTCACGGACCAAGAGCAGTAAGCAAGACCTACATCGTGTGTATGGAAATAGCAGCGTTATGGGAAGAAGAATGAACCCTTCTGATTACTACCCATAGAATCCTTTCCTGTAAATGTCCATAGTCACGACAGATCAGCCACTAATTCATCCCAGAGAATTTTCAATCAAACAATATTATCTGGTAGCAATTTACAGTATATAACTAGCAAACGTTGCAGTTCTTTTGTTTTACAGAAACAGTACTGCAAATCCAAAAGCTTGCTGAGGCTACACAGAGACTGGTCATGTAATTACAGCAAAGGTAAACCCTCCAATGGCGTACTCTAATAGGTGGACATGGGAGATTTGTTGTTTGAGAGGGTGAGAGGGTTAGTAGTTAGTGTATTTGGGAGAAGCAAAACATACAAAAAAACACCACCCTGTTTGGATGTCCGGTCTCCATGCGGCTCTTTGTTTGATCTTGTGGTGGTCTGCCCTGGCTTTATATTTGACCAGATGAGTTTCTACCTTGTATTCCAACTGTGCAGATGTTCACTATATATTTAAAGGCCTGAAGAAGGGTTACTAACCCGAAACAAATCGATGTTGTTGCCTTTTTTTCTATCAATCATAAGCACTTTTTACGTGATTAAAGATTTTGTGTATATATTTCTGCACCTTTTTGCAAATAAAAAAGAAAAAGTAATTTTTCAATTTTTGATCTTCCGTGTCTTTGGTATATCCCTGATTAATTATTTAGGGTGAGAGGGCTAGACACCCAGAGAGGCAAAAAAAATTGATATCCCCAGGTACTTTATTTTTGGGTATTCAGATGCATTGTTCATGATTTCAATGAAAGGCAAAGACCTTAAAGAGTCACTTCAGCCTAAACAAACATACTGTCTTTAAGTTACATTAGTTATGTTAAATATAATAGATAGGTAATATAATGTCTTAACCACCCTGTTTTAAAAGAATAGGCAAATGTTTGTGATTTTATAGGGGCAGCCATCTTTTTGGTTGAAAGGAGGTGACAGGGAGCATGAAACACATTTCCAACTGTCCTGCGTGCTGATCACCCCTCCAAGCTGTGTGCGGAAGGCTTCAAATCTCAAATTAAAAAAAAAAAAAAAAAATTTGCAGCAAAACAGCAGAACGAGAAGAACAACATCAGAAATCCCATCATGCTTTGCACAGCATCAGGGGAAAAAAGCCTGGGCAGTTTTCTTCTGTGCAGATAAAAATGAGGCTTGGGTAAGAAAAACAAAGTTCTGGTGCTGTGAAACTGTTAATGAAACAAAAAGCCTTTTCAGTGCTGCTGAGTAGATTTTTAGTTTTAAAGGCAAAGGCCTTTTCAGTAAAAAGTCAAACCAAACTGTGGAGCAGGCAAGCTGTGCTCTGCTGTGGTGATGTTCTCCCACTTCTGGCTGATTCTTCTCCTACAAGTGGTATGCCTAAGAGCTGTTGCTGCTTCTGTCCTGTGACAGCATACAAGAGTGAAAGGCACCCCTGCCGTCCCTTTAGTCTGCATGACTCCTCTAGTCCCTCTGATTCATTGTAGCAATCCTCACACGACAATCAGTGCGCTTCTCCAAGCTCTTAACCTCAGAAACAAGCATACACACTGCACATAGCGTAATACTGTTTAATAAAATATAACTAAAAACATCCGTTACACTCACAATATGCGTCAGTTATTCACAGCATAGAGTTTGGACGGGCTCTCCCCCGTGCGCCACTCCGGGATGGCGCTCTGTTGGCAGCCGGACCCTCCACGCTGGATCCCTGATTCGCTCAGTGGTGTAGTTCCTTCCTGGCACACGCGACCCCGCCCTACGCGTTTCGAACGTCAGTTCTCATCATGAGTGTAACGGATGTTTTTAATTATATTTTATTTAACAGTATTACGCTATGTGCAGTGTGTATGCTTGTTTCTGAGGTTAAGAGCTTGGAGAAGCGCACTGATTGTCGTGTGAGGATTGGTTTTTTGCTTCAAGTGGCCAGAACCTCTGTAATGGGGGCTTGTGTGAGAGGCTAAACCTCTGTAGTGGGGGTCTGCGTGGAGTGAATTCAGCCGGTGGGGCGTATAGGAAGGTGGTGAGGCTGGAGAGCTGGGAAGGGGGCTTTGACCCTTTACTGCTAATGCTGACTCCTGTGACAAGAGTCAGTACGTCTGGTGAGTGCATCTTCTGATTATTTGTAAACGATCCATACTGATATATGGTGGGAGTGCAACGTTTTTACCTACAAGTGACCTATACTGGTATATGGTGGAAGTCCAGAGAAAAGGAAGACTTTTAAAGACTGTGTATCATTGGGCTAGCGCAGCTGTTTATTGTTCTATTGCTTTTGGAGGGGATGTGGTGATCCTTTACAGCAAGCACAACCCATAGGAAGACTGTATTGTATTATATTTTATTTATTATCATATTGAATTTTTCATATTGGAGCGCTGATTGGCGATAGTGGGAATCATCTGGCGCAGTGTTAAAAACCCCTTTTTATTGCTTAATTTATTTCACTAGTTGGTTTACAGGCTAAGTGAACTGAAATTTGACCAGATTATCAGTAAAGTCAAATGTTTTCTGCATTACCAAATGCGGTAATGCTCAGTCAATTGAGCACACTATGGTCCAGTGCACACCAAAAACCTCTAACAGATCTGCAAAACGCTAGAGGTTTTTGAAGCAGATTTTCAGAGCGATTCTAGGCATGTTTAGAGAGGTTTTTGTAAACATGCCTATCATTTTTTTGAGAGTTTTTGTGTAACAGATTTCATATATTCTTATAGTAAAGCTGTTACTGAACAGCTACTGTAACAAAAACGCCTGGAAAACCGCTCTGATCTAGCGTTTTTCAGAGCGGTTAGAACTTTTTTTCTATACTTTACATTGAGACAGAAACGCATCTGCAAACCGCAAAAATGCTGCAGGAGCCACGTTTGCGGTTTGCTAAAAACCTCAAACTGCTGGTGTGCACCATCCCATTGAGATACATTAGTCAAGCGTTTTCACAGGCGGCAGCGGTTTTGAAAATGCTACCAAAAACGCTTGATGTGCACCAGCCCTTAGGCATGTTTAGAAAGGTTTTCTAAACATGCCACGCCTGATAAACCACTCTGATCTAGAGTTTTTCAGAGCTGTTTTCCACTTTTCTATACTTTAACATTGAGGCAGAAACGCCTCAGAAATCAAAAAAATTCTGCAGCCCCTGAGTTTGCATTTGTGGCAAAAACGAACCGCTCTGGTGTGCACCAGCACATTGAAATACATTACCCAAGCAGTTTTGAAACAGCTAGCGTTATTAAAAAAGCTCCAGAACCGCTCTGGTGTGCACCAGCCCTATCTGATTTTCCAACAGTGTGAATATCAGTAATAACTTCAGCCAAGTTGTGCTTTCAAAACAAGAAGGATTTGTTGTTCATTTTGGTCACCAAGTTTATCTTCACTCCAAGGAGATGTCCTATCGGGGGACAACATTTCAGGATATACACCGCATTCCAAATTATTATGCATATTATATTTTTCTCTGATTTTCCTAATTAACCCTCCTGGCGGTTTATCAAAATCCGCCAGGGGGCAGCAAAGTCATTTTTAAATTTTTTTTGTTTTTGTTTTCATGTAGCGAGACAAGGCCTCTGGCGATCGGAGATCCCGTTCAAAGAACGGGATCTCCTGGAGGGCTTCCCCCGTCGCCATGGCGACAGGCCGGATGATGTCACCGACGTCGTGACGTCAAAGGGGACTCCGATCCACCCCACAGCGCTGCCTGGCACTGATTGGCCAGGCAGCGCACGGGGCCTGGGGGGGGGGGGGTGGCGGCCGCGGCGCGACGAATAGCGGCGGATCGGCGGGTAGCGGCGGCGATCACATTGCACACGCAGCTAGCAAAGTGCTAGTTGCGTGTAGCAAAAAAAAAATTATGCAAATCAGCCCAGCGGGGCCTGAGCGGTGCCTTCCGGCGGCATAGCCCGTGCTCAGCACGGGCTTACCGCCAGGGAGGTTAATGGATGCAAATGGCAGTCAGCATAATGTTTGAGTCATCAACCATTAGGGCTGGAAACCACAGGAGCGCTTTTGGCAGCGTTTTGGCAGCACTGCGATACGCTAGCAGTTTGCCAAAACGCTGGGCTAATGTTAATGGATGGGGCAACTTCCACAGGAGCGTTTGCGTTTCTCAGAAACGCAAACGCAGGACGTGCAGCATTTTGGGAGCGTTAGCGCTTCAATGTAAAGTATTGAACCGCTAGCGGAAACGCTCAGCAAAACCTAAACTGAGCGGTTTTGCTAGCGTTTAGCGGTTCAGCACACTAACAAAATGAAAAATAATTCACAGGACCAATCAGGATCAAAACGCAAAACGCTATGCACCCGCTGGGCAAAAAAATACAATGTTGCAAAACATGACCAAAAACGCACATGAATCCGCTTACAAACCGCTCAGACAAAACGCTAGCGGTTGCGTTTTGCGTTTGCTGATTTCAGTGGGTTCCAGGCCTCAGAGTATAATGCAAATTTTACTGAACAAACCTCCTAATGATAATGTTATATTTTTTTTTTTTAATAAAAAACTTAAGATGCACTGTTCCAAATTATTACGCACTAGAGTTTCAAAACATTTTATAGGCTTTAAAGATCTGAAAAGGGTCATTTGTTGAATTTGCAGCATTAGGAGGTAATATTTACTGGAATAAAAAGTTATTTCAATCAAAAACATCTTAACAGGTCAAGTTACATATTAACCCCTTATTTGATAGCAGCTTCAGAATTCTTGCATTTATTGAACTTGTGAGATTTTTGGATTGAAATATGTCAGAATAGCCTCCTAGAGCTGTTGTTTGGATGTAAACTGCCTCCCACTCTCATAGATCTTTTGCTTGAGGATGCTCCAAAGGTTCTCAGTAGGACTGAGGGGAGGATGGGGGCCACACCATGAGTTTCTCTCCTTTCATGACAAAATCAGCCAATGATGCAATCAATATTAGGACACAGAGGCACATTCTGCATACCATCCCCAGGGTCTGTGTCCTTTCACTCTGCCTCCAGCCGCCCCCCCCCCCCCCCCCCGTGCTCTGCTGCCCCCCCTTATAAAAACTTCCAGGCTATCAACACACAGATTGTCGCTAGTCGGCTCTTTACATTCAGGCAGCCACTCACCGCCGCTCCCCCGCCTCCTCTATAGCGCCTGTTCCCTTCCCTCTGTAAGCCAATTGGAGTAAGCTTACGGAGGCGGGGAGGGAAGGGACGCAGGCGGGGAGCTGCGCTATAGAGGAGGCGGGGGAGCGGCCGTGAGTGGCAGCCTGAATGTAAACAGCCGACCAGCGACAATCTGTGTGTCGCTAGCCTGGCGGTTTTTATAGCGACAATCTGTGTGTCGCTAGCCTGGCGGTTTTTATAAGGGGGGCAGCTGGAGGCAGAGTAACAGGATACAGAGGCTGGTGATAGTATGCAGAATGCGCCTCTTTGTTCTAATATTGATTGCAGAAACCCACCTCGCGTTCTCTTTAATCCAAGGTATTTCTCTAGCAGAAACCTTCCTCATATCTACACAAACTTATGTGTGCTCTGAGTCAGCCACAAATCTTTTAACAGTACGATGACCACGCTTCGGTTTTTATGAAATATCTTACGTTTTCATACCTTGTCCAAGGCATTCAACTATTTCACCCTTTTCAGCAGCAGAGAGATCATTTTTCTTTCTCATATTGCTTGACAATGGTGGTTTGTGGCTTTATAATTTGGAACACCTTTTTTTTAGTAGTATTTCCTTTAATTGGGCTCACCTGGCAAACTAGTTATCAGAGTTGTCTATGATTTCAGTGATCGAAAGAGCCCTGAGACACAATACCATCCATGCGTTTAAAGGACAACTATGACGAGAGGGATATGGAGGCTGCCATATTCATTTTGCCTGTCAGCCCTTCTGATCCTCTGCCTCTAAAGCTGAGTACACACGTACGATAACGATCGTTCAAAAACGAACGATAACGACAATTGGACCGATAATCGTGCGCTCCAAATTTTCCAACAATCGTTTTTTGGGACGATAACGACCGTTATCGTTCAATCCGACCGATCCAACCCGGCGGATTTTTTCTAAAGATAATCGTTCAATCGTTGCAGTGTGTACAAAGATCGTCCGATAACGCATGTTCTTATTGCCTGTCATAACGTCACTTCCGTTTGCGCACGCATTTTTTAATCGTTCGTCGTTCAGTACTTTATACTTATATCGTTCACGTGTGTACACAATCGTTCATTACGAACGATCTTTTCCGTCTAATTTGAATATCGTGTAAACGTCATGAATCGTTCGTAACGAACGATCTTTATCGGACGTGTATACGAACCTAAACACTTTTAGCCATAGACCCTGAACAAGCATGCAGCATATCAGGTGTTTCTGACATAATTGTCAGATTATCTGCATGCTTGTTTCTGGTGTTATTCAGACACTACTGCAGCCAAATAGATTACCAGGGCTGCCATGCAACTGGTATTGTTAAAAAAAAAAAAAACACCAAAATATGGCAGCCTCCATATACCTCTCGTTAGTTGTCCTTTAATTGAAAAACAAAATATTTAATCTTTATGACACTTAAATTCAATTTGCACCATAATTTGGACAACAGTGTAATGGTGGTATATTGAATCAGACATTCTTTGCCCACTTTAGCAGCTACAGCAAACTGCTGCTTTAACTAACTGACCCACCAGATGGTATAGATCTGTGACCGCAGTTGGCCTTTATTCTCCTGTATTTCAGCCAGTCCTTGTTTTGCTGCATTAACTCTTTAGGAAAGGGGTAAAAGGCTAAGAAAACAAGGCTGATTCTATTTATTTAGCAATGTTTAGCCTGTTCTGCATGAAGATGCCAATTGTGTCTCACAGTGTTGCCTCATTGGCGTGCCCTGCAGGGACTCAGACCGGCCGCGTTATTGCGCTGTGTCTTGTAATTCAACTATGAGCACTAATGTGATTTACAGGGGCATTAAATGCTGCCTTTTCATTCAGTCTGTGTCGGTAATGACATCACACTGCAGTGAGTCGCCCTTTCTAACGGGTTTAGTCATTTTATTGGTACATGATATCTGGATCCCAGGGAACACAGGTATTGTGCCATTACAGAAGGCCTAAATGGAAAGGTAGTGAAAGCTGGCATTGCTTTATTCTGAAAAAACAAATTGCTTGCCTGCCTTGCTTGTACTTAACCGCTTCCGGACGGCGATGATTGAAATCTACGCCGTTTTGATGCTCAAATACCTGCCAGGACATAGATTTCACATCGCCGCCGCCAAGTGTTCTCGGCGCTTTCATCGCTCTCACCTATATCGTCATTGTCTCCCCGACGCAGCTCACTCACCCTGCTGTCTTTATGACGGCAGAGCCCTGTGAGCCAGTCAGGAGCTGCTTTTATTAGCTCCTGTCATGTCGAACCATGTAAACAACTCCCATTGGCTTACATTGATCACATGGTCAGGAGCCAATGAAAGCGGCCACTGACCAGCTCCCAGAGCTCTGCCGTCATAAAAACGGCAGAGTGGGTGGCCTGAGGCCTCGGGTGTGCGACGTGGATGGCGGTAGTGGCGGGTATGTGTGGCAATTCGTATTTATGCGCCGGTTTCAGGTGCCAGCGGTCTCTGGTCCTTAAGGGGGCAGAGACCACTGGTACTTAAGTGGTTAAAACAAACCTGAACTGAAAATTAAAAGTCAAAATAAACATATACACGTCATACTTACCTCCCGTGTAGTCTACTCATTAATCTCTTTCTCCCCTCCTGTGTTCTGTTTGTCCACTGTGATCAATGGAATTCTCCTTCTTCCATTTTGAAAATGGCCATAACCCCATAACAGCTTCCTGGTTACACTGTTAAACTGTAATATCGCCCACTTGAGCCATAGGGAATATTGGGGATTACCTTGCTCATCAGTTGTCCTTTCAGTTATAACTGACAGCAACTGATATATAACTGACAGCAACTAATATACTTCATATATCTTGTCAGAAATAAAAGGAATCATGGATAGAAGAAAATAGTGAGCTTCTGAGAGGAAATGACATCAAGGTAAGCATGTAATATTCATTTGCAGGCACATCATGTGTTTGTATATAAAAAGTGTGAACACCGTTCACCACACCACCTCTAAGACTGGGAGCAGAACCAAGGCAGCCATAGTCCATTAAACATCTGAAGAGAAGGGAAGGATCCGCTCGACCAATCTATAAAAGTCCAATCTTTATTGAAAAACATGCACAATGGACATAGCACAGAATGTAGCTAAATTTTGTGCTATGTCCATTGTGCACGTTTTTCAATAAAGATTGTACTTGTATGTATTGGTCGAGCGCTCCTTCTCTTCATACATCATGTCCTCAATTCTGGTACGGTTGTCAAACACATTACCTCATGTGAGGTAATTTACCTCATGAGGTTATGACATTTAGAAATTCTGGTAGGTCTTAGTCATATTTTACCTCATGAGGTAAATTATGAGGTAATTCATGAGGTAATTTACAAAAAAAAAACCTATTCTCATGGAAATTAGGGGGCATTTTAGCACATAATTGACCGATCAGTTTAAGACCTGCCTGTACCTGGAGGTAAAGTCAATTTGTATGCATTTAGCAGTTTTTAGTGGAGTTCCTATTGCTGTTTTAGTGTTGTTCCAATTCAGGCTGTTAAAGGGCCGGTTCACGCGGACGGCAGGCGGCGTTGGGGCGGCCAGGAAGTCGCGTCGTCCTGTGACGTCCCGTTCGGTGGTGGCGGTACAGAGATCGTCGCGATCGGCGTTTCTCGTCCCCGCAGGGGGACATGAAGCCGCGCCGGCTAGCCGTCCCTGGACGTTGCATGCGGCTTCTAGGGACGGCCGAAACGATGCGTTAAATCGGGATCAGAACGCCGCGTTTATGCAATATACGGTAATCGACGGTAACCGCGCAATGCTAAACGCTCCTATTCACTTGAATGGAAGAGTTTAGCCGATGGGTCCCGAACGCTTGACGGTAGACGCCGCCAAGCGTCCGTGTGAACCGGCCCTAATAGAAAATAGTAGAAATAAAACTCCAAATATTTACTGGATTTTTTTTTATAAGGGATGTCTATAAATATACTTTTCATAGGTTGCTACATAATCAAATAAACCTTCCCCCCTCAAAAAAAAAACTTCTTCCAAAGACTATCCTAACTTACGGAAGACAATTAACCACTTCTCTAGCACAGGGTTTTTCACCTAAAAACCACAGCAATTTTCACATTTAAGGGAGGCAAGGGCCAATGGGCCTAACGGGGGTATAATTTATTTAAAAAAAACCCTCACTGATGCTGATCAGTCACTAATGCTGTGTTAGTTATCTGAGATCCTCTTACGAGTTACAGTAACTGTAACTGTAGAGACTGATGCAATGTTTACACACATTCTGCATGAATGAGCACCGTCATTGGCTTTGTGAACACATGTTCACATCAGCCAATCACGGACCAGCGGGTGCCCGACGCGTATGCACATCCGCGTGCACGCGGACGCGATCGCGCACAGCAGCAAAATAAACAGGAGTTGCCTATCTACGCCCCTGTGACTCAGGTGAAGTTTAAAGGGGCGTAGATAAGCGTAGCAGAGGTTGTTAAGTGGTTAAAGACTACTATTATTTATTTACTGCATGCTTACCGCTGAAATACCTCATGTTTTACCTCACTTTATGCATTTACCTCATGTTATACCTCATGTTTGGAAATGAGAGGTATTTTACCTACAAAAATAATATTTACCTCACATAGCTACCAGAATTGAGGCCCATGTGTTTATTTTCAATAATTTTACTCGGTTCTGGTTCACTTTAAATATGCCGTGTTATTTCAGAGTCAGTGAGTGAACTTGTCACTCTCCATGGAAACTCTACCTATATGTATAAGGTAGGTAGTCATAAGTATAATGGATTCTATAAAAAGAAGATCCGTGTTTTTAAATACTTGATACAAGATGTTGAGCAACAGATAACTGATGCCAGAAGGTAATTGGGGATAATTACAGGTGCAGCAACAGTGCTGGGTCCTCGAATACTGAGAAAAAAACTGTAATTATATCCTGTTTTCAAATGCACGTTCCCCTCTCCAGCCCGCCCATCTGCTTTCATGTGCTGATCCACAGGAAAATTCGAGTTATTGTTGCATTTATAACAGCAATCATAGGAATAGCCTGCGCTAAATAATAAAATGTCATTGATGCTATTTTTAAAAATAATTAAAAGCAAATGTAGATCAACCCAAATATTTCTCTTTGCACATGTATTTGATTTATGTTGTTATTATTTGATTTTATAAAATGTACCACATTTAAATGGTTAAAGGGGCCAAGAATAAAAATGGAATTTGAACATAGGGCACTTTCACACTAGGAGCTGATCCGTGCGTTTTGATGGATCGCTCTTAGGCTGCGTTCAGTGGCATAGCAATAGGGGGTGCAGAGGTAGCAACTGCATCAGGGCCCTTGGGCTAAAGAGGCACTGAGGGGCCCACCCCTCAAACACAGTATTAGCTCTTTATTGGTCATGAGCTGTTAATATCCACTTATATAGTTGTTTTGAATAGTAGTGATCATTAGCACACAGTTTCCCATCCTGTGGTACCTAAAGCATTCGGGGGGGGGGGGGGGGGGGGAATGCTAAACTTGCATTGGGGCCCACGGCTTCTTAGCTACGCCACTGGCTGCGTTTAGAAAGGTAACATGAAAGTCTATTTGACTTTCATGTCAACTTTCACATTAGACAAAGTGTTCAAGAGCGTTATGTTACAACGCATCTGGGAGCTTTTAATCGTCTAGCTCCAGCGTTTTACCTATGGGTGAATTAGAACTACCGCCGCTAATCAGTGTCGCACCACAACTTCCCGACGTCAGGCTGCAAGTCATAACGCTTGCACGAAAACGGTTCGTGCACGCGTTATGTGATGTGAAAGAGGCCTAACCTGGGGCCAGGTTTACCATAAGGCATTGTAGGCACGTGCCTACAGGTGCCTGATGCTGGAGGGCGGCTCCATCCTTCATTTTCTATTCAGAGTCCTGATCAGAGCGTAAATGAGAGGTTACTTACCCAGCTCTCAGCATTCCAAATCTCCTTTCAGTCAGGGGCACCTCTAGCTACCTAATACTGAGGTCCCTCTGGCTACCTAATACTAAAGGGCACCTGTAGCTAACTACGACAAGCATGGCAAATAAGGGAGAAGTGACAGCTGGGCCAGCAAGCACACTTGCAGTGCAGTTCAGCAGGGGTTTGTAGGTTCATGGAGGGCAAAGTCTAAGGTGCCAGGAGATCTGTGCCTATAGGCTCCTGTGACGTAAATCCAGGCCTGCCTGGGGCTTCCTCCAGCCCTCCGTAGCCCGCAAGGCTTTCCTCCATTCTGCCATTGGCAGCTCCGGTAGCACACGACTAGGCCAGGAGTTATGCGCAACTGCGCATTAGCAACCTGTCCGCATGTCTGGCCCGATCACACGTCCGTTGCCATTAGCGCTCTGGGTATTCGCGGTTTTCAAAAAAATGCACTGGGCTTGAGTACAATGCTCACTCCGACAGGTGCGTGATTGAGCTAGGTGCACGGATGCGCAGTTGCACACGACTTGCAGTCAAGATGTGCGCTCCCGGAGCCAACATCAGGAGAATGGAGGGGACCCAGAGGATCCCGAGGGACCACACTGGCTATAGGGGGCTGGAGGAAGCCCTAGGTAAGTTCAAATTCCATTTTTAGTCTCTATTCAGGGTCCCTTTAAAGAGGCACTGAAGCAAACTCATTTTGCCCATTTTACCTTATAATTCGTTTCAGTGCTCTCATGACAAGTAAACCGCCGCGTCCCCGCCGCAAAACGAGGGCTGCAGAGCCCCCAAATCCCTCTGCAAATATCCACGACCAACTTGGTCATGGATTTTGCTGCTCTGAGAGGCAGAGCTATGAGCTGTAGCTCTGCCTCTCTTGCCGTCACGCGGATCACCGCCCCTCCCCGCCCATCTCTGTAAAGGAAGAGTGAGACGGGCGGGGAGAGGTGTCGATCCGCCGCGATTGACATCAGGAGCTGAAAGCTCTGCCCCTTCCAGGAAATGCCGGCTGGATTGTCCCCCGGGGATTTGGGGGCTCTGCAGCCCTCGTTTTGCAATGGGGATGCAGCGGTTTACTTGTCATGAGAGCACTTAAGCGAATTATAAGGTAATTATAAGGTAATTAATTATAAGGTGTTTATTTAGTAGTCTAGACCATGACCCTGCATTGCAAGCTTTCCAATATAATCATAAATGTGTGTGACGTAACGAATCTTATCTCAGTCCCCCCCGTCCCCCCCATTGCCAAAGACAAGGAAGCTAAAAAGCCTTGTTATCTCCCCTTCTTCCCCTCATACATTCCTGCTCCTTGCTGACTGGCTGAGGGCAGTTCAGTGTGATAGGAGGCTGAGAAGGGAAATACACCACACACCTCTGCAGAAAGCTGTTGAAATCCGATCTATGCTGTGCTCACGTGTGTTTACAAAGCAAACTAGATATGACAGTGCAGTTCAGCATACACCATTTCAGGTAAAGGAGAAAGAAAATTACATCAGGATTGACTTCAGTCAGTGGCAGTAGATATGGAAAATTCCTGAAACAAATTGCTCTTTATTTACTATACAAAATTCAATGGAATCAAAACATGGAAAGTACAATATGTGTTTGTTTTTTTCCTGGGATAGTATGGCTGACCATGCTGCTTTAAGGGAGAACTCTGACTATAGCCTTCCGCTGAAACACTGATTCTCAAAGGAAAGATCCGAGCACAGGTGCTTAGGCGCAGAAGATGCCGACATGGCTCGGCATCTGTAATGGAGGGGACCCCGGGACACCAGAGCTGCAGTGAGAGACATATGGGCTGCCAGGGGATGGAGAAAGCCCCGGGTAAGTACAACTTTTTTTTCCCTCGGATCTTCCCTTTAAAGGGAATCTGAAGTGATAAAAACGTATTATATAATGATTTGCATGTGTAGTACAGCTAAGAAATAAAACATTAGGAGCAGAGACACGAGTCTAATATTGTTTCCAGTACAGGAAGAGTTAAGAAACTCCAGTTGTGTTATCTATGCAAAAGAGCCACTGAGCTCCATGACTTTCAAAGCCGCAGAACGCTCTGTCTTCTGAAGCTTGTTATCTCAACTATCTGTCACTGTATTTTCTTTTTCTCTGCAGAGGACAGTTCAAAAGTTCACTGGCCTGCTCTGTAAAATCATTTTGAATGCTGAGTAGTGTGTAAACTACAAATATTAGAGAATGATGCAATGTTATAAAAAACACTATATAACTGAAAATAAAAATATGAGAATATGTTCTTTGCTACTAATGTTCTAGTAATTATCAGTAGTACACAACCAATTCATTTTATCATAATTTTTTTTTCGCTTCAGTGTCTCTTAATACTTGCTCTACTTACATAACATATGTATTGCACTGTCCACTTTATGATTCCTGTGAATTTTATAAAGTAAAAGTAGAGAATCCTATTCTAGACAGTTTCCATATTTACTGTGGCTATTTTGAAGCCAGTCCTGATGTAATATCCGCCCTTAGTCTCCTCTGCCTGATTTGCCCGCCCTTCACTATAGAAAGTGCATTGTTTCAGCCTGAGAAATGTTGGCCAATCAGAGAGGAACAGAGGTGTGGGAGGGGAAAACAAGAGGGAAAGAAGCTTCAGCCAATCAGGTTGCATTAGTTAAGTCTGAGGGAATGTATAGAAGCACAAAAAGACAATCCAGCATGCTTTGCAACTTCTCTTTTGTGTACCAAATTTTCTGTGTACCAAATAAGAGTCATGTAAACTGGGGAATGATAATTTATCAACAAGAAAAGTAATAGTGGTTTTAACTTTTGGATTGCCTGATTAGCATCCTTATTACTTGTTTACCAGATAAAAATAAAGAATTCATTTTTAATTTTATGCCCGACAGTGTCTCTTTAGGTGAATGAGGGTTTTACATTGCAAGAACCTCACAGATTCTTACAATGTGCAGAGCCCAAAACGTGAAGCCTCAATATAATAGCCAATATCAATTGAAGCAGCATTTTATAAAAGGGACATAAACAATGGCACCTTCCTCATTCCTCCCAGTTCCAGTTACCTTTGCATGTGTCTGACAATAAAGCTTCATTATTGCATGAAAGGATGACATTGATTGCCAGCTGTATAAGTAAAATAAAGCTTGGTTTTTAATGGGAAGCTCTCCTGAGAGGGGTTCCTGTGAGATTGATGCCACGTATTGATTTGAAGCAGCACTGCACTAGCCGCAGAGCTGTATGAATGGTGGCTTTGAAGCCTTGAAGTCCGTTCAATCAATAGTATTATACTCACAGCAATATCCATCTGATTTATGATCTCTCTGATCCTCTGCTGCCCCGCTTCACGTTTTCTAACACGCTGTGAGAGGGTTCCCAGAATGCAATCACGCTTCCCTGTTTACAAGCAAGACCCCGGGTCAGTCTATTAGCTGGAACTGTCCATTGAAAACATACAAATATTTTAACTTATCATAGAAGTATGAAAACAAGCTTTAGTGCTCTCATTGGGATTCATATGGATTCCAGAAAGTGGTTTGCATTTAAATTCTTAGTGAGCCTTCAGGATGCCGTTAAAATGTGCTTCCAGCCCCAGGAATGGAGCTATACATCTTTCAGTATGACTGGGCTAAAATCCAATAACCTATTATTACTGGTAATTGTTTTAATTAGACCTTGCAGTTGTTAACTAAAAAGTGCTAAAAATGTGTCCTGTAGTTTGTTCTCTGACACCAAATCACAGCTGGGACAGCGCCTGAAAAAGCAAGTCAGACAATCATCCTCTGCCTCCATCCTCTCCATTTACCTGTATCATGTGCTTCTTTACCTATAAACCCCCTGCGTACTGAACTGACTACGCCTCTCCATGCTTACAGGCAATTCACATGACCATTTTATGGATCTGCAAAACAGTAGTTGCTATTATTGATTTCTGCATAAGCAGGCTATATTCAAAGCAAAACTGAAGTGAAAATAAACTGAAGTTTGATTGGTTATGCAACATGATTGATTCAGGTGTGTGGTTAAGACACTACTGATGCATGAAAGATCAGCAGGACAGCCATGCAACTGATATTGTTTAAAAGGAAATAAATATGGCAGCCTTCATATCTCTCTCATTTCAGTTATCCTTTAACATCACTTACATTACTGCTGTTCAGTGGTGTAATTACAATTCATGCTCCCCCCCCCCCCCCCAACAAAATTTTGATTTCCCTCCCCCCCCCCATGTTCACATCCTTTCCCTTGCCTCCCCTTTTAGTTCTTCACGAGATTGAGGAACAATCTCCCAAGGGCCATAAAACGCTCATAACAAGCGTAGCTACAAAAACACTTTATCTGAAGTATAGACCTCTGTATGAGAGTAATGGCCCATACTCACCGGCTACAATTGTCGCCCGTGAGTATGGGCCGTTGAACGGGCGCGCACCCCGAACTGTCGCCCGTCGCTGATGTCGCCAGGCGATTCAAATGTTCAATCGCCTGGCGACAGTCGCCGCCACAACTCCGCCGCAGCTGTCGCTAGTCCGCGTGAGTACGCGGACTAGCAACAGCAACCTCCATTGAGGTATGTAGAGCTTCCGGCGGGGGGAGGAGGAACGTCGGCGACAGCTTCCGTCGCGCCGCTGGTCCCTCTTCCGCGTGTGTACGCGGAGGGACCTGGCGAGGAGCTGTCGCCGGCCTGTCGCCCACACGCTCACGTGTGCTGGCGACAGGCCACTTTTGCCGCCCGGGAGTATGGGCCATTAGGGAAGTTTAGTAGTTGCCCCCCACCCACAGCTCTGGGCCCCCTGCAATTGCATGTGCTGCTGCCCTTTAGGTACGCCCCTGCTGCTGTTTATTCAGCTCCCACACAGAGAAATTATGACCTATTGAACTTTTCATCACCCTCCCGCTATAGTGAGTATTTGCAGAGTCACACAAAACTTGTATGGCCCTATTTGGTTTTCAGGAGAGCTGCCACTGCAGTCTGACTGCACACATCAAGCTTTGGTTTATTGACCCTTTGCAATGAACAAATAAAAAAATGAATAGAATAGAAAAGTTCTGAGATGAAACTAAATCTACACAGATCATCTCTAGACATTGCAAGGTTTAATTGCAAACATTATTTCGCATAGCTTACTTTGTTTTATTTGTATAGAAAACACAGCAACACCTACTGTTTAAAACAAAGAGTGGTGGATGGGAGTGATAACCTTTGTTGCCAGTGAATGCATTAGTGAAGGTTTTGAAAATGAGTAAGGGCCCTTTTCCACTAGCCACCGCGCGCGGTGGCACTTCCTGGTCTGTATGTACGCAGACGAATCCCAGAAGCCGTGGCATGCACGGCTATGGGATTCGCTGCCTCCCGCAAGAAAACTGATGGCAATGTCGGGCGAATCGCTAAGGTAAGCGATTCGGCCGGCGGCGCCATTGTTTCCTATGACAGAGTTTCCCCGCGCAATTTGCCTGCGGGAAACTCTGCGGCTTCTGCGCTAGTGGAAATGGGCCCTAATAATGGCTCCAGCTCTGTGAGGCTAATTAATCCTGCGAAAAGCTGGGATCTGGTTTTCTAGATGCCTTTGGAAAAATTACATTTGTCGCTGGGGTTGAGTAGATCCCTCTGGCGGATTGCTCACAGGTGCCATACACACGCCTGATTGTCAGCTGAGGCAGTCGTTATCGGCCGCCTCAGCCAACGAAACAACTGTAGTTTTTCAACTCTTCCTGTACTGGAAAACAATATGAGACTCTTTTATTTGCTACTGACGTTCTATTTCTTAGCTGTTCTACACATACAATTTATTATATCATAAGTTTATTTTCGCTTCAGGTTTGCATTAAGCAAAACTGCCACAAACCCTGGCAACACATATTAGGTATCACATAAAACATACATAATTAGACCCTGCCTTCAGTGAAAATTCCATGTCATACCAATCAATATTTCCTGGTATATAGGCTGCTGTAATATTATGCACAGTTTGACTTCCAGTAAGCTGAGCTTGGTTTTCCCATCAGTCCTTTAATGTGATGGGTGGCTTCTTTAAGCAATAGCAATGCTCAAAAGCTCAACTCACTTACAGTTGTTATATACAGGAAGCTGTAGACATTATGGTATTGAAGTTTTGTACAGACATTCTTCCGAGGCTTTTACTTCAATGTGCTGTAGGGAACTGTGACATCACCTCATTCCTTCAGGCTTTCCAATCACTTGGCTTCATTGCAGGCTCCTGCAGCAGCAAAGGTCACTGGGGTTTGTAGTTTCCTGACCTTAATTTGCATATTCAGTAGTGCTGCATTGTGGGTAACCACAAATGTTCACTGATGCAGAGAAAACATTGCTAGTCTCTGAGGATGTCCGCCTACACTCATAATATACAAAGAAACAATATGTGGCAGTTAGTCCCGTTGTTTGTTTACGCATCATCTGCCACTAAAATCACAAGGCTGCCTGTCAGTAGATAACAGGCACGGGTTTGGTTTCCCATAGATTCTGGATTATGACTATGAAAACGTTCCTCTGTTTTTCAAATACTATCCCACAAATCTTGGCCCTAGAAAGTAGCAAGCTATTATACTAATGGCATGGATATCCACTTTACCGTAGTTGCATTTAGGGATGGTTAATTAGATGCTAATAATTCCAAGTTGGTCCAAACTGTATGATAACTTTATGCAAATATGAGCAGCAAGCTGCATACATTTGCTTCAACTCGAAACTGTCAGCATCTCATTGACCATCCCTAGTCGTATTCAGTGTCGTCTGTTCACAATGCCATTACAGCTTCTTCTCTATGTTCACCTCCCCATGCCAGGAACAATGGTTTTGGATAGTGTGGCACGGAGCTAGAACCCTTCTCTTCTATTGTTACTACTCTTCTGTGAGAAATTGCATCACGTCCATACTGATGATGGGTAATCTCTTCATCGCTGACAGAGTAGCAAGCAAAACTTTCTTTTGTGAAGAGGGTAATAGTTTTAGTACCCAAGTAGTTTCTAAGAAAAATAATTCTCAGACCTTTTCAGAGAAGCCAAATAATTAATTCAGCTTTAGATAAGCAGCATGTAAAAAATAAGTCACCACAGCAAGTGCAGCAGTAACTTTTCAGCTCTGGTCGCGAGCACTGTGGGATTAGAGGTTTACTTCTCTTTGCTTGACTGTAATAATTAAGCCTTACAAAAGAACAACGTAACTGGATAGTCTGAACGTCTTTTGGATTTGTACTGCTATTTGAGTTCCCATTGGTGAGATCCATCATTTCGTGTCTCCCAAGACCTCAGTGGAGGTGATGTGCTATGTGATGTGATGCCTGCTATGTGATGCCTCAGGGTCTCAGAGAAGAGAGGAAGGAGACCGGAAAAGCAACAAAAAACACAAGGGGGTTCTAATTCTTCTCCTTTCTATAAAAAAAATGTGTTATTTGTTGCTGTATCCATCAGAGTAACTTAACCACTTCCTGTCAGGACAGGAAGAGAGGAAAATTATCTAAGATGGGTACACAGACAGCTAACACCCTAAAATAAGTTTAGGCCCTGTTCTCTCAATCCATTTTAAAAAATATATAAAGGCTGGGTTCACTTGTAAAAGGTGTTCAGTCCTGTCCTGTCAGTTTTTGACAGTTTAGGAGTTTGAGTTTTCTGTTGCTTGTTTCACACATAAAGGCTGTAACATTTTAGTCAAGTCCTGTCCTATGGACGTGTCCATATAAAAAAAAAGGCGTACAGTTACAATCCTGTCAAGTTATATAGGTAGAAAAAAAACAACGTTTTGTAAGAAATAATACCTTTTAATGGCTAACTAATAGAGTTAAATGATGCAAGCTTTCTGGGATCTAGTCCCCTTCTTCAGGCATATTTCCAGATGTAAGCTGAAGTAAAACATTGATGCAGATAAATGGTAAACACGAAGATGACAGTTGTGATGGTTACTGTTTATCCGTTAGGTGTCAGGTGATCAGCAGGCTGGAGCCAGTGAGTTAGTGCAACCATACATGAAATCCAGCAGGTTTCTGAAGATCATGAAGCCAAATCAATCATGTTACATAAGGTGTCATGAATCCTGTTCCACAATTTAAACCTTCTGTTAATGTCTTGAACATTTTCATAAATTTGTACTCAGAAACTTTTCTTGATTGATCATTTTTGAAGTTACCCTTAAGAACAAGTACTTTTAGATCTTGCATGCTGTGTCCTGGTTCACAGAAGTGTTGGCCCACTGGTGTGTCCATTTTACCCTCATTAATTTTAAAGCGGTGATGGTTCATTCTTGTGCGCAGTTTTTGTCCTGTTTCTCCTATATAGATTCCTCTTGAGGGGCATTTCATGCAGCGTATCATGTATACAACATTGGATGACTCGCAGGAAAATTGGTCTTGTATTTGATGATATTTCTGTGAGTTTGGTATTTGTATTTGGCTTGTGCTCAAGATATAAGGGCAGGTCTCACACCTTGTGCTATTGCAGGGTAATGTGCCTGGAGTATCTGGTGTAGATAATGTACTTCTGATAATCATTTGTCTCAAATTGGGAGGTTGTCTGAAAGCAAGCAGTGGTAAATCAGGAAAAACATCCTTCAGGCGTTTGTCTTTATGGAGTATTGGTTGTAGGGCTTTTGATATCTTCCTCAGTGTCTTTAATTTTGGGTTGTAGGTTACCACAATTGGGATTCTGTTGTTTTCAGTCTTTGGGGTGTACTTCAACAGTTCCTCTCTTGATTTTAAAGTTGCTCTGTGTATTTGATCATCAACGATTTGTGGATGATATCCCTGATCTATGAATATTTTACGTAGTGACATAAGTTGTCTGTCTCTGTCCTCTGAATTAGAACATATTCGGTTATACCTCAGAGCCTGGCTGTAAACAATAGATTTTTTGGTGTGTTCCGGGTGGAAACTCTTCCATTTTAGGTAAATATGCCGGTCAGTTGGTTTACGGTATATGGATGTTTGTAAAATTCTATCTTGTATATAAATTGTGGTATCCAGGAAACTGACATGGGAGGTTGAAAAGCTGAGCGTTAACTCTTGTGGTACTCTGAGAAGTTTTTGTGGAATCTGATTAATTCTTCCTGTGATGCTGTCCAGATTAATAGGATATCGTCTATAAATCTGAAGTTAAATATATTTATAAATTTAGAATAAATTATGTAACATGATTGATTTGGCTTCATGATCTTCAGAAACCTGCTGGATTTCATGTATGGTTGCACTAACTCACTGGCTCCAGCCTGCTGATCACCTGACACCTAACGGATAAACAGTAACCATCACAACTGTCATCTTCGTGTTTACCATTTATCTGCATCAATGTTTTACTTCAGCTTACATCTGGAAATATGCCTGAAGAAGGGGACTAGATCCCAGAAAGCTTGCATCATTTAACTCTATTAGTTAGCCATTAAAAGGTATTATTTCTTACAAAACGTTGTTTTTTTTCTACCTATATAATTTGTTTGGCTAACACGGTACAGAAACTTTTTTGCTACTACAATCCTGTCAAGTAAAACTGATAGAAAACTGAACAACAGGCCTTAATTGGACTGGAAATGTACAGGTTTGTACAGTTTTATGTGTGAACCAATATTTGATCCACAGAAATGGTGAAGTGGACTTTAGTATTTCCCATAGCAGAAAGAACAAACAAACTGTCTGTGTTGCAATGAAAAGGCTGAAAGAGATCCAGTCTTAGACACAGATCCAAAACGTTCCGATAACTTATGGACCAATGTAAGTAAAAGAAATAATGTCACAGATCCAGGAGAGCGACCTAAACAACTGCAATTATCTGTCAATTCAGGTTACGAGTTTCTGCATGTAAATAAGTTAAAAGAAAACACAGGTCTGATCTATAAAAACAAATTCTTTATTTATGTCAAATCTGGACTGTAAAAATGGCAGTTGGAGCTGACTGGTTGCTATGAGGTCTTTTAGGTCTTATCAGAAACTAACTGCAACTTTTATTTTACATATGGAAAGATAGAAAGATACAATTTCGCCAAAAAACGAGCCATTTAAAACTGAATATACTATATAGTGTTTTTTTGTTGTTGCTTTTTTACATTTTTATTTACTTGGTTTAGTTTAAAACATTTTTAAAGTGTTTTTTTTTCAACTTCAAAATCAGGAAAGTATAAATAAATGTCACATTTTCATTTCTGATATGTAATATCACTGCATACTGGTCTAGCTGGCAGGCCTTGTACTACCTCTATACAGAACATGGGTTGGCGAGGTTGTTTGAATCTTACTTGACACTTTTACTGCAACAGTAAGGCTTGAGTTGAGTTGAGTTGAGGGCCTTTCCTGGGGTTTGTGCTACTCTGCGTTTCCAAACACATTTCCTGCACGCAATTATCTACAAATGTTCACATTTTTCAGGTTGAGGTGCAATGCATTTAATTAAGAAACACACATGCGTTGTCACATTGTGGAAAAACACTGATGAAATAAGCCAAATGCCGGGTGTTTAAAAATCACAAGAAAAAAAAAAATCGCAAATGAAAAATGCAAAATGATTTCAATGGACAGTGGAATCATATTCATGGATGCACGATTCAAACAAGTGTGCTCCCAGCCTAAGGGCTGGTTCACAAGGGTGCCGAAAAGCATTTGACTACCTTCATGGTTAACAATTGTGGACATTATAGGTTGTGTCCAGAAAAAACAAAGCGACGGGAAAAAAATGGGATCGAACGACGGTCCATTCATTTGAATGGGCGGTGCTTAAAGGAGGAGCGCCATGGCCACTGTGCAGGGGCGTTGCTAGGATCCTAAGAGATATGGGGCACTTTTGGGCACTCCAGCCAAAAAATGGGTGTGGCCATGAACCAGAATGTGGGTGTGGCCATGGGTGGAGCCAAATTTACATGAACTTAACAGCGGTCTAAGTAGGCCTGCCCAGAAAAATGTTGGATGAAGCCCCCTCTCCATTAATTTAAAAAAAGGCATTCTGGGTATTGTGTGGTGCCATGCTGGGTACTGTAGTGCCTCTAAGGGGCATACTGGATGCTGTGGTGCCTCTATGGGGCATGCTGGGTGTTGTAAAGACATGCTGAAAGCTATGGAGCCTTTATAGGGAGGATGCATCATTGTGTGTGTTTCCTCACTGTTCCTCCCCCTGAACCCCCCCTTCCCAGCAGAGTAGCAAAGCAGGAGGAACAACTCATCTCCTACATCCACTCTCCAGGTCTGGAGACATCCTCTCTAGCTGGAAATTCTACCCATAGAATACGAGAATCAGATACTAGGATCTCTAGCTTCTGATTCCTTCTCAGACACAAAGGGGAGAAGCCCAGAACATATATCTGCAGAATCTGGAGACCAAGCAGCCAGAGAGGAGTACTGCTGCCCGCTGCACGACTCTGCCTGGGGGACATCTAGGGCACCACAGAATAGATCTGTGGCACGTGCCACTGATCTTTGGGGCTAGCAACGTCCCTGCCGCTGTGTACCACCCCGCAAGTGTCCATATGAACCAGCTCTTAAAGGGGTTCTTCCGCGAATGATGAAAAAAATAAAAAGTGGTTTATGCATAAACTAAAAAACATTCTTCTAAAATAGTGCAAAAAGTTTTTTTAAAAAATGAATGCTTTCCTCACTACAACATGTAATATAAACAGTGACGACTGACGGATTGGGAGGCTAATCCATTTAACCAGTTCACCCCCAAGGGTTTTTATCCTAACGGACCAGAGCAATTTTCAGTTGTCAGCGCTCCTCCCTTTTATTCCCTAATAACTTTATTACTACTTATCACAAGAAAATGATCTATACCTCGTTTTTTTCGCCACCAATTAGGCTTTCTGTGGATAGTACATTTTGCTAAGAATTTTTTTATTCTAAATGCATTTTAATGAGAAAAACAGAAAAAAAAAGAAAAAAAATCATTATTTCTCAGTGTTCAGCCTTTATAGTTTTAAAATTAAACATTCTCCTGTGGATAAAACAAACACGTTTTATTTGCCCAGTGGTCCCGATAATTAAACCGTTTAGATTATGTCCCTACCACAATGTATGGCGACAGTATATTATTTTGAAATATAAGTGGTTATTTTTCTGTTTGTTCTGGCCATAATTACAAGCCCCTATGTAATAAATTAAAATTAATTTTCCCCCATAAAATATAGAATAAAAAAAGCTGAGTCCCTAAGGCAACTATTTTTTTTTTTTTTAAGCTGATTTTTTTTTTTTTACAAGTGTTTTATTTGGGGGGGAGGGTTGGAAGTGTAATTTTATTAATGATGTGTATATACTTGAAAATGTATGTATTTTGTAAGTGTAATATACTTTTTGGCCACAAGATGGCGCTGGTGAACACTCATAGGACGTGTTCACTTTTTTTTTTTTTTTTTTTTACACACTTTATTAAACTGTTACATTTCCTGTTTATGTGAATGGACGTAGCCGCTGTTCGCGGTCACGTCCATTCACTCCAGGCACTGCGATTGGGTAGAGGACTGTTCAGTCCTCTTCCCCAATCGCCCAGCACGGGATCCCGACGGTAATGGCGGCGGTAGCGGCGGACACACGGCGGTAGCAGCGGCGGGAATGCGCGACGTATTAAAACGTCATGTTGCTGTTAATAGCGGTAAGCATGACGTTTTAATACGTTAGGATGGCGGTAAATGGTTAATAGGGGTGTTTTTTTTTTACTTGCATTTCACAAACAGAAGTCCTGCCTACGTAGTTTTCAGTTAGGGATAACGGCTGATCTATGTATATGCTTCTTGTATTCACTCACAGAGAAAGGAGCCCCCTCCTCCTCCCTGCAGGAACAGCTAAGCGCAGATGCCGGTGTTCCGACGTTTTGAGTTCGTCATGTGTTTACAGTTGCCCAGCAACCAGACCCGGCCTCTGTGCAGTCAGTCCCCTTATCTTATCTCTGCCAGGAGAACTAAGAGTTCAATAAGGGGACACACTACAGCTGATAGCAGATGACTCGCTGGGAGAAGACACAAACTATTCTGCACAGATGCCGGGTCTGGTTGCTGGGCAACTATGTAAACACATGACGAAGTCACTGAATCGTTGCCGGCATCTGCGCTTAGCTGTTCCTGCAGGGAGGAGGAGGGGGCTCCTTGCTCTGTGAGTGAATACAAGAAGCATATACATAGGAGATCAGCCGTTATCCCTGTAACTGAAAACTCCGCAATGGATTACACAACTGAAAACTAGGTAGGCAGGACTTCTGTTTGTGAAATGCAAGTAAAAAAAAAACACCCCTATTAAATGGATTAGCCTCCCAATCCGTCATTTGTCACTGTTTATATTACATGTTGTATTGAGGAAAGCATTAATTTTTTTGAAAAACTTTTTGCACTATTTTAGAAGGATATTTAATAGTTTATGCATAAACCACTTTTTATTTTTTTCATCATTCGCGGAAGAACCCCTTTAAGGAGGAACATTAACCTATCCCAGTCAGTAGCCGATATCCACTTTCCCATTAGAAATCTTTACCATTTCTCAAATAGATTATCAGGCGGGTCTGATATTGTGATGAAAGTGTGATGTCAGTACCTAGGTCCTAAAAGTTTTGGTCTGTGAACCTTGTTGCATTGGGGAAAATAACGTCCATTTCCAACTGCCAAGCAACCAGTATCTCCCTCTATGCATATGTATAGCTATAAAAAAACAACAACCTTATAGCCTTGCATTGGCAATCTTATAGCCGCATTGCTAGTCAGTGTGGCTATAGATAATGGCAGTTGGTGCCATTTTTTTTTTTATGTCTACCAGTAGTAAAGATGATGATGATGACTTGCAGGCTGATTGTGGATCAAACAACATGAGCAAAAGGCTTATCAATCGTTTCTTGATCTCTCTTCTAATTTTTAACTTCTCACTGTTCAATATATTTATTTATTTTTTGCCTCTTTTCGCTTAAGTTCCTCTTTAAGTGTCATTCTCTTTTCCCGAGAAAACACATTCAAGTGGAGATCCATGAAAACAAGTCTGTGTATATTATAGCATATGATTTGCAAAAAGCTTTCTTTTTTAAAAGCTTAAAAAAATGAGATAAAAGGTAAAAAAATAAACAAAAGCACTATACATCCTCTTTGAAGGGACCATGTGGTGATATAAAAAGTAAATAAACGTAACAATGCATGTGACGCCATGACTAGCTTCCTCATACAAGCATAAATCAACAGGAAGCAGAGGGGTGGGGAATGATGTCACAATTTGGATGGAAAAGGTCAGGGATGGCTGTGGCATCTAGGTCAGGTTCCGTGCGACTAAAGATACATACACACGTTGGATTTTTCCAAACGACCAGTTGTTTGGACGTTTGAACGTCCGGACGTCAAATTGGACGTGTGTGCGGTCGGTCGTTCAGCTGATAAGACTGGATTTGAACGATCCGCCAAGCGAATCATTCAAATCCAGTCTTATCAGTTGAACGACTGACCGTGCACATGCCTGATTTGACGTTTAAACGACCGGTCGTTTGGAAAAATCCGACGTGTGTACGAGCCTTAAAAGAGAACCAGAGACGAAGCACTGCTCAGTCAGGGATTCTTATCAGAGCTGATAACAGGCAGATTGTGCAGTGAAGAATGAAACGAAGAGCAGAGTAGGTGTTTACTGTCATGTTCCCACTGATATATATGGTAAAATACATGAGGATGCCTCGTCTCTGGTTCTCTTTAACTGATGGTCACAATACTTATCATTGAGGGACACTGCACTACACTAATGCAGATATGCAGGCAGGTGGCACAGACTATAAGTACATTTAGTGCTCTACATGGAGCTGTGTTTAGTTTATTTACTTTTGACTCAGCACACGATCCCTTTAGGCTGCTTTCACAGCGGGACGTTACAGGCGCACGTTAGAGCAGCCTGTACCGCAGCCCAACTCACAGCAACGAAAAATCAATGGGTTGTTCACAGTGCCCACGTTGCGTTGGAGTATAATGCTGCACATTCAATGAAAGTGCAGTGTGCTGTGCGTTATACTCATATTTGGCTGCGTTCGGATGCTTGCACATGCTCAGTACTGTTTTTTTTTTTTTAATTTGCTGCTTGCTCCGTTTTTGTTTAATAGTATGCGTCAAAAAGTACGCATCATGGACGCATCACGAGACGCATAACGCGGCTCTATATAACATCCAACTTCAATACTAACATGCGTTGTGTTAGGGGCACGTTATGTGACCTTAACCTCGCATCAAACGCAATGTCCAAGTGTGAAAGAGCCCTTAAAAGCAATTGCTTTTGAAAAAACGGATATTGCACTGGCTGCTATACACAGTCCAATCTTTGCAGGTGACGCTTTTGATCAGCCCCTAACGGGCAATAAGCAACTGACTGCTGAAATTGCTCATTATAATTTATCACCCCTTTCTGTGTGAGCATTTGGGCAACGCCTTCCTTTTCTGTGGACTAAAGAGAACAAATTTCACCTCATGTGTTGGTCACAGTATCCATTAAAGTGAGGGATATGGATGCTGTCATATTTATTTCCTTTTAAAAATGCCAGTTGCCTGGCTGTCCCACTGATCTAATTGGCTTCAGCAATGTCTGGATCACTCACCTGGTACAAGCATGCAGTAAGGGAGGTCAGACTTCAGTCAGAGCAGCTGATCTGCATGCTTTTTCTGGCTCTGTGGCTTCATGTATTGGATGTAGAGGGTCAGCATGATAGCCAGGCAATCAGCATTGTTTAAAAGGAAGTAAAATGGCAGCCTCCATACCCTTCTCCCGGCAGCGTCACTTTAAAGGACTTACGAGGCCAAAAATAGAAAAAAAAATAAAAAAAAGTTAGCTACCTGCATCAGCTTGTAAGGCACGGAGGACACCGTCCATGCCCTCCGTGCCGTTCCGCCGGGTCCCTGCCGCTCAATAGCCCCCCGAACGGTCCCCGACCACGCGGCCCGGTTTGGGCTCCCCAGCCTGTACAAAGATGGCCACCGGAGCTGGCCGCGGCTGCGCAAGTAGCTAACTTTTTTTATTTTTATTTTTCTATACTTGGCCTCGTAAGTCCTTTAAGCTGAATATAAAAGCTCTGAATATTTCAGGACAGTGTTTGTATCACTCACTACCCAGTTTCCAGTGAGACATCTGTCCCACTACAGTCAGCCTAAGGCAGCTCAGTGAGATTATACATTCTATAAACCGTATTCATCCCCTATTTTTTCCCATCATGCTGATGTGTGATACAATCTCCTGAAGTAATCATAGAGTTCAATCAGAAATGTTAAAGAAAACCTGAAGTGGAAATAAACTTATAAGATAATGAATTGTATGTGTAGTACAGTAAGAAATAGAAAATTAGTAGGAAAGCAAAGAGTCATTTTTTTCCAGTACAGGAAGAGTTAAAAAACAAAAACAAAAAACCTTCAGTTGTTATCTATGCAAAATAGCTTCTCTGAGCTATTCAACCCAGGTTTGCTTTTAATGCTACTTGAAGCCATGGAGGCTGCTGTTCTCTTTTGCAGTTATGTAAACACTTTATTTTTCGGACGATCACTTTGAGAACATTCTTCTATTACCTGAATGCTAACGTCTGCAAAGACCTAGACCCATCTCGAGCCCACCCCTGTTGTCTGGGACATTCTTATTCTTGTGGCTGCGTTCTCCACCAAATACAAGCTGCTACCTGCTGGGCATACACAAGTGAGCTCCTGCCATGATGTTTGATCCTTTGTCGAGTAGTCGATTCTACGAAGGGGGGGCGCAGACAATTAGGAGGCATCAGCTGCTGAGGGCCCATTTCCACTTGTGCGGTGCAAATTCGTTGCGAAAAACGCGAAAATGAATTTGCATGCGGATGCAAGTTTGTATGCGAATTTATATGCAAATTTGCATACGTTTTCGCGTACTTTTTTAAGTATGCGAATTTAACCATGTCAGTGCCTGTGTGCTTTTATATTGATTTAGGCGAAAACGTACACAAATTTGCACAGAAAATTCATATAGCGAAAACGCATGCAAATTTCCTATTAATTACATTGTATGCGAATCACCTTGCGAGTGTGCGAATTCTGATGGCTCTGCTGTGCAGAGTTTTCCTGCACAGCAAACCGCACAGATTTCCTGACAAGTGGAAACAGGCCCATTTACTATAATTGGCAATGTGAATCTGCATGCAGATTCGCTATAATGGAAAACAGGCTCTGAAGCTTAAAGTTTACCTGAAGTGAACAAAATGTTAAAAATAAATATATACTTCAGTAGTGAGAAGCCTCTGGATAGACCCTCGAGTTCTGCTGGTGCCCACCATGCCAGCGCTGGGTCCCTCTGATGATATTTGACAAGGGCTTCCTGTCCAGGTATGAGCTTCTCCATACTGGGCAAGTGCAAATCCTCAGTAGATTGAAGGCACTAGTAGTGCAAGGCAGAGAAAAATCCATGCACGGGTGGCTTCATTTTACCAGGCAAGCACGGACCTTATTCACACATGCCCAGTATGAAGAAGCTCATCCTTGGATGGGAGCTTGGCCATGAGAGCATATTTGCCAAGCCCTTGTCAAATATGTTCAGAGAGATCCATCGATGGAACCGTGGGCACCAGGAGGCAAATCAGGTGCAGAGGGTGCCATGGGCCCCCGCCACAACCGTAATATAAATTACAGCTATAGCAGCGGTTAGTGAGTAATTTAGGCGCCGGAAAAATACGGAGCGCAAATTACAGTAAAAAGAGCGCAATTTGGCCGCCAGCAATAGCTGGAAGCCGATTTGCATCTTACCCCCACTGTACGGCGCCTTCGAGGGTGAACAGTTATTAACACCGCTGGGAAATTTCCCACAGCAGGGTGAGATGTTTTTCAGCTTCACCATGCGCCCAAATTTCCATGCGCCCTTTCTTCATGTATGTGTTACGGCCAGAACCCGAAGTTTGGCCACTTCTAGTTCTGGCCGGCCACTTCGGGTTCTGGCCGGCCAATGCGCGAAGTGGCCGCTGCGCTGCGGCCAATGTTAGAAATGGAATGATTCCTCTGAGGTTAATGTATCTTCTGGCCGCAGCGCAGCGGCCAAACGTATAACAACTTAGTGAATTTATTGCAATTCAGCCGGCGGCAATGTAACAATTCAAGCCGCCGGCTTTTTTTTTCTGCCTCTCTCTCTCCTCTTATGGGCAGCCGGCGGGGACATGCGTGTCCCCGGGAGTCGTTCGTGGCGCCAGGGCAGCAGAGCGGGGAGGCTGCAGACATTGCTTCTGCCAGCACCCGCTCTGCAAGAACAGCAGGATCCCCCTGCCGCGACGAACGACTCCGGGGGGACACGCGTGTCCCCGCCGGCGGCCCATAGGAGAGTGAGAGAGGGGGGGGGGGGGGAGGAGAGAGAGGCAGAGAAAAAGCCGGCGGCTTGAATTGTTACATTGCCGCCGGCTGAATTGCAATAAATTCACTACGTTGTTATACGTTTGGCCGCTGCGCTGTGGCCAGAAGATACATTAACCTCAGAGGAATCATTCCATTTCTAACATTGGCCGCAGCGCAGCGGCCACTTCGCGCATTGGCCGGCCAGAACCCGAAGTGGCCGGCCAGAACTAGAAGTGGCCAAACTTCGGGTTCTGGCCGTAACATATGCACCAGGAGGAACCGAAGGACTATCCAGAGGCATCCCAATACTAAGGTAAGTATCTATTAAAGAGGAGCTGTCAGCCATACTATCCCAGAACACGAACACACGAACACACGCACGCACGCACGCACACACGTTTTGGTTTTAGTAATTCTTCTATAATAAAGAGAAAATCCTTCTTAAGGTGGCCACACGCAATACAATAAAATGATCTGATTTTACGGCAATTCGATAAAAACGATTGGATCTCCCGGAAAAATGTAAAGTTTTTTTTCATTCGACTGAAAAATCTGATCGGATTTTCCGTTTTCTTCGATTTTAATCGATCCGGAATGACAGATATTTTTCTTCAATCTTTCTAAAAATGTTATGGTGTGTGTTAGATTGTGAATTTATTAATATACACACCCTAGCAATTTTCTCAGATTTTCCAATCATTTTTATCATAATTGGGGAAAAATTGTACATAGGTGTGTGGTACATTGGTCATATTTTTGAAATGGTACAATCAGTCAGAAAAATTTATTGAAATTCTTAAATTGAACAGATATTTTAAAAAATGTATGGTGTGTGGCCACCTTTAGGATTCTCCATTTCAACTTTGTCTATCTTGAAGCCAATCCTGATGTAATTTCCTTCCTTACTTTCCTCTGTGTGATTGTGTATGCATTGCCCGTCCTCCTCCCAGTCTTGAGGCACTCCCACCCAGCTGTGCAATAGAAAGTCTCAGCATGAGAAATATTGGCCAATCAGAGAGGAAAAGAGGTGTGGCAAGGGAAACCAGGGAAAGAGACTTCAGCCAATCAAGCCACATTAGTTAAGTCTGAGAGCAAAGTAAAAAAGCAAAAAAAGACAACCCAGCATACCCTGCAACTTCCTTTGTATGGCAATGTACCAAATAAGAGTCAGGTAAACCGGGGAATGATCATTTATCAACAAGAAAAGTAATGGTGATTTTAACTTTTGGATTGCTTGGTTAGCATCCTCATTACTTGTTTACCAGATAAAAATAAAGAATTGATTTTTAATTTTATGCCAGTTACACTAACATTTTATTCACTTCAGGTACACTTTAAGCTCCAGCAGCAGCAGCAGCCCCCATCCTCCCCCCTTTTCATAGAACATTACAGACTGCTAAGCAGAGGGTCGAACATCACGTTTGTACAGTGATCTTTCTTGAACTGACCCAAAACAAATGAAGAACAATTGTTTCAGGCAACAGAAATAAGTGTGTATGTAGCATTATCAGCAGCAGAGAAGAAATGTTTATATCAACACATCATTTTAGCGCACAAGCAAACGATCAAAATTCCCTCGTTGCTTACAATGAATACTTTAAGATTTTGAACACATGTAGCAAAACGCACACAGTACAAACGAATTACAAAGTTAAATAAATTATCTGTACTGTTTACAAATTAATGTATTCCAGAAAAGTGAACGTGGACACATTAATAAAATGGCTCAAGAGCCAGCCAGTTGATTATAGAACTGTAAGACCCCTAATTTAAGATATAGGAAAAATGTTTACATATTGAGGACAGTAGAAAAGGCTAAAAAAAAAAATGAGGCACCAAATCTGTTTTCTTCAAGCCCAACTAAACCAAAAAATTACGGTAAACAAGGCAAATTCTGAAAGCAAAAAACGTTGACTAATGTAAATGATAAGTGTTACCTTTGGACGTGAGCTCTATAAATTGAAAATCCTTTGGGTAGTTGTGCTTGCTACAGCCGTGCACCTTTCCATACATAAAGGGTTTAACCACTTCCGGATTCTCGGTGCGTATATGTACGCCCCTGAATCCTGAAGTGTATTCCATGGAAACGGCCGCTCGCAGGGTAAATGTAAACACACAGGGAAGATCTTCCCCGGTGTCTACATGTATACGGCGCTGCTGCGCAGCAGCGCCGTAGAGGAGATCGGCGATCCCCGGCCTCTGATTGGCCGGGGATCGCCGGCATCTGATAGGCTAAAGCCTATCCCATCAGGCGCAGGACGGAAATCCGTCCTGCGCCGCTCACAGGGGGAGGGAGAGGGAGGGAAGGGGAAGGAGGCCAGGAAGCGCTGCGGAGGGGGGCTTTGAAGAGCCCCCCCCCCCGCAAGCGCAAGCAGCCGGCGGCGATCAGACCCCCCCAGCAGGACATCCCCCTAGTGGGGAAAAAAGGGGGGAAGTCTGATCGGCCTGGCTGCTATCTGATCGGTGCTGCGGGCTGGAGAGCCCACGCAGCACCGATCAGCAAAACATAGCGTGGTACAGAAGTGGTTAAAGAGAGTCTGAAGCGAGAATAAATCTCGCTTCAGACCTCATAGTTAGCAGGACCATGTGTGCCCCTGCTAAACCGACGCTATCCCGTGGCTTAACGGGGGCCCCTTCACCCCCAAATCCCCTCCGTACAGCGAGGGGGCACTTCCTGGTTGGGGCAGGGCTTACCGCCGCAGCCCTGCCCCACTGGCGTCTGTCAGCGCGTATCTCCGCCTCTCCCCCGCCCCTCTCAGTCTTCCTTCACTGAGAGGGGTGGGGGAGAGGCGGAGATGCGCGTCTGATAGACGCGACTGGAGGCAGGGCTGCAGCCGTTAACCCTGCCTCCAGGAAGAGAAAATTTTACGACCAACTTGCGACCAAGTCTTGCGGGGGTGGGTTTGGGGGTGAAGGGACCCCCGTTTAGCCGCGGGATAGCGGCGTTTTAGCAGGGGCACACATGCCCCTGTTAACTATGAGCTCTGAAGCGAGATTTATTCTCGCTTCAGAGTCTCTTTAAGTGGAGCCTAATAGTGGATAAAACTAAGGTAAAAACTAAAAAGAGAAAAAAAAAAAAAAAAAAGAGGTGGCTTACCTCAATCACTACAAGTTCATATAAATATGAATTTTAATTAGTACAGGCAATGCGTTTAGTAGGTCGGAGACCACTTCCTCAGGCAAATAAGGTGTGTGATTAGCCAAAAACGAAGTGCCTCATTAAGGTAAGTCACCTCTTTTTCTATTTTTAGTCGTGTTGAACTCTTATCCACTATTGGGCGCCTCTTAACCCCTTTATGCTCCTTGGGAGGAGAGTACGTTGGGCATACGAGAGAAATAGCCGCAGGGAGACTTCGGAGCAGGATACGGCTTACCCTGCTCCTGCACAAGTCCAGCGGTGTTAAATACTATTCCCCCCTCCAGGTCCACGTGGATGGTGGGGAATTGTGTAATTCGGCTTCCAGCTATTGCTGGCGGACAAATTACAGTGTTTTAAAAGTAACTTCAGCTCCGTCTTCTGACTGTGCACCGCTATAGCTGTAATTTCTATTAGGGTCTATGGTGGCGCTGGCTGTCCCCTAATCTCCTGCGCTATAATCCACATGCTCTGTACTTTGGTACCTAGTGGTGTGCCACCATTAGGACCTAAAAGCACAACCACATCCAGTTCCAGCTGGACGCCCGAGTGGAGTCGGGTTTATACATCTCCATCTGCCTTCAGTGGTTGGTTGCCCCCTTTGCAACCTTCCTTTGTGATTACCACAATTTCCTTTGACTTTTTTCATCCAATCATTGACATACTGCACCATTTGAGCTCCAGTTGTCTCTGAGGTTTTCTTTCTTAGGGTGATTGGTCACCTTCCACCACAGTACCTCTCCATACAGGCTTAAAGTGTACCTAAAGTGACATTTAGCATGATGAGCTGTATATATAGTACCAATCCTACTTAGAACTTCCCTGCCTTTTCCTATCCCCTTTAACAGTTAATAAACCATGACAATAAATCACAGTCTCTCAGCAGTCAGATTGATTCAAAATGTAGCACAATTGTCACTGACATCTAATAAGAGGTCATAAGATGTGTAAGTGTCTTAGAAGGGATTCTTAACCAGCCGGGCGGTATGGACGAGCTCAGCTCGTCCATCACCGCCGGAGGCTGCCGCTCAGGCCCTGCTGGGCCGATTTTCATCAAATAAAGAGCAGCACACGCAGCCGGCACTTTGCCAGCCGCGTGTGCTGCCTGATCGCCGCTGCTTTGCGGCGATCCGCCGCGAACAGCAGCGAAAGTGGGTCCCCCCAGCCGCCTGAGCCCAGCGTAGCCGGAACAAAAAGTTCCGGCCAGCGCTAAGGGCTGGATCGGAGGCGGCTGACGTCAGGACGTCGGCTGACGTCCATGACGTCACTCCGCTCGTCGCTATGGCGACGATGTAAGCAAAACAAAGAAGGCCGCTCATTGCGGCCTTCCTTGTTTATTCTGGGCGCCGGAGGCGATCGGAAGAACGCCTCCGGAGCGCCCTCTAGTGGGCTTTCATGCAGCCAACTTTCAGTTGGCTGCATGAAATAGTTTTTTTTTTTTATTTAAAAAAAACCCTCCCGCAGCCGCCCTGGCGATCTTAATAGAACGCCAGGGTGGTTAAGCCTAAGGGGGAAAAAAAATCAGTTTTACTCACCTGGGGCTTCAACCAGCCCTCTGCAGCCGCCCCATGCCCTCGCAGTCACTCGTGGATCCTCCTGCCCTCCCCCCGCCACCAGCTAATGTCGATTTCAGTCGACAGGCTCCCTGCGCCTGCGCAGGCCTGGCCATGCGTCTCCTTCTGTGCGTTCCCGTATGCAATAGTGCTATTGAGGACAGGAACGCAAAGAAGACTGCACATCGCCAGGCCTGTCAGCGAATCAAAAGTAGCTGGCAGCGGGGGGACAGGAGGATCTACGAGTGACTGCGAGGGCACAGGACAGCTGCAGGGGGCTGGTAGAAGCCCCAAATCAGTAAAACTGATTTTCTTTTCTTAGGCTTAAGTGTCCGTTTAATAAACATTCTGACAGTAGTAAAAAGAATAGAAGTTCAGTAGGTCATCATTACTCTGTATGGTATCTGAATAAATATAAAGAGCAGCAGCAAACGCCCGTGAAAGACATACCTACAAATCTATATTTTAAACCCTTAAAACCAAAGTAAGAATATGGTAAGCCAGGAAAGTCCTATTTAGGATTATTTCTAAGCAAAGAGTTATCTCAATCAGTTTACTGAATCACTTGAAGACCTCTTCTACCTGTTTCCCATAAACAGAGTTGAAGTCTTGGAATTGCTCATATCTACTTTCTAGGACTTACAAAGTTTTTCTTCCCACCCCCACATGTAGACACGTGAGTCCATATGCAATTAACTTTCTTTCCTAAGTTACTTCCTAGGAGATCATTTTAATATTCTCTTTAAAATTACTTTTAAGCATTTTACAATTGAAAAAGTAACTAAAAACTGGTGAAAAAGTACTTTCAAAATTATTTTGAGTAGTTACTTGATTGCTGGTGGTTTAAAAGGCATTTTACAACAAGGTGTGAAAATATCACTTAGGGCTCTTTCACATTAGGGCAGATTTTCTGCGTTTCAACGCAAAGGATAAAGTTTGCGTTACCCAAGGTGAAATGAAAGTCCATAGACTTTCATTTTAGCTTTCACATATAACGCAGCCTTTTTGTGCGTTGCGTTCCACTGCACCCAGGCGCAGTTTTTCGGCCAACGCTAGCTTTATGCGTTACAATGTTAGTCAATGTAAAACGCACACTATGCGCGTTTTTAATCCGTTAACGCAGGCAATCAGTCCCAGAATGCAACAGAGGAACAATGTAGAAAGTTGAAAACTAAAAGAAAAAAAAATTACCTGCGTTTTCCTATGTCCTGTAACGCATTGAAAACGGATTAAAAACGCACACTCACTGCAGTGCAACACATATCAAAACGCATTAAAAGGCATAAAACGTATGCTTTGAGCGTTCTCCAACGCAAGTTCTGATGTGAAAGAGCCCTTAGAAAACTCAGGTGAAAATGTTAATTGCATATGGGCCATGGTTCCTGCTGTAATGTAGGGATTCTGGGAACTGTATTCTGGCATCTATTGTTCTACTTACTTTGGGTGTCACATGGTCTGACCTGCTCCGCGGCTAAATACAGTGAAGAGAAGAAACGAAGTGCACTGCAGTGACAAGCACATCTGGCCCATAAAATAGGTATTCTATCCTATTCTATCCTAGTAGCAGTTGGCTGATGGCGTAATGGTTAAGGGCTCTGCCTCTGACACAGGAGACCAGGGTTCGAATCTCGGCTATGCCTGTTCAGTAAGCCAGCACTAATTCAGTAGGAGACCTTTGGCAAGTCTCCCTTACACTGCTACTGCCAATAGAGCGCGCCCTAGTGGCTGCTGCTCTGCTCTGGCGCTTTGAGTCCGCAAGGAGAAAAGCGCAATATAAATGTTATTTGTCTTGTCTTGTCTATCCAGCACTTTGCTTCTATATGCTCTTTATCATCACTGATTAGCCCGATTGCCATCAGCATTTGTCTTGTTCTATTTTTAGTTTAGCTGAGCTTTAATAGAGGTTACATGATTCATAGGATTTGTCCATCCCTAATTGAAGCTCCTATATAGGAATGTGTACTTATATTGATGAAAAAAAGTACTTTGATACATTGTGAAAGTTTACAGTTCTTTAAAAGTGCATCTGTTTAAACAAAACGTATAAAATAAATAATAAGAAAAAAAAATTAGTAACTGACATTTAAGAACAGGCAAATAAAAAGGCATATCATAAACTAGAAGCAGATTGGAAAAGCATGTGTGGGACATGTGTTAGAGAAAGTGCTTTTATCTTCAAAAAGGATTTCACAAAAATAAACAAACATTGAAGTGAAAACAGGCAATGCAGCATAAGATGGCAGCCTTTCACATGATCCATAGATTTGATATACAGGAGATCAGGCCACGGCACATGGCTCGTATATACATACATCGGATCAGCCTGGAGCGGTATGTGTACAGTACAAGAGGCTGCAGCTTTCTACCACTGCTCCCAGCTGAAGTCATCTCCTCTTCCGAAGACGACAAAGAAGCCCAGGATAGTGAGGAAGATCACAGCGTTTCCTGCCAGGACCAGGCCACACGCACCCCATAGGATCTGGTGAGCAAAGAAAGATCAGGTTTCAATAACGCACGCAAGTTTCTACTAAAGGCAAAGAAATGATGACCACCGCTCTTGCCTTGCAGCACTAGGTTCCTTTCTACAGCAAGGACACCATACTTTATGATGGAAGTGGGAGATTTGCCTTGTACTTGTAGGGGTTTCCTCCAGGGGTTCCAGTCTCATATCCCAGATATTATATTATTATTTTAGTATTTATACAGCGCCATCTTCTGCAGCACTGTGCAGAGCAGGGCAGGGCTGTGGAGTCGGTACAAATATCATCTGACTCCAACTCTGACTCCTCAGTTTAGGAAACCACCGACTCCAACTCCTCAACTCTGACTCCTTAGTGTAATACTTACCAGGGCTGAGCAATTGGGTACAACAATCATCCGACTCCTCAGTTTATGAAACCACTGACTCAGAGTCCAGGTACCCAAAACTGCTCCGACTCAAACTCCTTGACTGAATCCACAGCCCTAGTACAGAATATATTGACTTGTCACTTAACTATCCCTCAGAGGGGCTCACAATCTAATCCCTACCACAGTCATAAGTTTATGTATGTAATATGTAGTGTATGTATCGTATTGTTTTTTTCCGCCACTAATTCGGCTTTCTTTGGGTGGTACATTTTGCTAAGAATGATTTTTTATAAACGCATTTTAACAGGAATATTAATAAAAAAATGGGGAAAAAAATCATTATTTCTCAGTTTTCAGCCATTATAGCTTTAAAATAATACATGATACCATAATTAAAACCTATGCATTTTATTTGCCCGTTTGTCTCGGTTATTACACCATTTAAATGTTGTCCCTATCACAATGTTTGGCGCCAATATTTTATTTGGAAATAAAGGTGCATTTTTTCAGTTTTGCGTCCATCACTATTTACAAACGTATAATTTAAAAAATGTTCATAGTATACCCCCTTCACATGCATATTTAAAAAGTTCAGACCCTTAGGTAACTATTAATGTTTTTTAATTGTAATTTTTTTTTCCATTAAAAATTTTATTTGGGTTATTTTTTGGTGTGGGAAATAAAACATTGCAAAATGTATGTAGATGTAGTTTTACTATTTGGCCACAAGATGGCCACCTTGAGTTTTATTTTTATTTCGTCCTTCTCGCTTCCCGGAAGCATAAGGAGGATAGGAAACTTTTTTTTAGAAAGACTGCTGCCTCTGATAATCACGTCCGGGCGGCTGAAATGGTTAAAAAGAATCTGTACTGTCCAATTTGTACAATAAACAGTTTCTCAGCATGGACAGTTCCCTCCCCCCTCTGACAAGCTGAAATTTAGAGCAGAGACCTGTCTATAAGGGATAAACAAAGCACATACACAGAGCCTGCAGGGGGCGTGTATAACGTCTCCCTATCACAGCAGAGGCAGTGCATTCCTCTCTGGGTCGACAAAGCTTGACAATGCAAAGAAGATTAGATATATCACAGAGGCAGTGCAACTAGAAAAGGCTGCAGTAATCCAGACCACATTAGAACAGGTATAAGAACTTATAGGATAGAAGAAATAAGGCTGAAATGAATATACATTACAACAGTACTTTTGACATACTATTGGCCCCTATTCAATTCACTTTTTCTCCTAGGCTTTCTATCTTTGGAGATAATTTTTTATCTTCGGTTTACAATTACTTTTCAGCACTCTGCAACTGAAAAAGTACCAAAAAGTAGTTGAAAAAGTACTGTCAACATTATTCGGACTGTTTTCTTGCTTGCTGGTGGTGTAAAAGGAATTTTATTGATAAGATGTGAAAATATCACCTAGGGGAAAACTTAGCAGGGAAAATGAATTGCACATGGCCCAATGTGTTTTTCAATGCAATATGCCAAAAAGCTGGAGTTGAGGAGCGCTGACCTCTTGTTGGCCTCACGCTTTTGTACTGTGGTTGATTTTTTGTTTGTTTTTCTAGTTTCACTCACATTTACAAGCTCTGTCTGCAAATCATTTATTTTACTATTCATAGCTGTGCTGTTATTTGACAAAAAATGTAATTCATAGCAGCCACAGCTGACTGTGTTCCATCAACACCGGTTCTGTGACAATCACATCCGGATACTCTATCCAGCAGCAGCAGTCTCATAAGCAGAACACCAAGTCCAAAGCAGGCTGCCTTGGGGTTTACTCTAACAGATGTGCTAATAGTAACTGGAACGTGCTTCCGCATAGTCACCAGAGAGATGACCTATTTAGACATTTATTGTGCTGATTCCAGGGGATCAGAGCACCACCTAGGGGCTGAACAGCATGCAGATTTTTGACCTTATTAAAATTGTATATTGTGGCAATAACTAGCATTTATTTACAGCAGTGGTGCAGAGTATGTAGATAATTGCATGTGACAAACAAGGGACAGTACAGTTAATGCACAGTCATAAAGTACACTAAACAGGAGGAAGACAAAAATGGCAAGGCAATATACAGCAAAACCATCACTTCTTGGGAGATGGCCCAAGCAATCTTAGGTGTTTATCCAATTAACTTTTCTGCTGAGTTTTTCATCTTATCTAAAAAATAACTTTTCAACACTTAGCAACTAAAGTACAAAAAAAGTAGGTAAAGTAATATCAAACGTCTCTGGTAATTTTTTTGCTTGGTGGAAGCTTTAATAGTATCCTATTGGTAAACTTTGAACATATCTCCTTGGAGAAAAATTAAAAAAAATATGGGCCTTAAAGAGAACCCAAGGTGGGTTCTAACAATGCTATCAGCATACAGAGGCTGGGTCTGCACATACTGCCCAGCCTCTGTTGCTATACCGATCCTCCCTAACCCCCCCTGTGCTCTGCTATGCCCCCATAAATCACCCAGCCGTGCAGTCGACACACAGCGTGTCGCCGCCGGCTGTTTACCTCTGTAAGTGTCAGTCTCGGCTGAGTTCAGCGCTGGTATTCTCTGCGGAGGGGGCGCGGCTGGCTTGACGTGCAGTCAGTCATGTGGGCGGTCATGTGGTGACGCCCACATGACATATAACGAAGTATACAGAGCTGCGATGTGCTACGGGCAGAGCTGTAATCCTGCGCAGCGCAGTAGCGGCTATGCAAATTGCGCAGGCAGAGGAATTTTTTTTAAGTGCCGATTCTAATCGCCCTGAGAGAAGGCGACCCTGGGCTGGGTCGGGGCCTCTAATGATAACTGGATTTAGAGAACAGAGCAGCTGGAAAGTACAAGGGAGCCGCAGATCGTCTGCCCTGAGGTCTGATATTGCAGTAAGGTAATTAACTTTTTTTCTGTCATTCACCTCGTCCTTTAAAGAGAGACTGAAGCGAATAAAAATTGTTATTTTTACCTGGTAGTTAGCTTCAGGAGCATGAGGAGAGGTAAACCGCCGCATCCCAGTGGCAAAACGAGGGCTTTAGACCCCCTAAATCCCCAGGGGGAAAATACGGGGAGCGCTTCCTGAAAGAGGCAGAGCTTTTTGCTGTACCTCTGCCTCTACTGAAGTCAATCACCGCCTTTCCCCGCCCCTCTCAGTCTTCATTCACAGAGAGATTGACTTCATTAGAGGCAGAGCTACAGCGCTAAGCTCTGCCTCCCTGGGCAGCAAAATCCATGACTTTGAGAGTTGTGGATGTTTGCCCCGGGTTTTGGGGGGTATAAAGCCCTCGTTTTGCCGCGGGGATGCGGCAGTTTAACTCTCCTCATACTCCTGAAGCCAACTACCCGGTAAAAATAATTGTTATCCGCTTCAGAGGCTCTTTAAATTATTTTTCTCCTATGTTGCAGTCACTTACAGTAGGTAGTAGAAATCTGATAGAACCGACAGCTTTTGGACTAGCCAATCTCCTCATGGGGGATTCTCTCAGGGTTTTCTTCATTTTCAAAAGCACTTAGTGAATGGCAGTTACTCTGTCCAACTGCCTAAAAAAAAGTGTACGGTGAGCAGGGAGGCTGGCCAGCATCATTGTATAAATCTTTTTTAGGGAGTGTCTTTATAAGGAATAACGGTCATGCTGAGAATCCTATGGAGAGATGGACTAGAATCCTATGGAGAGATGGACTAGCCCAAAACCTGTTGGCAATGTTGGGTTTCTATTACTTACTGTAAACAGCAACAGCAACATAGGAGAGAAGTAATTTATGGCTCATGTTTGTATGTGTTTACATGTATTTTAACCACTTTACCACCAGCGGTGCGGATATCTCCGTCCCTTTTTCCACCCTGTCAACACCAGGGACGGAGATATCCGCACCTCCCGCCGCTGTCCGCGCTCCCAGTCGCTCGTGCACTCACCGCCCGCTCGCCCGGAGATCAATGAACGGGAAAATCCGTTCCAGTTCGTTGATCTAAGCCCCCCGCAATGATCGACTGCTTCTATGAGAAGCAGCGTGATCATTGTGAAAAAAACAAAAAGTTTCCCAGCCTCATAACTCTTCCTGCAAGCGTACTTCCTACGCTTGCAGGTCACATAAACAAAGTTACTGTGGCCATCTTGTGGCCAAATAGTAAAACTACACCCTAAAGCATTTTTCATATACAAATACATTAGTTTTACTTTAAAAATTAACTCATTACCTCCCACATTCCCCAATTATTATTTTTTTGTAATTAAAAAAAAAATTACAATAAAAAAAAAAAATACATAAATAGTTACCTTAGCTACTTTGGCCTCCTGGACGTACTAGCTACGTCCAGGAGGCCATGTGCACGTCCGCACACGCGCGCTCCCGGCCGCGGTTCGTTAGCCTGGCAATCAGTGAATCGGGCTGTGGTGCCCGATCACTGATTCCTCTCCCCTGCAGAAAAAGCGACAGCTTCTCTCAGAAGCTTTTTCTGGCTGTTGCGTCCCCCATTTGTCTCTCTAAGCGTATGTTACGCTTAGAGTGACGTCATGTAAACAAACTCATGGCCACCATCTTGTGGCCAAAAAGTAAAACTACAACTAAAAGTAAAAAAAAATAAAATTCAACACACATTTACACTCTAACGCTACTGTTTACATCCCACCCTCCCAAAAAATACCCATATAACATGTTTAATACAAAAACTAAAAAAAAAACCATTACGATAAAAAAAACAAAACATAAAATATTTACCTAAGGGTCTACACTTTTTAAATATCAATGTAAAGATTAAATATTTCTATTTTTTTTTTTTTATCTTAAACTTGTAAATAGTGATAGATGCAAAAGGGAAAAAATGCACCTTTATTTCCAAATAAAATATTGTCGCCATACATTGTAATAGGGACATAATTTTAACGGTGTAATAACCGGGACATATGGGCAAATACAATACGTGAGTTTTAATTATGGAGGCATGTATTATTTTAAAACTATAATGGCTGAAAACTAAGAAATCATCATTTTTTATCGTTTTTTTCTTATTCTTCCTGTTAAAATGCATTTACAGTAAAGTGGCTCTTAGCAAAATGTACCACCCAAAGAAAGCCTAATTGGAGGCGGAAAAAACAAGATAGAGATCAGTTCATTGTGATAAGTAGTGATAAAGTTATAGGCTAATGAATCAGAGGTGAAAATTGCTGGGATGCATAAAGTGAAAACAACTGAAGGCTGAAGTGGTTAGGGACTGAACTTTATAAAGTAACAGTGTTATACCCTCTTGACATAAATATTTAAAAACTATGGGCTTGTAATTAGGGTATGGACGCAAAACTGAAAAAAATGCACCTTTAATTCCAAATAAAATATTGGCGCCAAACATTGTGATAGGGACATAATTTAAACGGTTTTATAACCGGGACAAATGGGCAAATACATTTCATGGGTTTTAATTACAGTAGCATGCATTATTTAAAAACTATAATGGCCGAAAACTGAAAAATAATGCATTTTTTCCCACATTTTTTCCGATTTTCCCATTAAAACATATTTAGAATAAAATATTTCTTGGCATAATGTCCCACCTAAAGAAAGCCTAATTGGTGGCAAAAAAAACAAGATATAGTTCATTTCATTGTGACAAGTAATGATAAAGTTATAGACGAATGAATGGAAGGAGCGCTGAAAGGTGAAAATTGCTCTGGTGCTCAAGGGGTAAAACCCCTCAGTTGTGAAGTTGTTAAACTTTACGATTTTCATGACAGTGGTCCTTTAATGGACACCTTAAGTGAGAGGGGTATGAGGCTGCCATATTTATTTCCATTTAAATAATACCAGTTGCCTGGCAGCCCTGCTGATCTTTCAGGAATCAGAAGCGTCTTAATCACACACCTGAAACAAGTATGCAGCCAATCCAGTGAGACTTTAGTCAGAAACATCTTGTCTGGTCTAATGCAGGGATTCTCAAAGTGTGTGCCACAGCACCCGGGTGCGCCTTCAGCACCTCCCAGGGGTGCCTCAGCTTTCATCCCCATCCTTTGTGCATTGCCATCAGGTAATGCAACTGCATATTGATGTACAATGTAGCTGCATTACCTGCCAGTTAACCTTTAGTCCTGGCAGCCGAGGCCAAGTCCGTAAGGGTTTGTGGGATGTCACCATCAGTAATACATTTCATAATGTGAATCAGGGAGAGGAAAGATTTTACAATGGGTAAACACTGACTAAATAATGTATAAGGTCTGGGACCCACAACAAAGGGAAAAGCGCTATCGCAATCACTAGCGATTTGTGGTAGCTCTTTGCAAGCGATTTTGGGAGCGAATTCCCTGCTCATATACAATACATTAGAATGGAAATGCTCCCATGTTCTGTGATTGCGATTTGCCCTAAACGTTCAAAAAACAAACAAACAAAAAAAACCTCTAGTGAGTTCCAGCCCTCAATGAACATTATAAAAGATAAGCAATTTTATTCATTACTAGCTGATTGCCTGGGTATGTATTTGGCTGGTGTTGGCTCCGCCCACTTTTTCTAACCCTAACACACAATTACTCACTGACCAAGTTTGTGAGCTTTGCGGTCTTTGGTATCAATAATCTGCATTGAAATGAAACAAATCTGATAGGCTGTGTGTGGCTTCACCCCCTTTTCTGAATTTGAACCCCAGTCACCAAATAACCAACTGTACCAGGTTTGAGGGCTGTGCCATTAACAGTTCAAGAATGGTAGCAATTAAATATTGCCCTTGAAAAGCAACAGGTGAAGTTTGATTCACTTTTGTAGGCTCCACCCACTTTTATGAATATTAATCCCAGTCACCCAGTGACCAACTGTGCAAAGTTTAAAAACCCTGCCATTAACAGTGTAAGAATGGCTGCAGTTTACATTTTCCCAGTGAAATTTGTATTTGTCTCCACCCACTGATGACCCGGCGTTGCCCGGGTATGTATTTGACTGGTGTTGGCTCCGCCCACTTTCTAACCCTAACACAAACACTCAATGACCAAGTTTGTGAGTTTTGGGGTCCTTGGCATCAATAATTTGTATATTCCCATAGAAATTAAACAAATCAGATTGGCTGTTTGTGGCTCCGCGCCTCTCCAGCATTTGAACCCCAGTCACCCAATGACCAACTGTAGCAGGTTTGAAGCATCTGCTATTAACAGTGTAAAAATGGCAGCAATTTAAATATTCCACTTCCACGGTGAATTTTGATTGGCTATTATAGGCTCCACCCACTTACCTGAATATTAATCTCAGTCATTCAGTGACCATCTGGGCAAAGTTTGGGAACCCTGAAATAAACATTGTAAGAAGGGCTGAGGTTTACACTTTCCCAGTGAAGTTTGTTTTTGGCTCCGCCCACTTTTTGTAACCTGGACACAAAGTCACTACTCAATGCTCAAGTTTGTGAGTTTTGGGGTCCTTGGCATTAATAATTTGTATTTTCCCATGAAATGAAACAAATCTGATTCACTGTTTGTGGCTCTGTCCCCTTTTCTGAATTTGAACCTCAGTGACCCAATGACAAACTGTACCAGGTTAGAGGCTTGTGCCATTAACAGTGCAAGAATGACAGCAATTTTAATATTCTCCTTGAAAAGTGACATGTGATTTGGCATTTTTAGGCTCCACCCACTTTTCTGAATATTAATCCCAGTCACCCAGTAACTAGCTATGCTAATTTTGAGAACCCTGCCATTAACAGTGAAGAAGGGCTGCAGTTTACAATTTCCCAGAAAATCTGTTTTTAACTCCACCCACTTTTTGTAACCTTGACACACAGTCACTACTCAATGACCAAGTTTGTGAGCTTTTGGGTTCCTGGCATAAAAATTTTGCTAATGGAAGCAGTTTATCCAGCAAAGAAATCTGGCTGTTTTTGGCTCCGCCCCTTTACTGAATTTGAACCCCAAACACTTAAAGACCGACTGTAGCAGGTTTGAGGCCTCTGCTATTAACAGTGTGAGAATGGCTGCAGTTTCAATATTCCCCTTGAAAATCAATAGGTGAATTTTGATTGGCTCTTGTAGGCTCCACCTACTTTTCTGAATATTAATCCTAGTCACCCAGTGACCAACTGTGTGAAGTTTGAGAACCCTGCCATTAACAGTGTAAGAAACGCTGCAGTTTACATTTCCCCATCTAAAAAATTAATTGTTTTTGGCTCCGCCCACTATTTCTAATCTTGACATGCAGTCACTTAATGACCAAGTTTATGAGCTTTGGGGTCTTTGGCATCAATAAGTTGAATTTTACCATTGAAAAAAAAAACAAATCTGATTGGCTGTTTTTGGCCCGCTCCCTTCAGAATTTAAACCCCAGTCTCCCTGTGACTGACTGTAGCATATGTTAGGCCTCTGCCATTAAGAGTGCATGAATGGCAGCAATGTAAATATTCCCCTTGAAAATCAAAAGGTGAATTTTGATTGGCTGCTGTAGGCTCCACCCACTTTTCTGATTATTAGTCCCAGTCGCCCAGTGGCCAACTGTGTCATGTTTGAGAATCCTGCCAATAACAGAATGGCTGAAATCAATCTAACAAATCTGATTGGCTGTTTGTGGCTCCACCCCTTTAGTGAATTTGGACCCCAGTCACCCAATGACTGACTGTATCAGGTTTGAGGCCTCTGCCACTAACAGTGTAAGAATGGTAGCAATGTGAATATTCCCCTTGAAAATCAATAGGTACATTTTGATTGGCTGTTGTAGGCTCCACCCACATTCCTGAATACTCATCCCAGTCACCCAGTGGCCAATTGTGTAAAGTTTGGGAACCCTGCAATGTAAAAAATTAAGTTGTTGGCACCGCCCACTTTTTCTAACCTTGACATACTGTTACTCAATTATCAAATAAATCTGCTGTTTGTGGCTCTGCCGCCTTCCTGAATTTGGACCCTAGTCACCCAGTGACCAACTGTACCAGGTTTGAGGCATCTGCTTTTAACAGTATAAGAGAATGGTAGCAGATGAAATATTCCCTTTGAAAATCAAAAGGTGAATTTTTATTGGCTGTTGTAGGCTCCACCCACCTTCCAAAATCTTAATCTGTCACCCAATGACCAACTGTGCAAAAGTTTGAGAACCCTGTCATTAACAGTATAAGAATGGCTGCAGTTTATATTTCCCCAGTAAAAGTTGTTTTGGCTCCACCCACTTTTTGTAACCTTGACACACAGTCACTCAATGACCAAGTTTGTGAGCTTTCAGGTTTGTGGCATCAAAAATGTGTGAATGGAAGCAGTTTATCCACCAAGGAAATCTGATTGGCTGTATGTGGCCCCGCTTCTTTAGTGAATTTGGACCAGAGTCACCCAATGACCGACTGTAGCAAGTTTGAAGCCTCTGTGTAATGATCGCTGCTGCAGCAGCTATTACTGGAAGTAGTAGTGCTGCAGCTCAGGCAGTTCTGATCTATTTCCATGCAAGTTGCATAGCTTTGTCTGTCTTTCCCTGCTGTCAGCTTGTGACTGATTATCATTCACCTGTGTGGGAATCTGCATGTCTGCTCCCATTGGATGACCTCAGTATAAAGATCTGCTTCCTGCAGGGTTTCCTTGGGTTTTCATAGCTTCAGCTTAAGCCTGCCTTGCTGTCGCTTTAGCCCCCGATCGTGTTTCTTGTTATAAAGATACTTTGCTGGTCTTTGCATCATATATTGGTTCATTGCCAATATATATGCATACCAGCACGTTTATTATTTTCCTTGTATTTGTGTTACGTTAATACATCAGTGTCGCTGATGTATACGTACACGAACTGTTTATATCCTGTGTGCAGTTAGTCAGCCTTCCAGCACGTTTTGGTAGGTTGCGCGTACCGTGACCACCCGTGCTGAGGTAGTTACCCTGCTCCTGGTTCTGCTTGTGGATTGCGTTCATCTCTGCGAAGAGATAACGAATCCTTCTGAATCCTGTTCTGTTACCGTTTGTGGATTGCGTTCATCTCTGCGAAGAGATAGCGAATCCTTCTGAGTCCTGTTCCCTGTATTGCTCCAGTCTAAGTCAGTGTTCCAGCTTATGTCATATATCGGTTCATTGCCGATATATACATATGTTAGTCAGACGTTACAAATAGTTTCATTGATAGCTGTAATTGTAATGCGCTAGGAAAACATACTTATTGTATATTTATCTGTGTTACGTTCATCTATCTTAATCCTGCTATTTTCTGACTATCCTGTCCTGTCTTTGTGAGGCACGCCATCGCCGCATCGCATTGGCTGCCTCATTCCAGTCTGTCTGGTTTTGGACGCTTGCTGTCGCTAAGTAGCCGCTAGCTAGCAAGCGTTCATTCTGTCTACCTGTCCTGATCTCCTCAGTTCTGGTTTATGCGCTCAGCGCTACTTTGCGCTGAGACGTTATAACAAAAGCATTGTTTGTGGCTGTCAGATCTGCACCGGCTCTGTGCGCCACAATCTCCTATTGGAGTCAGTCCTCCCCTCCACTATACTAGGGATAGCCTGTTTCCTGGTGCTAGTGTGTGTACCTCCTCCACGCCAGCTCATGCGTTGCATGCTGACTGTGGAGAATACACCACCAAGCCTTACATTATGAAAACCCCATTACCAATCCCCATTGTGGGGGGGGGATTCCCAGAAAGTATGACACTGTTAATTATGGTTCCTGTTCCTTTAAGAAATTTGAAGAACTTAGCTCTGAAAGAGAAAATGAGTTTTTCTCTGAATGTGCCAGGTTCCTGACCAATCCTGATCTCCAAGCGACTCCTGTTTCAACCTGGGCACTCCAACTAAGTTATATTTTGTTTAAAGGGGAATTATTCCAGTGGGCATTTGATGTTCTCAATCATTCCGATTTGAAAGAGAGACCACTGGAATTTCTAGCGTTTGTGATCCATAACTGGTTGCGCATAGATCCATTGCCTTTTCCTCTTAATGAACTCCTGGCAGCAGGCCAATCAGCTGCTCCTTCAATTGCTTGCAAGAATGAGCAGCAAGCAGAAAGTGTTACTGATAATTTTCCTGCAGCTTTGAATAAATCACCAAAAACCGCAAGGTCAAAGGCAAAACGCAAACGTTCTAAGAAACGTGTCCAATCTGCAGAATCGTTATCCTTAGCGACTGAGACCTATAATGAGATTCTGCCATTAACAGATAATGAAATGCAATTGTCTTTCAGGGGAGTTAAATGGACTTATGAAACTACTAATGAACTTTCCTCCCTGGCTAGGGAAAATAAAGATTTTTGTTTAAAAGAATTATCTGAGTATGATTATGATGAGATATTACAGAGTATTGAACAAATCAACTTATTTGTGAACCAAGGGAAGTTTGCATACACTACAGTTCAACACTTGCTACAGGTATTGGAGATTCTTAAGAATAAGGAATCTGCCAATCACCTGCTAATTAACCCTATACATGTGCCTGCCACAATCATATCTGCAAACCATGATCTGCCTGTTAACCAGCTGAGCGGTCTGGACGAGCTCAGCTCGTCCAACACCGCCAGCGGCTGCCGCTCAGGCCCTGCTGGGCCGATTTTGATGAAATAAAAAGCAGCACACGCAGCCGGCACTTTGCCAGCCGCGTGTGCTGCCTGATCGCCGCCGCTCTGCGGCGATTCGCCGCGAGCAGCGGCGAAAGAGGGCCCCCCTAGCCGCCTGAGCCCTGCGCAGCCGGAACAAAAAGTTCCGGCCAGCGCTAAGGGCTGGATCGGAGGCGGCTGACGTCAGGACGTCGGCTGACGTCGATGACGTCACTCCGCTCGTCGCTATGGCGACGATATAAGCAAAACAAGGAAGGCCGCTCATTGCGGCCTTCCTTGTTTATTCTGGGCGCCGGAGGCGATCGGAAGATCGCCTCCGGAGCGCCCTCTAGTGGGCTTTCATGCAGCCAACTTTCAGTTGGCTGCATGAAATAGTTTTTTTTTTATTTAAAAAAAACCCTCCCGCAGCCACCCTGGCGATTTAATCAGAACGCCAGGGTGGTTAAGTATGCTTGGAATCCTCCATTTGAGAAAGGAGAGATGGAAGCTCTGGTCAATGAATGGAAGAATGATTCAAGTTCATTTTGTCAATTTTACAGTGCAAAAAGTGAATTGGTATTGAATGCATGCATTAAGTCTGCCTATAACCTAATAAAAACTGGTGTGTGTGAGTATGACTTTGTGGCTCCATTGATTGATGTGTGGGAACTGATTTTGGATGATTTTTTTGTGACTCCGAATTCGCAAATTTGGCGTTCTGACCCGCCTGCTTCAGCACCTTTGGCTGATTCAGCAGGTGATTCGGAGCTCTTTTTGTGTGAAATTGAAGTTCCTGCAATTCCACCCTGTACCATGGATAACTCAGTGTTACTTCCCAGTAAAACAGAAGCCACTGATACATTCTTAACCTTGCCCTGCGCAAATTTCTCAGCAGAGAATCCAGAGGTCCTGCTGACTTCCGAGTCCAGCCTAGCCAGTACTCATGACTCTTTGTTTAGTGAAACAGACACCAGAAAAATCTTGTCTGTCTCTGCAAACACTTCTGCAGAAATTACCTGTGTTAATAAAGTTCAACTCCTGTCTGATCCAGCAGATGCGCAAACATTGTGTCTTGATCTTCCTGTTTCTACACCTCGCTCTAGTTTCGTGAATAGCTCAGAGCATCTGCTATGTGAACCTGAAATCGCAGAATTATTACCTTGTTCAGAAAATTTTCCAATAAATTTGCCCTGTACCATGAATTGTGCAGTAGATCTCTCCAATGAAACTCAGGTCACAGAATCATTATGCTGTCCAGCAGGTGCTTCCATGGTTTTGCCCTGCAATATGGACTGTTCAGTGATCCTGTCCAGTGAAGCTGTGGTCGCAGAGTCTTATGCTTCACCCAGTATTTTGGATACTTTAAACCCTCTAGCAGAGGAGGCTGAAGCACTGCTTACCTCAGTTGGTGTTGCAGTAATATTCACTTGTCTAGCAGCTGTTTTGGAATTACAGTCTGCTCTAATAAAACTTGATGAATTTCTGCCCAGCAAAGCAGAAGCCATTGAAATATTGTCCTCGTCAGCAAGTGTGTCAGATACCTTGCCCTGTACACAGTCTGATTTAACCAATGTTGTTGAGTCCCTCTCCAGTGTTGTAACAGCCGAGGAACTCCAGCCCTGTCCTCTGAATGTTTCAGAAGTCTTGCCCTGTAACATGGATAATTCTGATTCTCTGGTCAAAATAATAGAAATCTCAGAATTTCAGTCCGGTCCGATGAGTGTTCCTGAAACCCAGCCCTGTATCCTGAAAGATTCTAGTTCTCTGGCCGCTGTGGCAGAGGTTCCAGAGTCCCCTTCCTGTCCAGGGAATTCCTCAGTTTTGCCTAGTCCAGTGGGGGCTGCTGCAATACTGACTTGTTCTGCAGCGCCTCATGAGCTCCAATCCAGTGTATTAAATGAGTCTCTGTCCAGTCCAGAGGTAGTTGTGGAGTCCCTATCTGGTTCAGTGCATACATCAGAAGATTTGTCCTGTTTTGTTGGTGCCCCTGAATCTGATTTGTTACTGACTTTGCTGGAATCAGCGACATCTAAGTCTGATCCAGCATTCTCGTGTAAAAGTCCAGTGGTTGCGAAGTTTAGTCATGATGATTTTTTTTTGGCCAGTCCTGGTTTTGGTCCTGTCTTGGCTGACCCTGAGGCTCACAGTTCCTTGACATGCCCAGAGGTTTCTCTTGTGCCGGTGTGCCCAGATGTTCTTTGTGTGCCAGAATGCCCAAGTGTGTCTAAGGTGTTAGCGTGCTCTGATGCTTCCTTAGTGGGAACACGTTCTGATGTTGCCAGTCTGCCTGCATGCCCAGAGATGGTTCTGGTCCCTGAAAGCCCTGATATTGATGTTTGTCCTTGTGGCCCTGACTCGGGAATTGCCCTAGGTTCCATAGGGGTTCTTGATAGTTCTCCATGTGAGCCTAAGGGGCGTTCTGACATATGGGGATCTCTTTGGAGCTTCAAGGTGTTCTGGGAGGTCTCTGAGAAAACCTGTCCTGGTACCTTGGACTGGTTCAACAGTGGGTTTTGTGTTGGTAAAGACAGTACCGGTGGGCATTGCAAAGGCTTTGGCGTTTCTGAACGGTTCCTGGAAGGCGGTGGGTATCGCTCAGGGAATTTCGGAGGGCTTTCTTCTGGAAATCATGGTTCTGATGGGTGTCACACTGGGGCTTGTGGTACTGATGGGCGTGGTTCTGTAGGTTCTGGTTCTGATGGGTCCAGTCTTGTGGGGACTGATTCTGGAATTCGGTCTTGCCGGGCTGTCCCGGTCATCATGAATTATCAGTCAGACTGTTTTGTTGGGAATTTCGGTTTTGAAAAGCGTCTGGAATCCGCTTTTAAAGGCGGGGGTACTGTAATGATCGCTGCTGCAGCAGCTATTACTGGAAGTAGTAGTGCTGCAGCTCAGGCAGTTCTGATCTATTTCCATGCAAGTTGCATAGCTTTGTCTGTCTTTCCCTGCTGTCAGCTTGTGACTGATTATCATTCACCTGTGTGGGAATCTGCATGTCTGCTCCCATTGGATGACCTCAGTATAAAGATCTGCTTCCTGCAGGGTTTCCTTGGGTTTTCATAGCTTCAGCTTAAGCCTGCCTTGCTGTCGCTTTAGCCCCCGATCGTGTTTCTTGTTATAAAGATACTTTGCTGGTCTTTGCATCATATACTGGTTCATTGCCAATATATATGCATACCAGCACGTTTATTATTTTCCTTGTATTTGTGTTACGTTAATACATCAGTGTCGCTGATGTATACGTACACGAACTGTTTATATCCTGTGTGCAGTTAGTCAGCCTTCCAGCACGTTTTGGTAGGTTGCGCGTACCGTGACCACCCGTGCTGAGGTAGTTACCCTGCTCCTGGTTCTGCTTGTGGATTGCGTTCATCTCTGCGAAGAGATAACGAATCCTTCTGAATCCTGTTCTGTTACTGTTTGTGGATTGCGTTCATCTCTGCGAAGAGATAACGAATCCTTCTGAATCCTGTTCTGTTACCGTTTGTGGATTGCGTTCATCTCTGCGAAGAGATAGCGAATCCTTCTGAGTCCTGTTCCCTGTATTGCTCCAGTCTAAGTCAGTGTTCCAGCTTATGTCATATATCGGTTCATTGCCGATATATACATATGTTAGTCAGACGTTACAAATAGTTTCATTGATAGCTGTAATTGTAATGCGCTAGGAAAACATACTTATTGTATATTTATCTGTGTTACGTTCATCTATCTTAATCCTGCTATTTTCTGACTATCCTGTCCTGTCTTTGTGAGGCACGCCATCGTCGCATCGCATTGGCTGCCTCATTCCAGTCTGTCTGGTTTTGGACGCTTGCTGTCGCTAAGTAGCCGCTAGCTAGCAAGCGTTCATTCTGTCTACCTGTCCTGATCTCCTCAGTTCTGGTTTATGCGCTCAGCGCTACTTTGCGCTGAGACGTTATAACAAAAGCATTGTTTGTGGCTGTCAGATCTGCACCGGCTCTGTGCGCCACAATCTCCTATTGGAGTCAGTCCTCCCCTCCACTATACTAGGGATAGCCTGTTTCCTGGTGCTAGTGTGTGTACCTCCTCCACGCCAGCTCATGCGTTGCATGCTGACTGTGGAGAATACACCACCAAGCCTTACACTCTGCCATTAAAAGTGTAAGAATAGCAGCAGTTTAAATATTCCCCTTGAAAATCAATAGGTGAATTTTGATTGGCTGTTGTAGGCTCCATCCATTTTCTTGAATCTTAATCGCATTCACCCAGTGACCAACTGTGTCAAGTTTGAGAACCCTGCGATTAACAGTCTAAGAATGGCTGCAGTTTACATTTTCCTATTTAAAATGAACGGCTGAAATTTGATTGGCTGTTTTATTCTCCGCCCACTTTTCCTGGATTTGTAACCTCGGTCACCAAGTGACCAACTGTGCCAAGTGTGGGGACTCTGGCTTGATTACTGTGAGAATGGCAGCCTTTTACATTTTTTCCATTGACTTGAATGGGTGGAATCTGATTTGCTGTTTGTAGCTCCGCCCAGGTGTGCAGGGGGGCCGTGAGACCCCCAGAACCTATCATCCCAGGTAGTAAGGGGTCTGTGTACCAAGTTTCGATCAAATCGGTCAAGCAGTTTTCGTGTGATCGCGGCACATACACACACACACATCCGAAAATATAATAATAAATATTATATATATATATATATATATATATATATATATATATATATATATATATATATATATATATATATATATATATATATATATATATATATATATATATATATATATATATATATATATATATATATATATATACATACATATATATATACATACATACATACTTATATACATATATCTCATTTTCACTACAGTTACTCTTTAAACTCCATAAGTTTTTTTTTTTCTTTCTTACTCCCTTGGAAAATTTGCAACTTAAAGAAAACCTGTAACTAAAAAAAAAAAAGTTCCCCTAGGGGGTACTCACCTCGGATGGGGGAAGCCTCCGGATCCTATTGAGGCTTCCCCCGTCCTCTTGTGTCCCACGGCGGTCTCACTGTGCCCCTCCGAACAGTGGGGATGTAAACATTTACCTTCACGGCTCCAGCTCAGGCGCAGTATTGGCTCTCCGCTCGGAGATAGGTGGAAATAGCCGATTGCTGTAGGGCTGCTCTACTGTGCGTAGTAGAGCGGACCCAAAAGAGATCGGGTATTTCCGTGCTAAAAGCCGCAACAGCGCCCCCGCTGGAGCCAGGAAAGGTAAATAGATCAAGCCTTGTCAGGCTTGTCGAGCCAGGATTGCGGGACGCTTCGAGGGAGCCAGCGCTGGACTGCCTGCAGGTACAGGGATGGGGGAAGCCTCATTGGGAACCTGAGACTTCCCCCTCCCGAGGTAAGTATGCCCCAGGGGAACTTTTTTCAGTAAAGAGTCTCTTTAAAATAATCCAATGTATAGTATTGAACTTTAGTTATTGGACTGGCTGTACCTTGTTTGATTAATATTGTATGCTCCTCACTTTTTTGAATGTGATGGGTTTTTTTCCATATTCCATTACTTGAATAAACTCTTTGTTAATAAATAACCTTGAAAGACACCAGTACACTAGTTAGAAAGCTAGATGATTGGTCACAAGTCTTGTGAGTTAAACCATGAAGTGGGGCTGAAAACACACAAATATGAATTTGTAACATTCAATACTTTCTAAATTTAAAGCAGTAGTTTTTTTTGTTTTTAGAAATGTTTTAGCACCGAGCCTTATAAAACCAAAAAACACATTCCCTATTTTATTCAGGTTCCAGAAATACAGAAATATCTGGGTGGGGTTCTAGCAGGTATTCATATCATGTGCTTCTAAAAATGGCCATACACTGGTCGATTTGCCATCAGATTCGACCAACAGATAGATCCCTCTCTGATCAAATCTGATCAGAGAGGGAGATCGTATGGCTACCTTTACTGCAAAAAGATTGTGAATCGATTTCAGCATGAAACCGATCACAATCTGTGGAGCTGAACCCCCCCCCCGCATACATTACCTGCTCCGGCCGGTGCCGGTCCCTGCTTGTCTTCTCCGCTACTGAACTTCCTGTCCAGGGGAAGTTTAAACAGTAGAGGGCGCTCTACTGTTTAAACTTCCTGCCGGGACAGGAAGTTCTGTGTAGCTCTTGAGCCCGAAGCGGAGAAGAAGACCAGGGGACTCGTGCCGGCTGGAGCAGGTAATGTATTACCGCTGTATTGCGTCGGTCGTCAGGCATTCGAACGCCGCTAACGACACACTCCCGACCTGCCGGCAAACAAGAAAAATCTTCCGTGCGGATGGGTCGACGGGAACGATCGATTTCGGACGGAAATCGATCGTTCTGTCAGCGGTGTGCACGGCGATTTCACAGCAGTTTCGATCACTGTGATCGAAACGGCTGTATATCGGCGGGAAAATCGTTAGCTGTATGGGCCCCTTAAGAAACTGCACAGAAAAGCAAATTCTACAATGACCACATACTGTTTTCTTAGCATTTGCAACAACAGGAGATAAGTCACACTCAAGAATCCAAGGTGAAAAAAGATAAAAAAAATAAACAAACAAAAATGCCTCTAAATAGCCCCTTTCAAGATAAAGCATATTCTGATCTCTATAAATCAGAGCTGCCTAACTCTTTTTTTTTACAATAGCTCTAAATAATTGATGGAAGTGAATGAAATAAAATGGAGATCGTCAAGTAAAATGACTCCACCCATCCCCCAATACTGGCATGGATTCAGCCCTTGACAACACAGCTTGACAACCAGCACTAATCTACTTTTGGGGGCCCACCAGGAATCATAGGGAACAGTTATCCAATCATAGTACCCTCTTACAGTACAAAGCATTGTGATTGGTCACATTAGTGTGGGGGCGTAGTTTGCTACAACCTATTGGAAACCTAGCAGTTTGAGAGGGTGCCGTCCACTCAATCACATTTTGCTGAATTTCTCTGTGAGGTTCCCTGCTGAGTCCCCCAACATAGACTAGCGCTAGACAACCCTGGTGTAAATAGAGCTGCCCAGAACAGCTATGAGAGCTGGAACCCACAAGGGCGATTTTCAGAGCGTTTGAAAACGCTAGCGTTTTGTAAAACGTTCAGCTACTGTAAATGGATGGGGCAACTTCCACTGGAGCGATTGCGATTAGAAAAATCACAAACGCAGGACATGCAGCATTTTGGGAGCATTAGCGCTTCAATGTAAAGTATATAATCGCTGGTGTAATCGCTCAGCAAAACCTGCACGGAGCGATTTTGCCAGCGTTTTCAAGTTACTGCACACTGTAACAAAATTAAAATTAATTGAAAGGACCAAATCAGACTTTAAAGGGAAGGTTCATTGTCGGTCTTAAAAAAAATTAAAACACAAATCCACTTACCTGGGGCTTCCTCCAGCCCGTGGCAGGCAGGAGGTGCCCTCGGCGCCGCTCTGCAGGCTCCCGGTCTTCTCCGGCGGCGCACCCGACCTGGCCAGGCCGGCTACCAGGTCGGGCTTCTTGTGCGCTCCAAAATGCGCCTCACGGCAGCGCGCTGACATCATCCGGGCTGTACTGCGCATGCTCAGTAGTTCTGCGCCTGCGCAGTACAGCCCGGAGGACGTCCGATGATGTCAGCGCGCTGCCGTGAGGCGCATTTTGGAGCGCACAAGAAGCCCGACCTGGCAGCCGGCCTGGCCAGGTCGGGTGCGCCGCTGGAGGAGACCGGGAGCCTGCGGAGCGGCGCCGAGGGCACCTCCTGCCTGCCACGGGCTGGAGGAAGCCCCAGGTAAGTGGATTTGTGTTTTTATTTTTTTAAGACAGACCATGAACCTTCCCTTTAAAACGCTTATCGCTACACAACCGCTGGCAGATTGATACACTTTAAAATCGCTCCCTAAAATGCTCATTAAACCGCTTACAAACTGCTCATACAAAATGCTAGCACTCCTGATTAGCGATTGCGTTTTGCAGTGGGTTCCAGGCCTTAAACTTCTCAACAAAACAGCAGTGTAAAGTCTGAGGGGCGGAGGAAGGTCTTGTGATAATGTCAAAGAACAAGTCTAAATTATGGGTTATGTGGGATAATATACATTTGTCTGCATCTCCTTTGCCACTTACCACATCTTTCCTGGCAAGTATTATAGGAAGGCCAAACGCAGAAACTACAATTCCTGTGGTGAAGAAATAAGCTAATTCCCGACAGGCACTGCTGGCTGCGTCGCTGTCATCGCTGACTCGGGTGGCGATAAAGTGCGGAATGGGACTGATGACGTAAAATATCAAAACAAAGAGAGGCCAGTATACTCTGCAATGAAAGAAGAAACTATTTTTAATATTTACAGGATGCACAGAGGATGAAAAACAACTGATAATGTGTTGGCAGGTAAATAGATTGATAGCATGGAAAAAGGGAAAACCGTTTTTCAGGCTTTTAATGATGTCTGTATCTCCAGCTAAGAGAATTTCCTTCACTTTCTGTCTTGATAGGAAATAGGTAATTCTCTGGGACAGAGATGAGGACACCTCCCCCAAACACTTTTATGTTGCCATTTCTGCACCACCTCACCATGGATGTCACGGAAACAGGAAGTGAGGAAAAATCTCCCCATTTGGGGACACAGAGAGCAGGAACACTGACAAAAGTTCTAATCCTTATCCATGCTAGCTAAAAATGAAATGAAAATATATTGCCTGTTATCAGACCTCAAGGAACTCAGTGTGTTTGTTTATGAACATATGATAAGCACTAATGGATTTTCTTTTCATCAGAAAAACAAAACATTTTCTTAAAGGACAACTAAAGCATGAGGGATATGAAGGCTGCCATATTTATTTTCTTTTAAGCAGTATCAGTTGCCTGGCTCTCCTGCTGATCCTCTGCCTCTAATACTTTTAGCTACAGACCCTGAACAAGCACCCAGCAGATCAGATGTTTCTGACATTATTGTCAGATCTGACAAGATTAGCTGCATGCTTGTTTCTGGTGTAACTGCAGGCAAATAAATTAGCAGGGCAGCCAGGCGTGTACGAGAGAGATAACGGCGCTGGAGACTTGGGCACAGGATTCAGCCGGTATATGGCTGATCCTGCTGCCAGGGCTGTGGAGTCGGATTTGGAGTCGGGCACCCGGAGTCGGAGTCTTTGATTTCATAAACTGAGGAGTCGGATGATTTTTGTACAAAATCCACAGCCCTATTAAGTATTAGACTAAGGAGTCGAAGTCGAGGAGTCAGAGCCATTTTGGGTACCCGGAGTCAGAGTCATGGTTTTATAAACTGAGGAGTCGGAAGATTTTTGTACCGACTCCACAGCCCTGCCTGCTGCCGCACAAGTCCTGGCCGTATTAAATACTATTCCCCCTTCAGGCCGCCATGGATGGTGGGGAATGAAATAATTACTAGGTTTTAAAAGAAACTTCAGCTCCGTCTACTGACGCCGCTGAAGTTACTCCCTGTCCCTGCTATAGCCGTAATTCCTATTACGGCCTATGGTGGCGCCGGCTGCACCCAAATCTCTGCGCTGGTTTCAGCATGTTTGAACCAAGCAACCCAGTATTGTTTAAAGTGAACCTTAAGTGACAAAAAAAAAATGAGTTTTACTCACCTGGGGCTTCCCTCAGCCCCCTTCAGCTGATCGGTGCCATCGCCGTGTCTCTCTGATCCTCCCGTCCCCGCCGGCGACCACTTCCGGTTTCGCTGGCAGGACCCGACAGACTGGGAACGCGAGTGAAGGCCGCAATAGCAGCATAGGGCGAGATATTGTGGCTGGGAACGCAAAGAATCACTCGCGTTCCAAGCCTGTCGGGTCCTGACGGTGAAACCGGAATTGGTCGCCGGTGAGGACGGGAGGATCAGAGAGACACGGCGAGGGCACCGATCAGCTGCAGGGGGCTGAGGGAAGCCCCAGGTGAGTAAGACTCATTTTTTTTGTCACTTAAGTGCCTCTTTAACAGTAAATAAATATGGCAACCTCTATACCCCTCTCACTTCAGTTGTCCTTTTAAAAAGTTATGAACAATGGTCCTCTAAATACCAACCACAGGCAAGCTAGAGAAGTCTTGATCAGCCAGGCGGATCACTAGCCGAGCGGCCGTCGCTGGTCTCTGTACACACACCTGACTACTTGTTTCTTTAGAAAGAGGACTGTAACAATTAAAGCTGGCATGCGCCGTACTTTCACACCGGCCGCCGTGATGACGCGAGGCAGTCGGCATGGTGACGTCAGCCGTGTCATACGCGGAAGAAGGAGCCCGACACTCGGCCGAGTGTCGCCGGGCTACCGCCGGGCAGCCATTTTGGAGCGGGGACTAGGAGAGGAGCCAGGACGCCGTCGTAGGACCTCCTGACCAGCACTGGGCTGGAGAAAGCCCCGGGTGAGTACTATTTTCATTTTTAAGTTGAGCTCAGTGTCCCTTTAAAGTGGTGTGGTGGATCACCTGTTAAAGGACTCTGGGCCATATGCAATTCACTTTTTCACCTAAGTTTTCTCCTAGGAGATAATTTTAAATTTGTTAATAAAATACATTTTAAGCCATCAGAAAGCAAGAAAATGCTCAAAATAATTTTGTTAGTCCTTTTTCATTTACTTTTTGGTACTTTTTTAGTTGAAAAGTGCTGGAAAGTTGTTCTAATTTGAAGATGAAAAATTATCTCCTAGGAGAAAACTCAGGTGAAAAAGTGAATTGCATATGGCCCTCTGTGTTTTTGCCTTTTCTTTAAAAGGAGCATTCCCGATTACATACCAAACACACACCTGACTACTGGCAGAGGTGGTCATTATTGGCTGCCTAGGCTGACTTTAGTCAGGCATGTGTACAAAGTGTGGAGATAATTATTGATTTCTATGGACTTTTTTCATTCACACCACTGCAGTAGAACAAGACCCAAATGTAAAAGTCCAAAAAGCAGGTGGAGCTCTAAACAACTGTTCAGCATTTTGTGTAACATGTTTATGTTGTTTGGGTTTTTATTTATTTCTCTAAATATTGGTATTCAACACTCAAAACAATTTTTACCTGTAACTCTCTAAGGCACATCCAAGCATAAGAAATGTAAGACCAATGGCTCCACTAAAGGACAATGCAACAAGTGCTAAAAGAGGGAAAAAAAGAAAGAAAAGAAAAACAGATCAAAAGACTCAATGAAACAATAATCAACTTTGGCAGATGGGAAATAAGTCCTGTTTAATTGTATTGCCATCCCTTATTTTCTATATTTGGTACTAGCAGAGTTCATATTAAAGGACAACTGTAGCAAGAGGTATGTGGAGGCTGCCATATTTATTTATTTTTAAACAATACCAGTTGCCTGTCAGCCCGGATCTATTTGGCTGCAGTAGTGTCTGAACCCCACCAGAAACAAGCATGCAGCTAATCAGATGTCAGATCTGACAATAATGTCAGAAACACCAGATCTGTTGCATGCTTGTTCAGGGTCTATGGCTAAAAGTACTAGGGTCAGCAGGGCTGCCAGGCAACTGGTATTGCTTAAAAGGAAATAAATATGGCAGCCTCCATATGCGTCTCACTACAGTTGTCCTTTAAAGGACACCTGAACTGAGATGGATATGGAGGCTGTCATATTTATATGCTTTTAAACAATACCAGTTGCCTGGTTGTCTTGTTGATCCTCTGACTCTAATACATTAAGCCATGGACCCTGAAGAAGCATGCAGATCAGGTGCTCAGAAGTCTAAATTAGCTGCATGTTTGTTTCAGGTGGGTGATTCAGACATAACTGATGCCAGAAAGATCAGCAGGACACCAGGCATGGTATTGTTTAAAAGGGAATAAATATGGAAGACGCCATATCTCTCTCACATCAGGTGTGCTTTAAAGACAGCCCGAGGTGGGCTCCAAAAACAAACAAAAAACTGAGGCTACCTGATCCGTGGGGCTGAGCGGATCAGGTAGCCGCAAAAACTGCCGCTCCTTTGGCCCGCACTGGCCCACTTTCACGACCTATAGGTCACAATGCTGCAACGAGAGGCAGTGCGTCTCTCATAGAATGCAGGGAGGCGGGGGAGCGGTATGGGGTGTGGCCAGGGAGAGAGAGCTGTCCAATGGCAGCTCAGGAAACCCTGGTGGGCGTTTTGAACAGGGAATCCCTCTCCCTGTGTACCTCCGAGATGGCGACAATTAATGTTGCCAATCGCGGGGGAGCTATAGCGTGGCAGTGGGGGGCAGAGAGCGGCAGTGGGGGGTGGGCACAGGCATGTTATGAGGCAGAGAACATGCCTGTGTCCCATCTGCCCCCCTTGGGTTCTCTTTAAAGAAACAAAACTCCAGGGAAGGAAGGAAAAAAAGATGCGTACATGTCATAAAGGCACCTGGAAAAAAAGTGTGCCAGATATTACCGCTAATAGAATATGGGTGAAAATACTTATATTCTATTACCATAGTAAAATGTATTTATTTATTGTATTTATAAAGCGCCAACATATTACGCAGCGCTAAAATAATAATATTTACTGATATTTTACTATGACCTAACCCTACTCTATCAAAGAACAGTCCCACTACCAATGCCTCATACTTAACACTTCCTCTACTGATGACTAACCCTTATTCACCCCCGGTGGCGCATACCTCTTAACCTCACCTGGTGCCCAACTCTTAACCAGCCTCTCCACACAATCAGCAGTGTAAGAGAGTGGAAATTTGTGCGCCTAATAAAATAGCAGCTGCCTGGGGCTGTCCACTGTGCAAATTGTGGCAATAAATAGCGGGTGCCATTTCCACAGCGTGTAGCCTAGACTGCTATTTTATCACCTCCGGTCACTCACATTTCCTCTCTTTGCCGCTACTTGCAGCTTTTATCATTGCCATGAGTGGCGGCTCATTTTTTTCCGGGAGCCCTTTTTACCGGGCTTTGGAGACGGGGTCCCCAGTGAGCACACAGCTAGCAGTAAAAACCCAAAGAGAGCTTCTAACTCCTTACCATAATATCTCAAACTAAAATATTTGTGCCTGGATTTAGTCTTTGATTTTTTTGTAAAAACTTACCAAGAACAAATATGCAGCACAGTTGCAGTGTTCTCCCCAGAATTTTTTTCCAGCCCGGTGAGACGAGACGAGAGAATGTAGGGCCGACACTTCTCTGCACAACTCTGCTTACAGCAGAGAAGGAGGTGAGCTGATGACAGCCGGGTGCTCACCAAAACTAGCTGGGTGCAGCACCCGCTTAAAAGAGCCTGAGGAGAACACTGCAGTTGTCTTTAGTCCCATTGCTGCATGCTTGTTATAAGTGATACTTAAAGAGACACTGAAGCGAGAATAAATCTCGCTTCAGAGCTTATATTCAGCAGGGGCATGTGTGCCCCTGCTAAACCGCCGCTATCCCGCGGCTAAACGGGGGTCCCTTACCTCCCAAATCCCCCCCCCTGCAAAATCCGCGACCAACTTGGTCGTAGATTTTGCTGCCGTTGAGGCAGGGCTGACGGCTGCAGCCCTGCCTCCATGCGCGTCTATCAGCGCGCATCGCTGCCTCTCCCCCGCCCCTCTCAGCGAAGGAAGACTGAGAGGGGCGGGGGAGAGGCGGAGATGCGCGCTGATAGACGCGCGTGAGGCAGGGCTGCGGCCATTAGCCATGCCTCACCAGGAAGAGATCCCCGGGACTCCACGAGGGGATTTGGGAGGTAAGGGACCCCCGTTTAGCCGCGGGATAGCGGCATTTTAGCAGGGGCACACATGCCCCTGCTGAATATAAGCTCTGAAGCAAGATTTATTCTCGCTTCAGAGTCTCTTTATACTATGGAAGCAGAAAAAAATGGTTGGGACAGCCAGGCAATTAAAATTTTCATTGTAAATGGATACACATGTCAGCTGCCATATTCCTCGCATTGCAGGATTTCCTCAGAGTCTATACAACCATTTTATTTCCAGTTTTATGCCTAGTACACACCATACAATTATCTGTTCGATTTTTCTGTTCGATTTTCTGTAAAGCTGGGAATACATGGGTCGAATTTGCCACTCGGTTCTCCCGCTTGATCGTTTCGCCGCTCGATTCCGCAGTCAATTCTCTTATCTTCCCCTCTTTTTCTTATCTTTTTCCATTCACTTCAATCTGGAATCGAGCAGTGAAACGATCGGGAGGGAGATCGGACATGTCGGAAATTATCTATCGAGCCATCTTAATGGCTCAAAATCGAGCCGTGTATTCCCAGCATAAACTACTGGTAGAGACTGGTCATTATCTCTGGTGCAATGTCTTCTGGTTATCTCCTGCTGAGTAGTATGATGCCTAATTGCTGGGCAGATAGATAATTTCCAACATGTTGAAAATTATCTATCTGGCAGGTAAATCTTATGCTGGGCATACATGGCTCGATTTTCCCGCTCTATTCTCCCGCTCGATCGATTCCCTTATCTTCTGCTCATTTTTCTTATCTTTTTACATGGCCCTCAATGCGGAATCGAGCGGCGAAACGATCGGGAGGGAGATTGGATGTGTCGGAAATTATCTATTGAGCCATCTTAATGGCTCAGAATCAAGCCGTGTATTCCCAGCATAACAGAAAATTGTATGGTGTGTACCTAGCATTAGACCGTCATGCTGGGAATACGCGTTTCGTTTTTGAGGCGATTAGATGGTTCGATAGATAATTTCCGACATGTCTGAACTCCCTTTCGATCCTTTCGCCGCTCGATTTCTGATAGAAGTGAATGGAAAAAGATAAGAAAAACGAGCAGAAAATAAGAGAATCGACTGCGGAATCGAGCGGCAAAAACGAGCAAGAGGAGAAGCGTGAGCCAGAATGAACCGTGTATTCCCAGCATTAGGCCACTTTCACACTGGCAGCTGCTCTGGTGTACCTGCCAGGTGCATGAAAGTTCTTAGCACAGTAGGTGGGGGGGTACCCCTCTGCCCCTGCATCCTCCATGAATTGGGGCTTCTGAGAACACCACTCCAGCTTTGTCATTCCTCCCCATGTGTCCTAACATGGCTGCAATCACCTGAGTAGAATGTGTTAGCAGCCCCCACTAGCTCTGTGTGTATCCCAAGGCTAGGTTTTCTTTACGTTTGCTGTGTGTGTGACTAGTGTGCCCTCCCATTAAAGCTTCTGACAGGCAGGTTGTTCTGTTGAATGAGAGAACCTACACTTTTCTGCATTGCTAGTTTGTTATTGCTGTCTGAGAGATAGTCATCAATGCGCTTGAATTTACATTGCAAAGCAGTTGCTACTTATGCAGCATCAGATTTAGGATGGATTTATACTGACTCGGCGACGTGTGGGTGCTTGCCCTAAGAATGGCTTCCCAATGATCTGCAATGGTATTGTAGCAGCATAAGCTGGCCCGAAAAACAGGCTGAAAAATAAGGAGCTATATGAGACTATGGCCTCAATTCACTAAACTTATCTCCTGTCTTTAATAACTCTTCTAGAGTTGTTACCATGGTGATAAGGCATGTAGTATTCAGGAAACATTTTACCTCAGGCAAGCCTAAATGTAACTCTTCTGTCTTTAAATTAACTCTCCAATCCTTAAAATAACTCTAGAGTTAAAGACAGGCTGTTAATTAGCTGCATGTGAAAATAACTACAGAGGAGGTAAATTAACTACAGAGGAGGTAAATTAACTACAGGAGAGGTAACTTAAGGAATGAAGAGGTAAGATAACTCTCTCACGTGTGGAGGTAAGTTTTCTCTTGCCTTATTATCTCTAGCATGATCTTAGTGAATTGAGGCAATTGTGATTAAGCAGGCTACAGTGCAATATAAAACACATCACAGTACAACTTCACATGGGAAGAGCTAGGCTGTGGGAGAGATGAATAACTCTCCTCCTCTGTATCTCTACTGGGGACATTTTACTTGACTTTCTGTCCTCTATGACACAAGTAAAAGTGAAATGCCACTGAGGCCTGAAACCCACCAGAGTGCTTTAAATCGCTAGCGATTTCTATAAACGCTCTGCCAATGTAAATAAATGTAACAAATTCCACAGTAGCGATTGCGATTAGCAAAATCGCAATGCAGGACATGCTGCATTTTGGGAGAGTTTGCCCTTCAATGTAAAGTATTGAAGCGCTGGCAAATCGCTCATGAATCACTACACATCGATTTGTCTGCGATTTTAAAACACTGCAAACTGTAAAAAAATTAAAATAAATCGAAAGGACCAATCAGAATTAAAATCGCTAATTGCAAATCGCTATCACAATCGCTGGCAAAAAGCTTACACTTTTTAAAATCGAGCGGAAGATAAGCGGCGGCGGCGGGGACGAGGGGGGATCGAATCCGACGCACGCACGGAAGAGGCAATCCGGCGGCTAATCGAGTCGCCGGATCTCTACGTGTAGACCCAGCTTAAATTTATATCCGATACTGTAGAACTCCTTTATAGTAAACTCCAAGAGACCAAGAAAAGTAATTTACTATACTATATCAGAAGCTTACTACAGCAAACACCCCAGTATACATGTGCTTGCCAAAAAAGCACTAACTACTACCCCCCCCCCCCCCCCCCCGCATGCTCAATAATCTTCCAGCGACGTCGTGCAGCCTTCCCCCTAGAGGCCTCCCGTTATCCTGTGTGCACAAAAGCCATGCACAGACACCAGAAGTCCTCTAGGGGCTACAGGAAAGCTGCAAGACATTGCTTGTGGCTCAGTGAGTATTTTTATAAGCCTGCAAACACCCCAAAACCCCTAAAAACAGAGTTCCCGCTATCCATCAGGCATGCTGGTTAGTTGAGACTTCCGGTTGGCTGAGTTCTGCATTAACGGGGACTTTGCTGTATATCAAAATTTGTCACACATTGCATATGTATTCAGGTGCATTTGCTTGGACCTGAGTTCACTATATTCAGAGGTTTACTATAACTAGATTGTACTGTATACGTAAAGGCGGCAGACGAGCTGTGCTATCTAAGATGTGTATAGGAGACAAGCTAGCAGTGTGCCCTGGTAGGTTTAGATGGCAAACTAGTTGTGTGACCTAGTATATGTACAGTTGACTAACTTCCTAAAACTTACTGGCAACTAATGTTGACTAGAGATAATGATGTAATGTAAGATTCAGCAAGGCAGTTTCACTTTCTCTCCGACAAGTGTGAATTCCCCAGGGCCAAACAGGAACCTAAAAGAGGACTGACAGCTCCTGTGCAAAGTTTTGGTAACGCCAAAGGGAATTATATTTTCAGAAGAGCTAGAAGTTTAAGCCCTAGTCTACTTTAGGGGACCCAGCAAAAAAAAAAACAACCTAAATTAGGAAATTCCAGTAACGTGATTGCGTGGATAGCACCTTCTCAATAGGCTGTAGTAAACTATGCACACACTATTTGGCCAATCAAAACACTTTAGGCATGATTCACAAAGTTTTTTCACCTTATCTATGTTACATTTTTAAGCTTCCAAAGAGCAAAAATATAATTAAGGCAAGAAAGGGAATGCTAAAATTAAGTTAATCGGGAACAACTTACTTTGGGTGATTGTTTTGCTTGTAAATGTGCTGAAAGGTTATTTTTATTAATTAGGTGATAAGTCATGCATGATAAGCTTTGAGAATAAAGCCCATTGTGCTATAGGAGGGTGATTGAAGCACAGTTCCCTATGAGATTTCCTCCCAAGTCCCCTAAAGTAGACTAGTGCCAAAGTTTACCTAAAGTCAAAGTTTCAGCCCTTCTACAAAAGGTGACAAACTAAGTAATGTAATTTGCTACACCACTACAGAGAATGCATGCAATGTATGTTAGCAAGTATCACTGGGGAGAACATAATGGCTTTATACTCCTGAGCACTGCTATGCTGGATCCACACCATACAATTTTTTTGGCCAATTTACCTGCCAGATCAATTATTTCTAGCATGTCCGATCTGAGAATCCATCGATTTTTTTTGAGCGATTTTCTGAGCAATTTCCACAGAAACGAACAGAAATCAGTCAGAAAATCACTAAAAAAAAAAAATCAATCGATTGAGATCAGACATGCTGGAAATAATCGATATGGCAGGTAAATTAGCCAAAAAAAATTGTATGGTGTGGATCCAGCATTATTGTTATAAAGCACAGGCTGAACCAGAACTTTTTACACAGGGCTAACCACAGTTCAATAGTGAAATTACAGAGAGCTTATTTATTAACTGTTAGATTGCTGGGTCTCATACTAAGTTATCCACATGTTAGTAAATGTGCACAAATCTCATCATACAGTCAGATAGCATGGTGTGTGGCCAGCCGTTACTGCTGGTGGAGGCTAAGGGCTCCGAGCACAATACCTTTTATCCCCGCCATGTTGCAGCACAGCTGTACGTCTATGTTTACCCTCCTGACTTCCTGACACCCAGCCTGGCACAGGAAGCAGGAAGAGCCGCCCCCGCTGCTGTAACTCTGCTCCCGATTGGATAGGATTTCTCCTTCCTGCGCTGTAATTGGTCTTTCCTCCTTGTCAGTCACAAGCAGCAGACGCTGATTGGTGGAGTCCCTTACCCAGAGTTTCGTCCTGTTGCTGCGAATGCACGGCAGATTAGGCGGTACCAGAGCAGATTTGAGGGCGGGCTGAGTATTAGAGGTGCGTTGTGATTGGATACGAAGGGCTGGGCTCAACTACAATTGGTTGGTGCATAGCAAGTCTGTCAGCAGGACAAAGCTCTTGTTGTTTGCAGAGTTTTGTAGTTTCCCCAAGCTTATGCTGCGTGCTGAACGTCCCAGTGCACCGTGCGTGCTATAGAGGCTAATGTATTTTTTACCTAAGTGCAAAATGATAGAAAACATACAATTGTACAATAACAGAAAATTTGTATTATCAATCTTTTTTTTAGTTGAGGCACAGTATGCAGATTTACATTTGGTCAATGAAAAAAGTGGCTCAGTTTAACTGGGCCATTTTTAAGCTGCATACATTTGCATAATGTTACCATAAATTTGCATCAGCTCACAATTATTTGCCTATTGACCATCCCTAAGGGCTTGTTCACACTGAGGGCCCTTTTCCACTAGCAATCGCTAGCGTTCACGCTGAACGCTAGCGATTGCTGAATCGCAAAATGCAGGAAAGTTCTGGCGATTGCGTTCACGATTTTGCTATGCTGTAATGTGCATAGCAAAATCGCGGCAAATATCGCTCCGCAGCGCGATCGTGTTTGAGCCAAAAACGAATCGCGGTAGTGGAAATAACCTACTGTGATTCCTATGTTATCTAGCAAACCGTAGCGATTTAAAAAATTACTAGCGGTTTGTGATTTTGCTATTCAGCATCGCAAACGCCGCTAGTGGAAAAGGGCCCTGAGGGCCCTTTTATTAAGCGCCGGTGATTTTCAAAATCGCCCTAAAAGTGCTTATGCAATGGTTCCCAATTCCGATCCACTCAACAAAGCGCTACATGTAACATTTTTAGGGCAATTGCCTCAATGGAAAGTAAAGGGAAATTGCAAAACGCTTGAAAAAGCACTTTGCATTGATTGGACACAGTGCATTGCAGGAGACCAGACCAGCCAGCGGCACGCAGAGCAATGGATGTTCTCATCTCATCATGCCGATAAGCTATTCCCCGCTTGCTCCCGCTGGCTGCAATTTTGGAGGGAGGGGGAGTGCGGAAGGGGGGCCCCTAGGTGAGGGAAGGGGGGAAGCTTCCCCCCTCCCTGCCGCTCTGTGTGCCCACTGCCCACTGCCTCCCCTTCCAAGCTGGGGGGGAACTTAGACCTGGCTGCTGCCTACCTAACTGGGGACACCTGTGATCTGCCTACCTAAACTGTGGGGGGCTCCAGGTGAGGGAGGGGGCTCCCTCTGTGCCCACTGCACCCCCTTTCAGCATGGGGGCCCCCACTAACTGGGGACCTGCCTTTGTGGGGATATCTGCTGCCAATCTACTTGTATTTTGTGGGGATATCTGCTGCCAAACAGATTGCATTTTGTGGGGATATCTGCCACCAATCTAATTGCATTTTGTGGGGATATCTGCCACCAATCTGATTGTATTTTGTTTGGAAATCTGCCGCCAATTTGATTGCATTTTGTGGGCATATCTGCCGCCAATCTATTTGCATTTTGTGGGGATATGTGACGCCAATCTAATTGCATTTTGTGGGGATATCTGCCACCAATCTATTTGCATTTTGTGGGGATATCTGCTGCCAATTTGATTGCATTTTGTGGGGATATCTGCCGCCAATCTAATTGCATTTTGTGGGTATATCTGCCGCCAATCTAATTGCATTTTGTGGAGATATCTGCCACCAATCTGATTGTATTTTGTTGAGAAATCTGCTGCCAATTTGATTGCATTTTGTGGGCATATCTGCCGCCAATCTATTTGCATTTTGTGGGGATATCTGCTACCAATTTAATTGCATTTTGTGGGGATATCTGCCGCCAATCTAATTGCATTTGTGGGAATATCTGCCGCCAATCTGATTGCGTTGTGGGGATATCTGCCACCAATCTGATTGTATTTTGTTGGGAAATCTGCCACCATTTTGATTGCATTTTGTGGAGATATCTGCCGCCAATCTATATGCATTTTGTGGGGATATCTGCTGCCAATTTGATTGCATTTTGTGGGGAATCTGCCGCCAATCTGATTGCATTTTGTCAGAAAATCTGCTGCCATTTGACTACTTGATGAGTTATCATGAGGCATGTAACTACTTGATTATTTTATCTAAAATGTATCTGGTCAGACCTAATCTCTGTGAATAACACCGCTACTTATTTTGTGTTGTTTTTTTTATTAACCACTTCAGCCTACAGGGTTAAGATTTTTTTTACATCTGAGCAACTTTCACCTCCCATTCATTTGCTAATAACTTTATCACTACTCATCACAAAGAATTGATCTATACCTTGTTTTTTCAGCCACCAATTAGGCTTTCTGTGGGTGGTACATTTTGCTAAGAGCCACTTTATTGTAAATGCATTTTAACAGGAAGAATAAGAAAAAAACAGAAAAAATTCATTATTTCTCAGTTTTCAGCCATTATAGTTTTAAAATAATACATGCCTCCATAATTAAAACTCACGTATTGTATTTGCCCATATGTCCCGGGTATTACACCGTTAAAATTATGTCTCTATCACAATGTATGGCGCCGATATTCAATTTGGAAATAAAGGTGCATTTTTTCAATTTGCGTCCATCACTATTTAGAAGCCCATAATTTAATAAATCATATTGATATACTCCTTTGACATGCATATTTAAAAAGTTCAGACCCTTAGGTAACTATTTATGTTTTTTTTTTTTTTTTTTATTATTGTAATTTTCTTATTTATTTTTTATTAAAACTTGTATGTGGGTATTTTTTGGTGTGGGAGGTAAACAGGGGATTTTTAATGTTTAAAAATGTATTTATTTAATACAATGTGTGTTTTTGGTGTAGTTTGCTATTTGGCCACAAGATGGCCACAGTCAAAAAGTCCTGGGAGCGATCGATCTCGCTCCCAGGAAGAAGAAAGAAGACCAGTGCTCAGTCTTTTCTCCGGGGGGGGGTCCGATCAGTGAAAGGGATTTATAATCCCTTTCATTGATCGATGGGCTAACGGCCAGCAGCGGGGGCGCGCACGGGGGGGCCCGCTGGAGCGCTCGCGACACGTGGGAGTGCGCACAGCCTAACTGGACGAAAATTTTCTTCCAGTTAGGCTGAAGTGGTTAAAGTCTGCCCATGACTCATCATGACCACGTCGATGTTCCAGTGCGTGGTGAAGCCCATTTATTTTTGCTGTGGCGCGCTACGCGCGCCGCATGTGGACGTATCCCTATTGGAGACTGTCCTCAGAAGTGCTTACAATCTATTCCCTACCATAAAATCATGCAAAATTTCGGGAGTGCATGTGTATGTGAGCCCAAAATGGGGGGGGGGGGGCCTTAGTGTCCCAGTCCAACCCTGAAGCTGACTATACACTTCAGAGCAAAGTTGACCACATATATTAATCAATGAAATCAGACAATCACAATAGGTTGTGTAACCACAAGATGGCAGACATTTTATCTTATTTGCAAGACTTGCAATCTAACAAGGGAAAAATATAGAAGCAGATCTAGCTGGTCTATAAACCTCAAAATATAAAACAAGCTTAAAGTTTACTGATATGTAAACACTTATTTTATAAAAAGAATCTGATTTTAAATCAAAGGAAAAAAATATGAAATTATGCAATTTTGACCTGATCTGTAAATGAAACCTTTATATGTCAACCAATCTTGTATCTCCCTCTAACAAGTTATAAGCTTGGATGAAAAACATACATTAACCATTTCAGCCGCCCGGACGTGATCCTCACGTCCAGGCGGCTGCTCTGATGCAGAGGCGCGCTTCGGCGTGCTCCCGAGCACAATCACGGGCGCGCCCCTGTGTCCCCGTGCTGTCCCCCGGTAGCCCTGGGATCAGCGAACGGCAACATGGTTCCCGTTCACCGATCTAAGTTGCAGGCAGAAAAACCGACGGTTTCTCACGAGAGACCGCAGTTTTTCTAAGAAAATTTTTTTTTCCCCCGTCCTCCTTGTGCTTCCAATAAGCGAGAAGCACAAGGAGAAAAAAAAACTCAAGGTGGCCATCTTGTGGCCAAATAGTAAAACTACATCTACATACATTTTTCTTGCCAATTTACACATATTATAACATTAAAAATTAACTGTTTATTTCCCAACACAAAAAAAATTACCCAAATAAAATTTCAATAAAAAAAAAAATTACAATAAAAAAACAAACATAAATAGTTACCTAAGGGTTTGAACTTTTTGAATATGCATGTGAACGGGGTATACTACGAACAATTTTTAAATTATAAGCTTGTAAATAGTGATGGATGCAAAACTGAAAAAATGCACCTTTATTTCCAAATAAAATATTGGCGCCATACATTGTGATAGGCAAATAAAATACATAGGTTTTAATTATGGTAGCATGTATTATTTTAAAGCTTTAGGCTAGTTACACACCAGGACGTTGCGTTTAGAGGACGTTATAGGGCACATAACGTGCCCCTAACGCAACGCCTGGTGCTCTCTGGTGTGGACGTCGGAGTGAGCCGCGTTGTGTAGCTCACTCTGGTGTCCGTGATGCCGTGATGCGTACTCTTGGACGCATGTGGCATCACGTGGTCCCGCCCGGCCAATCGCCGCACAGAGCGGCCGCTCCAGGAAATAAACACTGCACGTCACTGAGTGTAGTGAATATTAATTAGCCATGTGCCCGGCCGCTCTCCCCTCCTCCCCAACATGACTGAGCATGTGCAAACAGTCTAACACGGCTTAGCCGCGTAGAACGCACAGCATGCAGCACTTTGCTGCATTACAATGTAACTGTAACGATTGTGGAATCCTCTCCGTGATCAGCGCACAAGGCGTGCGCTGACACGGCGGAAATCCTCCACAAGCGTATAATTTGCGGGAACCCCGCAAAAGGTACAATGCACCTGTAGAGGGAAATTCCTGTCGGCAGGTGGAGGGGTGGAGTGCAGAGGAACAGCTCCTCTGCCCTACCACACACGCCAGACAGGAATTGTACGAAGGGAAGAAACGCAGGGCAAGATAGCCCTTAATGAGATTGAGCAAAGGGACAGATTGTATGTGTGTGCACCAAACTAGTCGCCAACCCGCGACGGTGCATACACAACAGCAGATAGGAAGTATGAACGCAATCACGAGAGAGGCGATTGCCAGAGGTGACACAAGGCTACAGCAAGGCAGAGCACGAGAGTAGCAAAGGCACAGCAAATCATACAATGAGAAGATACGGAAAATAATAAACGCTAGCTAAATGCGAACACCGCACTCATTCGCAACAGTGCACGCATTTATGCGCGGTCTCCGCGTGATAAGCACAACAGAGACAAGCACGCCTAACTAACCACCGACAGACAAACATGAAACAGAGGACGCGAGCGCTTGCTTAACGGTTACCTCACCGAGCCTCCAGCATGCGTTCGTAGCAGACAAGACAGATACACGAAAACAGGAATAAGTGAGAGATAGGATCCACAGCACTAGCGCAAGAGGCTATTGCGATCCAGGAAGACAGAACAGAAGGATCCACAGCACTAGCGCAAGGCGAGTGCGATCCAAGTACAGCAAGAGAGTAGCAGACCAGAAGGATCCACAGCACTAGCGCAAGGCGAGTGCGATCGAAGTATAGAAAGAGAGATGGAGATCAGACGGATCCACAGCACTAGCGCAAGGCGAGTGCGATCCTGGCAAGACAGATCAGATGAGATAGCTGGTAGCAACCGCTGCTCCAGCTATACTCCAAGAACAAAGATCAGAACGACTTCCTGTCGACCACCGCTGGGACAGGACAATCGCAACAGACAAACAAAACAGATATGCAATCCTAACTGCACTAGGGAACCTGCCTAGTGCATTCCCAGGAATTACTCTAGGCTAATCTTCAAACAAAGAGCAAGGCTGACACTCAGGAGTGTTCCACAGGACTAACCCTTAAGGAATGACCAGCCCAGATCTGTGATATCACATGGTATATATAGAGCAAGCCTACAAAGGATGTGGCTAGGCAATCTGCATGACAAACATATGCAAATTCCTCAGCAGCAAGCTGCCAAACTGACAAAAGGTCTCTCTTCCAGAGACCTGCAGAATGCAGACCTGAACAGTGGTCAAAAAGGCTGCCTGCCTGTGAACAGCCCACTTGTGTTACATTGCTGTGTCTTGGGGGAGCGTTACAGGCTGCACTAACGTGCGCCTGTAACGTCCCTGTGTGCAAGAAGCCTCAATGGCCGAAAACTGAGAAATAAATGATTTTTTTCATTTTTTTTCTTAATATTCCTGTTAAAAAACATTTATAAAAAATTTTTTTTTAGCAAAATGTACCACCCAAAGAAAGCCTAATTAGTGGCGGAAAAAACAAGATATAGATCAATAAATTGTGATAAGTAGTGATAAAGTTATTAGCGAATGAATGGGAGGGGAAAATTGCTCTGATGCATTGTGGAATTATTTCTGTGGTCAGCGCACAAGATGCGCGTTGACACTGCGGAAAACCTCCACAAGCGTATAAAACAACAGAACCCAGCTGTGGTGCAATGCACCTGTAGAGGGGAATTCCCACCAGCAGATGGAGGTGTGGAGTGCAGAGGAACACAGCCTCTGTACTGCAACAGATGCCAGATAGGAATTGTACGAGGGGCAGCAATACAGGCCAAGATAGGTCCCAAATGAAAGAGAGTGAGCACAGAGACAGAATGTATGTATGTCCACCAATCTAGTCGCCACCTGGCGACGGTGAACACACAACAGCGAAAACCAAGTGGGAAGGCAATCGCAAGAATGGCGATTGCTAACAGCGACACAAGACCGAGTAAAGACACAGCATAAGTGTAGTAAGAAATACACAGCAAACAATAATGATAAGAATGCCAAGGAAAATAACAAATGCACTCGCTAAGCGCGGTCGCCGCACAAGAAGCGCAACAGCGACAAAACATGCTAATGGCGCGTTCTCCGCACGAGAAGCGCAACAGAGACAAAATGTGCCAACCCTAACTAACCAATGTAGTATGAAAATGAATAGAGAACGTGGACGCTTGCTAAACGGTTACCTCACCGAGCCTACAGCAAGCATTCGTTCCAGACAAGACAGACAGAAGGAGTAACCAGTAGCAACCGCAGCTCTGGCCTACACTCCCAGACAGAGTACAGAAGGAACCACCGCCACTACCGCTAGGGCGGATGCGATCCAGGTTTAAGACAGATCTATTCACTAGGCAGTACAAATTATACACAAACTGACTGCACTAAATAGGAATGCAAGGAGCACTCCCCAAGAATTAACTACACTAAGATAGCAATATTAGCAAACATTAAGCAGAGGCTGAGACTCCAGGTAAGTTAGCAGGAACAAACCATCATGACCAGCAGGGAATTCTGGGAGGAAATGGTATTTATACTGCAAGCCATCAAAGGAAGCAGCTAAGCAATTTGCATGCCAAGTGGATGCAAATTCCTCACCAGAGCAGAAACTCAGCAAGTTGCAGAGTGAAGACAGGTCTCCTTTCCAGGGACCTGCAGCACTCAGACCTACAAAATGGTCAAAAAGCTGTCTGTCTGTGCAGACAGCAGAGCAAATCATTACATGCATAAGGTGAAAAATCCCCGTGGGCTGAAATGGTTAATAAAAAATAAGGAATTAATTGTGAGTGTGGATGTCGAGGGGTTGTACTCCTCGATACCACACGAGGTGGGGTTAGCAGCTTCGACATTCTTTTTAAAGGAACATTATCCTGAGTCCCCGCTACATAACGAATTTTTGATTGAGGCTTTGGAAACGGTGTTGGAATATAACTGTTTCATGTTTGATGGTTGGTTCTACCGCCAGACCAGGGGCACGTCAATGGGGGCGTCCTGTGCCCCAGCGTATGCCTGCCTCCATCTGGGGCTCTGGGAGAGGCAGGACGTGTACCCTATGAGCCTCTTCCGGCGGCATGTGCGGCTGTGGTTGAGGTTCATAGACGACGTGCTCCTGGTCTGGCGAGGAACTAGGGACCAACTGGAACAATTCATGGATGAGTTGGTTAAGAATGAGAGGAATTTAAGATTCAGGTTTGAAGCAAGTTGCAATGAGTTGACATTTTTGGATCTAAAGATCCGCAAAGATGAGGGGAGATTGGTGACAAGCACTTACCGAAAACCGTCAGCTGGCAATACCTTGCTCCACTATTCAAGTTATCATTTGATTGCCCAAAAACGGGCGGTGCCTAGGGGCCCGTTCCATAGACTTAAGAGAAATTGTATGTTGGTGGAGGATTTTGAGAGAGGGACAGGAATTGAGTCATAGATTGTTACAAAGATGGTACCCCGGGGAACTGGTGGAGTAGGAATTCCAAAGGATGAGGGAGAAGCAGAAAGAGGAATTCCGCACAGGACGATCACCTAAAAAGAAAGTGGGGGAAAAAGGGAGAACTGACCCTATCAGGTTTGTAACAGCTTATGGGGCACGCTGGTATTGCCTACAAAATGTATAACAGAAACACTGGAACGTGATGATGTTAGATAGAAGGATTGCTAATGTTATTGGTGAAAGACCGTATATGGCAGCAAGGAGAGCTCTGAATTTGAAAAATGTTAGTGAGATTTGAGTTTAATAGTAAATAAAAAGGAACTTGGTGAGGCAGAATCCCCCAGAGATTGGGGATGTTCAGTTGCGGAAATTGTATTCTATGTGGATTGGTGGAGAGAACAAAAACATTTACAAATGCCAAGGGCACTAGTACATATGAAGTTCGTGACAATATCAATTGTAATTCAGAGAGAGTGGTGTACTGTATAACCTGCCCTTGCAATCTCCTTTACATAGGAAAAACTAAGATATTGGGAATGAGGATAGGGGAACACGTGAAAAATATTGACTTTGATGAACAGAGGCGCCAGCAGAATAAAAACAATAATTAAAAGTTTTAAAATATGCTGGGGAGGCAGTGGTGGACTTACCTCCGAAAACAGACTAGACTACTTGTCTGACATAAACACTTTATTAGTACCCCAATAGATGCAACGCGTTTCGCAGGACCAAGCCCGCTTCATCAGGCAATAAAACAGGGGACAAAACAGTAGCTCTCAGGTAGCACGTATTGCACGTGAAAAATATTGAAAAGGCAGAGAAAGACAGTCCATTGGGGACACATTTTGAAACTCATCATAATAAAGACCCATCAGGCTTGCGTTTTAAAGGAATATTGAAACAGAAGATACCTAAAAGGAGGAGATATTGAAAAAGAACTTTACAAGATTGAAACAATGTGGATCTATCGTCTAGGGACTAAGATACCACACGGTTTAAACTCCGATATAAATATGGTATATTTTTTGGACTGATCTGCGCGACTAAAGAATGAGGTCTATGATGATGAGAGAGAAAAATATAAGGATTATGTGGGACCACCAGTTTTGTGTATAGTGTAATTGTGTATTGTGTATTGTGTAACTGAAGGAGCTGGGGATAAACAGCGATATTTGCTTGAACTATGAAAGGCCGTCCTGAGTAGGTGGATCTAAGTTGTGGGAAACCCCTCCCCCGAAGTCCGGTGGGCAGGCAAGGAGATGGCTTACAGGGATATAAGGAGTGGAAGAGAGGCGAGCCCCAACCCATTAACGCTTTGAAAAAGCCCCGTGGGTGGGACGAAACGCGTCAGCGGGAGGGGCCTGGTCCAACCTTGTGATCGCTCACACTACCCGGAACGCCAAGACGCACCGGCTGAATCCACGGAGTGGTATAGCGGTGGACACAGGCAAGGTGACGTAGATCGTCGGGTTGAAGTGCAACGTGTGCAACCCTGAGCATAACTCCCTTGCGAAGTTTTGGATGAGAGCTGCATACTGCGAAAGGAGCATAGACCTTCCCAGAGTGGTTCCTTGGGTGATGTATGCTGCTACAGCTGCAAACTGATGATTTTACCTGTTATGTGACAACTGCATGTGAGGGTCCTGAGTCCTGATATTGAAGCCAAATGAGGACTTTTGCTGAGGAAATTGACAAGTGATACCTGGCCAGGTGCTGTTATAACTTGAGAAAGTCGTTGGAAGTGAATCCAATACAGACGGGCAGATCCACATACATGTAGTATAGCAAATAGCACAGCAGGATGCAGTATGGCAATACTGAGGACATTGTGTGATTGAAGGCCTTATGGTGTGCGTCGGTGGTGGGCCCACATATATGTCAGTAACAGTTGGTGGATCGATGGGATTGGCATAGGCGGTGGCTGGGCGATCTCAATCGATTTTTGACCGCCATGATGACAGTGGGAATTATCATCATAGCGCTCTTAGGTTGTTACCAGGTTCTTAATGGTTTTTAGAGGGGAGGGTTAACGGGTATTAATTGCTGAATATTTTTGTATGCCATAATAAAGGAATTTTTGTATAAGCACATGCAGAGACAGAGGTTGTTTGATATTATTACACGTAGGGTCTAGGTTACCGAAGACTCTCCTCAAATTCAAATTGAGTGCTGCAATCAGTACACGTGATAGTGTGAGTTAGGATGGTTAATAAAAAATGTAGAGAAAAATGTTACCAAATCAAACATGGATATTCCTAGTTGCAATTCCAGGAAGGCCACATGTTCAGGGTATACTATACTAGGTATAGAATCATTGAAAATCCAAGCCCCTAACTTAGTTGGCTTTGATATAATTAAACATTTATAGTTACCAATAAAATGGAGTAAGGAATCTTGCCAGGCCTGCATTGCTAACCCGATCTGGGAGTGGCCTCATGGCTGGTAGGGTGTGAGAGTCTTTTCCGTCTGTCTGTCTGAAGGAATGTCTCTTCTTTCAGAGGTTGAGAGTGTGTGTGCGCAGAGGAGAGTCTCTTTTCTTTTAAAAGGATGAGAGTGTGTCTCGAGTGTCCAATGCACTCATTATTTATACTCCTCTAACTAACTTATAACTCAGCCCCCAGGTTAACTAAAACCCAATCAAGAACTGAAAGGTGTGACCAAAGGTGAAAATTAACTAGTTCATTTGAATATCAATTAATCAAGATAATCTTGATATCACATTTTTTTCATTACTGGATGCATGGTTTTTCACCAGCAGGGGGGCAATCTCGTTTTACATATATATTATTCAAAAATAAAATAATAACCTCTTGACCCGTTAATAATATGTCCAACACTATGTTGACAATTCATCAGATTGGAAGAATGATCATAATCCCTTATAATCCCTTAATACCTTAACACATAAAACTGGTCAACAATAAATTATGGCTCTGTTTGAGAACAACCATTTATGATCCAAAATGTTATTCTAGTAAATATGGTTCTTAAGTGTCTGGTCATTGAGTTAAACATTAAACTAAAACACATTGTAGCTCTGACCGTCTCTGGGGAAAATGGTTGGAATTGAGCATAAGCTGATATATGATATTTAAATATATATCCCCATATACTATCCACTTAAAGTGGACCCAAATTAAAAATACAAGATTTCAGAAATAAAATCTATTTTCTAACTTATAATAATAAATAACAGCCTTTGTTCAGCTACATGATGACAAATATAAAATATTTTACATTTATTGGAGGAACCCCTCCCTTCCTTTTATATTGCCGGGACAGAATCCGGCAGACTGGTGGAGTAGGAGGTGTCTGGCAAAGGAGGAATTGCTAATGGCTGAAACCTGTATAACACTAGTTATGATAAGAGAAGGGTGATGTTAAGCTTGGAGGTGTATTCTCCACAGTCAGCATGCAACACATAAGCTGACGTGAAGGAGGTACACACACCAGCACAAGGAATCCGGATATCCCCAGTTTAGTGGAGGAGAGGACTGACTCCAATAGGAGATTGTGGTGCACAGAGCCGGTGCAGATCCGAACAGCCACAAACAATACTTTTGTGATAACGTCTCAGCGCAAAGTGGCGCTGAGTGCATAAACCAGGACTGAGGAGATCAGGACAGGTTGACAGAATGAACGCTTGCTTAACTAGCCACTACTTAGTGACAGCAAGCGTCCACAACAAGACAGACTGGAATGAGGCAGCCAATGCTTGCAGCGATGGCGTGCCTCACAAAGACAGGACAGGATAGTCAGGAAATAGGAGGATCAAGATAGATGAACGTAACACAGACAAATATACAATAAGTATGTTTTCCTAGCGTATTACAATTACAGCTATCAATGAACCTATTTGTAACGTCTGACTAACATATGTATATATCGGCAATGAACCGATATATGACATAAGCAGGAGCGCTGACTAGGACTGGAGCAATACAGGGAACAGGACTCAGAAGGATTAGCTATCTCTTCGCAGAGATGAACGCAATCCACAAACAGAACCAGGAGCAGGATACTAACTCAGCACGGGTGATCACAATACGCGCAACCTACCAAAACGTGCTGGCAGGCTGACTAACTGAACACAGGAAATAAACAGTTCGTGTACGTATATATCAGCGACACTGATGTATCAACGTAACACGAATACAAGGAAAATAACAAAATGTGCAAGTATGCGTCAGGGCCGGCCTTTGACCTGAGCGACCGGAGCGATCGCTCAGGGCGCCGGGCCGCCGGCTTCCAGGGGGGGCGCCGCGCCGCTCTCCTGCCCCCCGGCCGCATATTGTTTATTTTTATCTGCTAGCTCACTTGCGGCGGCTTGCGCCGCACGACTGTCTCCCTCTGGCTCCGCCCCCTGGTGCCGCTGGGGGTGATGGGGGCGAAGACCAGAAACAAGTGCTGGAGCCTGCAGCCTCTTGGAGGCAGTGTCTTTGATAGTCTCCGCCCCGCGCTGCTGGCCCCGTGCGTGATAGGAGGAGGATGGAAGCCCGCCGTGTGCCAGGCCAGCCTCCCTGCCTTGACCTGGCTGTGTGTGGCAGTGGGTGACTGTCCCTCGAGACCCCGAGACCCGGGCTGGCCATCGCCCCAAGACCCCAACTGACTGGACAGACCATGTCACCAGCAAAAAGTAAGGCTCCGCTCCCCATCCCATATATGTGCAGCAGCCATGAGATGTGTGTATATATATATGCAGCAGCCAGCAGATGAGATGAAATATAATAGATGCAGCAGCCAGCAGATGAGATTCCCAGCTGAGCTGACCACCCTGTGATCAAAGCAAAATGTAACACAACAGACAGCACAAGTGTGTGTGTGTGTGTATATATATATATATATATATATATATATATATATATATATATATATATATATATATATGGGATGGGGAGCGGAGCCTTACTTTTGCTGGTGACATGGTCTGTCCAGTCAGTTGGGGTCTTGGGGGGATGGCCAGCCCGGGTCTCGGGGTCTCGAGGGACAGTCACCCACTGCCACACACAGCCAGGTCAAGGCAGGGAGGCTGGATGTATATAGCTTTGATCATACAGCGGTCAGCTCAGCTGGGAATCTTATCTGCTGGCTGCTGCATATTATAGGCAACTAAAGGGGGATCTGGTAGCCTAAGTATACACACACACACACACACACACTAAGTGGGGGTCTGCCTATATACATACACACTAAAGGGGGGATCTGCCTACACTAGTAGCCTATATACACTAAGGGGGAGATCTACCTATAGTAGGCAGATCCCCCCCTTAGTGTATATAGGCTCTACTAGTCTTGTATATGTAGGCAGATCCCCCCTTTAGTGTATATATAGGCAGATCCCCCTTAGTGTATATATTATATATACACACACTAAGGATCTGCCTAATATATGTACACTAAAGGAGGGGACTTGCCTACAAGACGAGTAGCCTATATACACTAATGGGGGGATCTGCTTATAATAGGCAGATTAGACCCCCCCTAAAGTGTTTATAGGCTACTAGTCTTGTATATGTATGCAGATCCCCCCCTTTAGTGTATATATAGTAGGCAGATCCCCCTTGGTGTATATATTATATATACACTATTTATTTAAGTATTTATAGCGCCGACATATTACACAGCGCTGTGCAGAGTATATATTGTCTTGTCACTAACTGTCCCTCAGAGGGGCTCACAATCTAGTCCCTACCATAGTCATATGTCTATGTATGTATTATGTAGTGCATGTATCACAGTCTAGGGCCAATTTTTTAGGGGGAAGCCAATTAACTTATCTGTATGTTTTTGGGATGTGGGAGGAAACCAGAGTGCCCGGAGGAAACCCACACAGACACGGGGAGAACATACAAACCCCTTCAGATAGTGCCCTGGCCGGGATTCAAACCAGGGACCCATCGCAGCAAGGCGAGAGAGCTAACCACTACGCCACCGTGCTACCCATACACTAAGGGGGGATCTGCCTAATATATATACACTAAAGGTGGGATCTGCCTACAAGACTAGTAGCCTATATACACTAAGGAAGGGGGGGGGGATCTGCCTATAATAGATAGATCCCCCCTTAGTGCATATAGGCTACTAGTCTTGTATATGTAGGCAGATCCCCCCTTTAGTGTATATATAGGCAGATCCCCCCTTGGTGTATATATCTGCCTATATATACACTAAAGGGGGGGATCTGCCTATATATACACTAAAGGGGGATCTGCCTACATATACAAGACTAGCAGCTTATATACACTTGGGGCCCTTTTACAAAATCAGTTGCTCTCAGTTAAAACGGAAAGAAAACTGATTTTCAAAGTAAGTCCCATGTTTTCCTATGGCTCCTTTCACGCTTAACGCGTTTCAACTGAAATCTTTTTCCCAATGCACTGCGTGGTGTGTGGTGTGTGTAGAGAGGATGAACGGGGGGGGGGGGGGGGGGCACCAAAATCTGGTTACGCTCAGGGCGCTGTGAAACCTAAGGCCGGCCCTGTGCGTATATATTGGCGATGAACCAATATATGACACAAGACAAGCAGAGTAACAACTTCTAGAACAAGAGCAGAACTAGGAGGACTCGCTGACCCCTTCGCAGGAGTCAGCGCAGTCCACACGGACTAGGAACGAGGTGGGGCACGAGCAGAGTAACAGACAGAATCTGAGACTATGGTAGCCCATGAAGCATTGCAGGAAGCAGTTCTTTATACTGAGGTCATCCAATGGGAGCAGACCTGCAGATTCCCACACAAGTGAATGGTAATTAATCACAGGCTGACAGCAGGAAAAGGCAGACAATGATATGCAGCCTGCAGGAAAGGGATTGCCACTCCATTGCAGCAGACAATGTTTGTTTACACAAAAGCATATTAAACTGTCATTAACTTCAGAGCGACTGCAGATGGAATCAGCAACTAGTTTAAGTGCAAACCAAACTATGCAAGCAAATGCATGTAAGGACATCAGAACTGCTTGGGCTGCAATACCACTGCAGCCAGCAGTAAACGCTGCAGAAGCGATCATAACAGGTGAAAAGCATGCACTGAAATGCTCATAGACTTGAAGGAGTGTTTATTTATCTTTATATGTGTCAGAGTGGTGCAACTAAATATTTTGAATTAAAAAAATGTTTGGTTTGGGTCCACTTTAACTATATAAAATAATATGGGATAATGCTTATTACATTACTATATATTACATGCTATATATAATGACATACAAATATAGAATTGCTGATAATAAGATAAAACATTCTATATCAGAATCTTCATCTTGCAACTCCAAGCTGTCTCTGGCCAGCTTGCACCTTGGACTGTAAACAAGGACATTTGGCTTTAATATTGTCCAAGACAAAGTAAACTTTTAAGATTTGCCTAAAGATTAAGAATTATTACTCCAGTAAACATTCTTCAGACAGAGGAAAATCTTTCTGATTCAGCAGTCTGTCACTAAACCATGTCCTTTGAATTTCACTACTCAACTTAAATTGACTACACAGGTTTAACACTTATATACTGTAAAATATAAAAGATCTATTTCTTGCAATCCATATGATAAATAAATCAAACATGCATGCATATATAATATAAATCAGGTTACACTTGCTAATATCTATAATAGACCATGCAATCCTATAAGGTTATATTCTTAAAGGACATTAATTATGGATGGTCACAGTGAGAGGTAAATAATTGTGCGTGGCGTGCACAGTAGCGTGTATTGTGGGGGGAGACCCTAGAGCTGCGCAGCCGTACTAAAGTGTATGTGGACTGTGCAGCCGCGCCAGCTCCGGCGGCCATATTAGGAGAGGAAGGAGAGCCCGACCCCGTCTGTGGGGTCGGGAGCGGCACGGGGGGCTATCACACTGCGGGGACCCGGCGGAACTGCACGGAGGGCGAGGATGGCGTCCTCCATGCATTTAAAAGTGATCAAGGTACTTCTCTTTAACGTATTTGGGCTCGTAAGTCCTTTAAGCAATACCAGTTGCCTGGCTGTTCTGCTGATCCTCTACCTAGAACACCTTTAGCCACAGACCCTGAACAAGCATGCAGATCAGGTGTTTCTGACATTATTGTCAGATCTGACAAGATTAGCTGCATGCTTGTTTCTGGTGTGATTTAGACACTACTGAAGCCAAATAGATCAGCAGGGCTGCCAGTCAACTGGTATTGTTTAAAGGGAAACAAAATGTCAGTCTCCATATTCTTCTCACTTCAGTTGTCCTTTAAATGTTGTGTAGTTAGTGTGGCATTTGATTGGTTAACTATCAAGACGGGAGGACTTTTTCCCCCCTTTTAGGGCTAATTTTTGTAAGCCTTGTAATGACCCTTTCATACTTTCCTCTGGATCAACTGATATGTGTGAGGGGACAGGCTAGTGTTGTATCTTGTTTTCTGGTTCAACTTGAGGTCTTATGTCTTTTTATTAACCCAACTAAGTAACTGTAAAGCTGTATAAATTGCATCAACCCAGATTTATTTGCACCTCACTGACTATCCCTAACAGATCACTGATGATAGTGACAATCGTCATATTTATATAGCACTAATCAGTTGTTTGCAACATCATAGATCAGATTGCCTTGGTTAATTGCATAGTGGTGTATTGTGTCATAGGCTACAATGGAGAGCAGTGGTCTTTTGGTCAAACACCATGTTCTCAGCTTGTGTCGGACTGGCCTCCTGATTCAATCATTTAGCCAGCGAACCAATGATTTACTAATTCAATGACTAAAAGATAAATTCTGGGGGGGGGGGGGGGGTAAGGAATTTGGGGTAAAAGTTATTCATACCTCAGTAGTTGGAAGCCTCTGAATGGTCCAGAAGCTTCTAGTCGGATCCCCATTGGGTCTATTGTACCAGCACAGGACCATCTTAATTTTCTGTTCTCGCACAGCTACCAGCCATGGATAAGCGCATCTTTTACCCTCTTCTACAATAACCTCCTCACATTCACATGTACAAGACTTCTCACGTGCCTCATCCCTCCTCTGGAACGCCCTTCCACAGCACATCCGCCACTCTCCCACCTTTGAGATCTTTAACCACTCCCTAAAAACTCACATTTTCCGACAAGCATATGCTCTATCTTAGGCCATGCACTCTTCAACCTCGTGTCTAGTTTTACTCCTTACTAAATAACATAATCATGCACTGCCTGTATGGTATACTGTATACTTCCCCACCTCTTGTTTCCCCCCATTCCTTTAGATTGTAAGCTCGCAAGGGCAGGGCTCTCACCCTTTTGTGTCTTGAAATGTTATTCATGGAATGTTATTCATTTAATAGCTCTCCGTTATACATTTTATTCATCATGTTACATCTGTTATTGTAATCACCGGTTTTGTATTTTGTACCAGTGTCCATATTTGATGTATATCATTGTCTGTATCAGTATGTAGCCCTTGTTTGTTTTCCTACTTTGTACAGCGCCACGGAATATGTTGACGCTTTATAAATAAATAATAATAATCTTGACTGGGCATGTACAAGTAGGGTCCGCACAGGCCCAGTAGAGCAAAGCCATGCATGGATTTTTTTTCTCCATGCTTGAGCATTTCATTCTATTGCGCAGAACCACACATGCACAGGGCCAGATTTCTGGAAAGGCCTTGGGCAGCTGCAGCCACAGTGAGCACCTGAACATGAAAGAGAGGATGCTGCCTATGAAAGAGGAGGCTGAATCTGGGAAACACATGAAAAGAGAAACTGATGCCCAAGGAAACTGTTTATGAAAGTGATGGCCTACAGTATATGGATGATACCCATGGAAAGGGAGGGGAAGCCACAACATACTTTTCCCTAAGGGCACAAAAAGTATAAATCCGGCCTTCTCATGCATGCTCGATCTCGATAAAGGCATCCACGGCCAGTAGCGTGGTCACAAGGAACACTGTATCGGACAAGATTTTGTAAAATTAGTTTAGAGGGACCCTTTCCTGGAACAGTGGGCTGTAGAAGGGGATCTGGGAAGTCTCTGGACTATTCAGAGGCTTCTCACTACTGAGGTAATGAGAAGTATTTTTTTTTTTTCACGACAAGTATCCATTAAAGGGACTCCGAGCACCTCTCATGGGTATGCCTTTAAGCCAGACGACTTCCAACAAAGTCGTACTATGACCCCTCTGGTGGAACCTCTTGCAATGGCCATGCGTGTCACTTCCTCTTCCTGCTTCATGCCGTGATGCACTTCTCTAACAGAGAAGACAGGGGCGACCCAGACGTTATAACATAGCCAAGATGGCAGCCACGATTAAAATCGAATGAAAACTATTTGGTGTAGAACGGCGATTCAGGCATCAAATGAAAGAGAAGAGAATGAGCTACAGGAAGGTATGCATCTTTGCAGTACTGTCGGAGCCTCTAGGCATTCCCAAGAGAGGTGCTCTGAGTCCCTTTAAGTGCCCTTTTCCACTAGGAGATGCAATCGCATTTCCATCTATTTCCACTACCGCAATTTCGCTGCGATTGCGCTGCGATCCTTTTGGTATGCAATGCGATTGCAGTGCACTTGCGATTTCCCACATGAGGAAAAGTAAAACTAACCGGGAATATTGTTTGCATTGCCAAAACGCTAGGAGAAGCGCATTGCGGCGTGATTGCTATGCAATCTTCCTGCGCTCCTATACAAAGCATAGAGTGCAAACACACCAAAAATACAACAGGCCGCTGAAAAATATCGAATCGCAGAGTCTACATTGTCAGACTCCTGCCCCCTCTCCATCAGCCTTATATCAATCCTGCTTTTACTTTGTATCCATACTCACTTGCAACTGTTTTATCCACCCCTAATGATCCTGGTAGCCCGAGGAGTGCGCTCCTAGTGGCTGCAGCCCTGAAGCACTTTGAGTCCGCCAGGAGAAAAGTGCAACATAAATGTTATGTGTCTTGTCATTACTTTGCCAAAACTTATAAAAAGATTTGACATACAGCTGAGCTGACACATTTTACAGGTTTTAAAAATAAGTTCTGACGCGATTCTTACCAATGAACATTCTACCAGAATGGAAGCACTGAAGCTAAAAATGGAGGATTCTGTAAACGGAGCTGGGGTCGTCCTACCAAAAAGCAATCCCAAAAAAACCCTTAAAGAGCCCAGCCCTTAACTTGTTTGGTGTATATCAGTAAACTTCACAGATATTTTACTATGACCCAACCTAACCCTACTCTCACATAGAGCATCATTACAGGGAAATTTAGGCACCAGGATTTTCGTATAGACTTCCTATTGCCGTTATATGAATTTCCCTACTTTTTCTTATTGAGACTTCCTATTGCCTTTAAAGTAGATCCGAGTTAAAACTTTTACTCATTGCATAATTGTGTTCCTGTCATATAGTTTATAGGGCATTCCTCAACGCAAATACTTTTTTGTTTTGTTTTAATACACCAATTCCCTATAAACTAAATAAGCGTCACCCACAGCTCCTTTTGTGCCTTGGCACTGTAGCAAGGGCTTATGGGAGCTCAGTCTGGGCAGGAGGAGGAGATGGTTACTAGCCATTGATTTCAGAGGCAGAGGGGAGGAAGAGAGGGGACTGAATTTACACACAGCAAGCTGATAGCATCTCCAGCCCTCAGCCTGTGACAAACAGAACATGGCTGCAATTGAAGCAGCAAAGTAGAATCCGGGCACCAGTAAACTGCAAATTCCACGTTTATTTCATCCCCACACACAGACAGATAAAGGTGCACAGGGCTGGTCTAACAGCCGTTTCGCAAGCAACAAACGCTTGCTTCCTCAGAGACAAAGGACCCAAAATACAATTACACATTATATACATGCAAAGCTACACACGTGTACAAGAGGGAGGAGCTGGAGGTTGCCAACGTCAGACGCGTTCCCCAGGTTACCAGCTGGGTGGAACGCGGAAGCCGGCTCACTGTTACCACCCGGCAAGCTGCACGCACACTGACGTCACCACGCGAATGACTCTGATTGGAGAACTCCTGGAGGTATCAACCCCGAAAGGGGCGGGGCCTATATTCGGTGCGCACCGGGAGGCTCGGAGCGTTCTATCAGCGTTGATACACGCTCGGTAATGAGCCGGACAGCTGACTGGTGAGTGGAGCCTCCCTCCCTCCTCTTTTCTCCTCCCTCTTGTACACGTGTGTAGCTTTGCATGTATATAATGTGTCATTGCATTTTGGGTCCTTTGTCTCTGAGGAAGCAAGCGTTTGTTGCTTGCGAAACGGCTGTTAGACCAGCCCTGTGCACCTTTATCTGTCTGTGTGTGGGGATGAAATAAACGTGGAATTTGCAGTTTACTGGTGCCCGGATTCTACTTTGCTAGTTCAATTGCTGTAATTACCTGCTATTGTCCGGAGGCACATTAAGCTTTTTACCACTGACCCCCACCAAGGCTGCCATTGGCAACTAGTGCCGCCGCCTCCTCCTCTCCATTGACTGACAGAACATGGCTGCCCTCAGTGTATCACAGGAATAAATAATCATACACTTTTGAATCTGTTTGCAGCTAGATATGCTGTGTAAACTATCTAAACTTTAGATAAGATATATAGACAAGTTATTTGTTATAATTCGTTTTTCATCTAGAATCCGTTTTAAAAATATTGTATGCCCTTATCATACTGTGAGCACCGCAAAAGCAGCTTATAACATTGTACTCTATGTGGCACCCATTTTAACCACCTGCCGTATGCACCTTTTTACCTGCTTTGGCAGGTAAGATTAGAATAGCAAAGATGTTGGAAATGTAAACAATGTAAAAATGCATAAAGAGGCTTTGTAAGAAAAGAAATGAGTGTTTAATTGCTTTAAACCACAAGCAAGCATGGAAATATATTGTTCCTTAATTTCAAACAGTCACCCTGTTACCGTCAGGGATGATGAAACATTTTTTTTAAGAGTTGAATTCAAAAACTTTATTAAATTACACATTGCTAATGCCATGGATCCCAGGCTAAGAGCATAAAGGAATACCATACATCGATAATTTGTTTTATTAGATTAGGTCCAGAACACACAAGAATATCTACAAACATAAAATTTTAGAAACCGTTAACAAATCACAGAATTATTCACATTCCAAGTAACTATGACAAGCAACATTTTGTTCAGTATGCTCATTTGCTATCACCTCTTTGTTTGTTTCTTAACCCAACACTTTTAATTGCTTTGTTATTATGTATGTGCTATTTGGGGGTAGGGGTTGCATATTAAATAAAAAGAGGAAAAAAATAAAAGTCTGCCATCAGACTGATGGCATCACAGTTGTCCCAATATTAAGTAGAATAAAAGCACTACTAAAAATAAAAATACAAAAAAAAACCTGATATTTAAAAAGAGATACATAAAAAAAATTACAGGAAAGAAAATACAAAGAAAATATAAGAGAAGACAGTTTAAAGACGTAAACAAAATGATTGTCTTAAAATTTGTAGAAACATCCTGACAATCTTTTTTTTTTTTTTTTCCTTTCTGCATTGGCTGGAATGGGCCTCATACATGAAAAATGTGCAAAAGTATTTTTAGTATTTAGTATTTTTTACAGGGCCGTGGAGTCGGAGTTGGAGCGATTTTGGGCACCCGGAGTCGTGTATTTCATAAACTGAGGAGTCGGAGTCGGGAGTCGGAGTCGGGTGATATTTGTATAAAATCCACAGCCCTGTTAAGTATAAGACTAATGAGTCGGAGTCGAGGGGTCGGAGCCATTTTGGGTACCCGGAGTCGGAGTCGTAGTTTCATAAACCGAGGAGTCGGAGTTGGAGTCGGAAGATTTTTGTACCGACTCCACAGCCCTGATTTTTTATGTAATTAGCTATATTTTATTTTATTATTTTTTTAAGCTGCATTCAGGCAGCTAAAAGTTAATTGGTTGTTAAAAGCAATAATGCAGAACTACGGCAAGAAGAAGAATCTTGCAGCAAGAGTCATCAGCCCATATTCAATGCCTTTTATTCTCATATGTTTTCTCCTAAGTGATATTTTTAAGCCTTATGAATAAAATGCCCTTTAAGCCACCAACAAGCAAGAAAATACTCGGAATAATTCTGGCAGTACTTTTTCGTCCACTTTTTCAGCTGCAGAATGCTGAAAAGTTATTTTAAACAGAAGATGAAAAATGATCTCCTAAGAGAAAAATTTGGAGAAAAAAGTGAATTGAATAAGGCCCATTAAAAGGTACAAGAAGCCAACAGGTGGATCAACCTGCTAGACTCCACCTCTAACCTAAACCTCACTTTTGGCGTGACATTTTAAAGTGCACATCACTAGAGAGCTATGCTGGCTGCCATTTTGAATTACTAAACAAAGCCAAGTTTGTGGCTGTACTCCTGATTTACTAGCTTTAATATTTTTCACATATGGTAAATATACAGATCAGGTATTTCCCAATTTCCTGATTTGTATCTGTACACTAGCGCCAGGAAAACAACTGAGTAAGCATTGTAATCAAAGAATCAATACAGCCACTTTACAGTTCACCTCCTCCTTTAAACTCTCCAATGATTGATGTACTTATCCACAACTTTTATTTTTGTTGTGGATAAAAAGTGTGGAATAGTTACAACTTCTGGTTTTGTTTTGTTTTTTTGTTGTTGTTGTGGTCTTCATCCCCCTCGAAAGAAATTTCCTGACTCCTTGTCCCAGCGGCAGAGGTAACCAGGACATTGACTGAGATAATTTCAATAACTGAGCCAGACAATGAAATAGCAATAAAAACAATGTACAGTGGAAAAGATTCAAGATATGTACAAACATCAAACTTTTGCTGGCCAAAACAATCATTTGTAATCATTTTGTTTATCAGTCTAATGCAATAATCCCATCTTCTATGCTCCTTGAAGCATAGGCAGGATGGTCACTAGATCAAAGAGATGCAAATATTTCAGAGTTTATGCAAATATATACAACATTTTATGCAAATATATGCAGCTTGAAAATGGACCAATCAAGTCTCACCCCGGTTTAAATTGCATTTGTTTTCAATCTGCATATATTTGCATAACATTTATATCAATTCAGAAATATTTGCATCTCATTGATCATCCTTCTTGGCCACCATGGAACCTTTTGTCTTATCATTTTGTCGCCATAAACTGAACAAAGCTTCTAGTTTTTTTTCTCCCACTCCCCTCTTCACAGGATAGTATGTTCCACTTGGCCCAATACAGTGCACCTGAACCGTCACTGGCTACTACCAGCCATTTTCAAAATAGTGTCTATATTAGGCTTTATAATTCCTGATATTTATTTAGGAGCCCTGCCAGGGCAGACTCCAAATCTGAAGCAAGTGTAATGTGAAAGCTACTGAATTACTCTGTAACTGTGCACTCGATCCTAATGTGAGAGGTGAAGTGGGAATTTTTGCATTTGTCATTAGCAAAGCACGTAGAAAAATATGCAGATGCTGATATGCAGGAGTCAAGTCAACCAACAATTCACAAATGGGAGAGATTAGAAATTCTAAACTTTTGCCTCAGCTCAGAAATGGATTCATGTCCAATGGTTGGATAGCCACGATTCCTTTGTGACCACTCCACCAATATTTGTTAAAGGATCATTATCTCAAAAATTTGTAAAATTTAACATACATATGTATTATTTGTCCATTTCTCCCAAAGTAAAAAGCACTATAAATTACTTTTTTCCCATGTTCCTGTCAACTACAGTAGGGAGTAGAAATGTGACAGATTGTGGACTAATCCATCTCAAGGGGGAGTCTCAGGAATCCCTTTATTTTAAAAGCATTCCTTGAATGGCAATGGCACACTCCGACTGCCAGAATAGTGTACACAGGAGGAAAATGGTTTGCAAAAGTCCTTTTCAGTGAATCTTTTGTAAAGAATGAAGAAAATATTGAAAATCCCCCATGGGAAGATGGGATAGTCCAAAATTTGTCAGATCTATCATATAGAAAATAAACTTATAGTGCATTTCACTCCGAGACAAATATACAACCAACACACATGTATTTAAAATGTTACGGTTTTCCTCATAGTTGTCCTTTAATTGTTGTAGCCTCACACATTTGCCTTGACTGGAGATAAAGTGTAACACATTTGTAAAGTGTTCTTTTAAAGTTTTTTTCTGTTTTTGTTTGGGGAGGGGGGGGGGGGGTGTTAGAACCTCTGTTGGCTTGTCAGTGCTGGCTGCACCTCTATTGGGAAGAAACTCCCTCTCTTTCTGTTCCTGGTGACACCAGGCATTTGGATGAAACCCAAGGTGTCACAAGGATAGGAAACTTGCGGTGCAGGAATCAGTGCCTAAAACTAATAATACATTTCTTTGTGGAGTGTAGCTTTTTAATGAACTCCAAGCTGGTGCAGGAGAAATAGAGATGACTTGTTCTAAAATTATAACATGTCACTTTCTCCATGAATCAACCTTGACTCAGGATTCTGGAAGACAAATGTTCTAAGTGTAAAAATAAGTCACGGGTGTTATAAAAGGAGGTGGTTAAAGAATCAAGCCTCTGGTACAATGTGTGTCGGCATTGTTGTCTTGAATTTTTCGAATGTGAGGCCTGAGCTAACTTTTTTGTGCTTGTGGTGTTAAGATTGTTACCTTTTCCATACATATATACAGTGGGAGGAGTCGCCCCAAGATGTCAAGTATATATGGTATAAATAAATAAGAACAGTCTTATCTCAGTATGGAGGTTAAGAAATGTTTATTGGACACCAATAAAGGACGACACGTTTCCCAGGATTCACCCGCTTCCTCAGGTCAATACAACAGTGTCTTTGAAGACATCGTTATGAGGTGCCTCCTCCCACCGTATAACATTATCTCCCCTACTATGGGTACCCTCTGTAATAATTATCCAGCTGCTTTTTGGTATTTTGTTTGGAGTGAGACCCAACAGGTCCAAAAGACTTCATACCCTCGTGGAGACTGAGTTCTCCACTTGCTCAATATTGTAGTTGCCTAATAGTAACCCGCAATTGTAAGTAGTATTTGTTTGATAAGTTGGTCCCTATATCTAGAAATACTACACCACCAATACGACACTTCTGGTGTTCTCTGTTTCCCCTTTTTTCTTTCCGGTTTCTGGAGCCTGAGATTCATCCACCAGACGCAGTCTGTAAAATGTTGTCCAGGTCAAGCAGAAAACCTTTATTCAAAATATCTGGCCCTCACTACAGAGGTTTTTAAAGTTTGGTTGGAATCATCAAGGGATCTGGTTGTCTGAATGTAAAGTTTATTGTTCTTTCTATGAACACTGATATTTATGGTCACACAAAGGCATACACCCTTGTGGAAGGACAACAAAAACGTATCTGTAAATCAGATACGGTATTCTTATTCAGAAACTTATAAAACAAAGCATTCCATTTGACGCATGTATTCTGTCAGGATATATGGCATAGCCAGAAAAATACAGGCACATATAAATGATATGAGGTTGTCTGAAGGATAACTGTATTTTTGTTTTTGCATCCTTCTTTTCAGGAAACTTTCAAAGTAGTTCCTGATCAGTTAAGTACCTTTTATTGCACAATTGATCTTTCTAATATGAGCAGATATGAGAGGCCTATAAAAGTAGTTTGTCCACCTACAGCTCCTTTTCTTCAACCCTTTGGCAAACTAAAACTAATGGCTACTGGCCATATGCTTACACTAAGGATGAATTTCCAGTAGGCCTAGGTGCACTTTTCTGAGTGCAGTGTTCCAGACAATGCGCAAGTTCATACGCAGTGTAATGAACTATTTCTCCAAAAATCAAAATGCACCTAGTGGAAATGTAGGTCCACGTTAAACAAACCAGTTGCTTGGCAGACCTGCTGATCATTCTGGCATCAGTAGTGAATCACATACCTGAAACAAGCATGCAGCTTGTCAACCTATTCAGATTTTTGTCATCTAATTTGCATGCTTGCTCAAGGTCTATGTGGCTGGATAGTACACTTAAGGGGTCTGCTTCTGACACAGGAAACCAGGGTTCAAATCTTGGCTCTTCCTGTTCAGTAAGCCAGAACCTATTCAGTGAGGAGACCTCGGGCAAGACTCCATAACACTGCTACTGCCTATAGAGCGCGTCCTAGTGGCTGCAGCTCTAGCGATTTGAGTCCGCCAGGAGTAAAGCATGATATAAATGTTCCAATTCAATGAAAGCCGCGATCACAATCCAAATATCCTGCTTTCCACAGACAAAGGGTATAGGATTTCCCTGTAACAACAGACTTTACATAGTGCAATACTGCTTCAGATAAAAACACCCTGTGAGCACTTCAGGACCGATGTGTTAGGCCTCCACCATCGGTCCTGAAGTACTCACAGGGAGTTTTTATCTATGTTATTGCGGCTTTAATTGGATTGGAATTGGAATTGGAGAATATATATGTGTTCTTGAGGAGCCAGCGTATCCCCTACTCATAAGCAACTGGTGAAATATCGGTTTTATCAATAGCTGTGCTGTGGAGCGCAATCTTTAACCTTTGGGTATTGGAATGATATAAATGTTATTTGTCTTTGTCTAGAGGTATCTTCTCGGCTTAAAGTGGACCTGAACTCAAAACTTCCACTCTGCTCTAAAAGATAAGCAACAGCATAATGACCTTCAAAGAAAAACATTTCTTTGTTACAGCCAAGATTCGAACCCAGGTCTACTGTGTCAGGAATGCAAAAAAAAAAAATTCCCAATTCCATAGTATGTATTACTAGTAAGTCTCCTGCAACACTTTGCCCTGTTATAATTTAACATACTTTAGAGGTGCACTATGCTTTCTGTTGTGGGGTTTTTAAAATGACGGATCCTGTTCTTACCAGCAAACAGCACTTGCGTTCTAACATCACCTGAGGATACATTGGTATTTCACACTGCAATGATTGAATAATGGAACTTAGCACAGGGTTTATCTGACTGCATTTAACGCAGTTACAGATTGTATTAGCGTTTGAATGCAATGGGGCTGAAGTGCAGACAACATTCTGTGTAGCAATGATATGTAAACAATAGGTCTCTACTGCTGTCTCATATCTCCTTATGTGAGAAAATTCAAAGTGCAACATGGTTGTATTAATTATCAGGGGGGTACTTTGAGTTTCTCTGTTAAAAAAGTAAAGCATAAGCGACGTTATAAAATATTTCCCCATAATATTGGACCGTACCCTTTGAGCCCTGTTTACTTTAGTGTAGCCATTATACTTATGATGATCTTGGGGCTTAGCTCCATCAAGAAGCCAGAGGAACCTTTTCTTTATATATGCTCTCCAGCCAAGTTAGAGTTTGGAATCCAGCAGCAAAAGAGATACAGATTTCCCTTGTGTTTCCTGCCTATCTGAACATCTGAAGCAAGCGACATGCTGCCACTACACATTTTGCACATAAACAAAAGAGAGGGAGCACCGTTTCCAAAAAAGAGTATGCAGCGTGCCCAAGGTCTCTCCCCAGTGCCTCCTGGGAAGTGCAGTCCAGATAAAACAGAAAGGACCGGCACCGCTGTCTTGTATCAAAGCTCTTTTAATAGCACCAAAGTGGCAGCAGTGACAGACTGCTGTTTCGCTTTACACCTTTATCAAACTGCTCAAAGCCATAAAACTTTTATGGCTTTGAGCAGTTTGATAAAGGTGTAAACCGAAACAGCAGTCTGTCACTGCTGCCACTTTGGTGCTATTAAAAGAGCTTTGATACAAGACAGCGGTGCCGGTCCTTTCTGTTTTATTTAGCCACTACACATTTTGGACTATTGAAGCAGCTGTGGGGAGTGTGAAAACACAAATAAGCCTTACCCTTTAGACTATCAACTTCTGATGCACAACTGAGGAGGAGTTCATATCAGCCTATAGGGTGAGGCTATGCAACTGCTTCATTTGCATTTTCAAATCCCTCACAGCTGCTTTAGTGACCAGAAAAGTGAACTGGCAGCATGAGTCACTTGCTTTCAGATATGTTAAATAGAAAATACATGACTTTAGTAATAGCTGATTACACACATTACACACTGCAGTATGCAGCCAGTAGATTTAAAATGTAATCAGATGACTGCATCTGCCTACTTGGTCGAGGTCAGCAGCTCAGTTTTAAATGCAGACCAGCAGCATAATAGCTTGGCAAGTAAACATTTTGATATAGTCATGCCATGGATTACTAGTGATGTAAGTGACCAGGAAAAAGCTGTTTCATTAAAAAAAACAAAACAAAAAAAATAACCTTTGGTCACTAAAATTGGCTAATTACAGAGACTGTAGTGGTCACCTGATTGCAGACAACACTGATTGGTCTTCAATCGATCTCTGGGGACTAAAGCTACGTACACACATGCGACAACGATCGTTCGTTGTGAACAACGAACAAACTTAATTGAGGAAAGAACGACCTAAGTAAAGTTAGCTTTTAAATGTTTGTAACGATCTGATCATTAGAACGAACGTTACATCACGCAAAGCAACTATTGCGCTTGCGCATAAAAATGAAAAGTTCCATGGAGAAATAGCGAAATGCGCATGTCAAGCCTAGTACGAACGACAGTTTCCAACAATGTACTACTTTTGCAAACGATCGTCGTTGGAAAAAATCCGCCAAGCTAGATCGTTCGTTTTTAACGATCTAGCTCGTCCATCGTTAGACTTAATGGTCGTTGGCTGCTTTTTTTTAATCGATCGTCGTTTGAAATGATCGGGGAACGATCGTTTCAAACGACTATAGTCGCATGTGTGTACGCACCTTGAGACTGCGAGCTGTGGCATAGCTGTGGAAAAACATATGTGGCTGGGAAAGATCCCTCTAACTTCTGACTAATAGGGATGGTCAATGAGATGCAAATAATTTGGAGTTGAAGCAGGATTATGCAAATTTCATGTGCAAATGTATGCAGCTTGAAAAATGGTCCAATCAAGTTTTACCATAGCAGGATTTGATTGGTTCATTTTAAAGCTGCATAAATTTGCATCCAAAAATTTGCATAATGCTGCATCAACTCAAAATTATTTGCATCTCATTGACTATCCCTACTGACTAATACCACGCCACTAGATCATCACAAGAAAGCTGTAATAAAGTACCCTATTTTTCGCCTTATAAGACGCACCAAAAAAAAACGCTCCTTTTCAATGCATTTTCGAATTGCAACCGCGTAAACGTGTACTCGCACACGAAAATGCGTACGCGCATTTAAACTTTTTGGGAAATCGATCCAAGAATCGCAGGGACCTTTTTCCACACTTTTGGGGGCGAAAAAGTGTGTCTTGTAAGGCGAAAAATACGGTAGGCTAAAACAAACCATTACAGGCACAACAATGGGGTTCAAGAACAGGGGACGTGTTCTATAACATTCCTAGTACGCTTAGCTTACTCTTTAAAAGTTAGTTGTTTTAACTCCAGAGGAATTTTTACATTTGAACTTATGTATAAATAAATAAATATATAAATAGGTAAAACATCAGGAAGGAATAAGGAGATGACAATATTTACTGCTACAAGAAGAGTGCAAATTGGTCATTCTGAAAGGGGGGAATTTTAGCAAAGTCACGCCTTCCCCAAACTGATGAAACAGAATGAAGACTGTTCTCCGATGGCTGAAAGAAAAATAAAAATAAAAAAAACCAAAGATATCTTCACGGTCTTGGATGGATCTTTTACTAGACGGAAGCTACGGGCAGGTTCTGCAAATCGATGGTTAGTATAATGGTTTCTGTCCTTGGTTGTCAAATTCTGACCAGGCATCGTTTAGCTCCATGAAAATCATCTTTGCATATTGCTCATATGGCTGTCCGGTGGCCTGAAATGAGAAGAAACCTTATAGCCACTGTACAAAACACAGGCTACAGACAGAAAAGCACCCTTAGGCCTGGAACCCACTGCAAAACGCTATCGCTAATCGCAAGCGCTAGCATTTTGCATGAGCAGTTTGTCAGCGGTTTCATGAGCATTTTAGGAAGTGATTTTACAAAGTGTATCAATTTGCCAGCGATTGTGTAGCGATTAGCGATTAGCATTTTAAAGTCTGATTGGTCCTTTCAATAAATTTTAATTTTGTTACAGTGTGTGGTAAGGTTAAAACGCTAGCAAAATCGCTCCATGCAGGTTTTAATGAGCGATTAAGCCAGCGTTTATATACTTTACATTGAAGCGCTAATGCTCCCAAAATGCTGCATATCCTGCGTTTGCGATTTGAGGAATCGCAAACGCTCCAGTGGAAGTTGCCCCATCCATTAACATTAGCTGAGCGTTTTTGCAAAATCGCTCCAGAAATGCTCACAAAACCGCTCTTGTGGGTTCCAGCCCTTATAACCTCTGTGCACCATTATATCTACTGTGCAAGACATAGACTAGACAGACAGAGAAGCACCCTTTTATCCACTGTGCACAATTTTATCGACTGTGCAAAACATAGACTAGACAGACAGAGAAGAACGCTTATATGCTCTGTGCAAGACATAGACTAGACAGACAGAGAAGAACCCATATATCCACTGTGCAAGACATAGACTAGACAGACAGAGAAGAACCCATATATCCACTGTGCAAGACATAGACTAGACAGACAGAGAAGAACACTTATATGCTCTGTGCAAGACATAGACTAGACAGACAGAGAAGAACACTTATATGCTCTGTGCAAGACATAGACTAGACAGACAGAGAAGAACCCTTATATCCTCACATAATTTGGCTTGGTTTATATTCAGGCCAGTTTGTATTTAAGCATATGCCATACAAGCTTTCCTTGAACTTTGGGCCTGAAGCCTGCAATACAACTTGCAGTTTTCTCCAATAGGAACATTAGCTTTTTGTACTTTGAGGAAGCATATAAACCCTCATCAAGTTTGTATTGCCATCCCTTCATTTCCTGTTTCTGGCTTCATTTCCTGTTTCTGGGATCACCAGGTCTCACAATTAAGGGAACCAAGTGCCACTTTTTTTTCTGCAGTGTGCCCTGGTCTCTAATAGCTACAGGAGCTGCCATATTCCCCCCTCCTCTTCTAGCTGCCCATTATGTATCCAGGGGAAGGTGTGAAGATAGCATCTGTGACTTCTCTTTGAAGCATAGTCTCCTATCTCTCCACCCCACCTCCACTAATGAAAGCTTTCATTTGCTTTCTGCTAATGTGTGCAATAAAATAATTACATCAGTCCTTATCTGCCTGAAATTCCTGCAGTTGGGCAGGCCTCGGAACTAGAGTAAAGGGGCCCATACACTCAGCCGATTTTCTGGCCGACCGATCGATCCCGATCAATCGATCGATGGCCGATTTCGATGGATTTCCATCGAACTGGCAGGGTAGAAAATCTAGGTCGATCTGATGAGATTGCTTATCATTTTGCATTGGCCTTAATGGAAATCTGATGGCAAAAAAATGCCATCAGATCGAATTTCAATAGATTTCAAACTGAAATCTATTGGAATTCTATCTTGGTAAAAAATGTTCTAAAAACACATCAGATAGATCATCAGATGCATTTCTTATCTATCTGCTGCCAATCTGACGAGTGTATGGGCACCTTAAAAGTCTCTGCTAAACTTCTAAATGTAAAAAGAAGAGGTAAAATTTAAGTTTTTTTTTTTTAATAAGCCACATTGTTACACAGGGCATGCATTTTTAATGTGCTATTGAGATACCTTGTGTGCTAAAAATTGCGCTTAGTTTACTTTAACACTGCAGAGGTCCACGCAGTTTCTCAGACCCAAGAGATGAAAAAAAATCTTCCTGAATTGCGACAAAAACACCCAAAAAAGGTTTTAACCACAATTCCCCATTATCCATAACAAAAGCAATTTTTCCTGGCATTGAGTTAGCAGCAGCTGCTCGCTCTAGTCATCTTAGATGAGACGACGGAGGTCTCCTCATAACATTACAGTGGTGTGTAACAGGTATGAAAGAGAACTGTAATCAACAGCTCTGAATTATTCATCTGCATGGCTGGTCTGGCAGCTGATGAAGTTCTCCCTTTATCTAATTCACAAAGCTCTCCAGTTCCAGGGAAATTACTAATACTACAAGGGGCAACAAGGCTGATAATTTGCTTGGTAAAGGTGACTATACACTGGCCGATGGCCGCCCGTTGTGGCCAAAAAATAGATAGATCAAAGAGAGACCTATGCCTGACCCACATTGCAAATAGATTTTTAATAGATTTAATTTTGAAAGCACAGATCAACAGGTGTAAGGGTATGGCCATACACTGATCAATATGGCCAACAGATCCCTCTCCGATAATTACATGATCAGAGAGGGGTCTGTCTGCTCAAATTGCTCCACACACTAGGACATCAAAGGTGAAAAGGCGCCCAGTGGGAATAAAACTAAGTTAAAAGTAATATGAAATCGAAAAGAATAAGAGGTGGCTTACTTCTCAGACAAAACAAACAGTTTATGAAAAAAAAAAGAATCTATTAATTTTGCACTGGCAACATGTTTCAAGGGTACATGCCCAATTCATTAGGCCAATAAAAGTGCCGCAAAATTTCAGCCTTTGAACTAGGAGCTCTGAGAGGCAAGCCACCTCTTATTCTTTTTCGATTTTATATTGCTTTTCACTTTCTTAAAGTTTCAAGCAATAATAAAGTTTATACGTTTTATTCCCACGGAGTGCCTCTTTACCTTTGATGTGCTAAGCTACTCCCCCGCCTCTTCTTAGAAAGGGGAAGTCATAGTCCACAGTGGTATTACCACTATAGGTACTGTTTCTTTTTTTTCTATAGAGTGCGACCACCCTACGTCCAGCTACTCCTGGAGGTGCTCGAGTGGAGACGGGCTTGTGTTCTCCACCTGCTCTGTGTGATTGGCTGCCCCCCATGCAACCCACCTTTGTGAGTATATATCCTATCAGGATTTTCTTCTATAAATTAAGTGACATATTGAGCATTGGGCTCCCTTTCTCCCTCTGTTTCCACTTGGCACTCCACACACTGCACACAGATTTTCAATCAATTTCAGCATGACATCTTTCAAAATTGTGTTGTTCCCCCCCACCCCCCATCTGTGCCGATATGCCATGCGCTGCTGATGCATGCATTTCCTGATAGTGCATCGCACTGCTGCACAGTGTATATGATCTGAACTGCAGAAGTGCTGTCTATGCACTTCTGCCGTTCTTGTGTGTCACACACCATATGCGCTGCCGAAATCCGCACACGTAAAGCAGGAATGAGACCTAAAGCGGAATACACATCAAATTAATTAAATGTTGTCCGTTGCCGATCGAGACCCAATCGCTCACTCGACTGGAGTGTTCTGCTCTATGCAATGGGCTCGGGGATCAGGCCATCTGGGCGCATGGTGCTGGGCCACATAGCGCCAGATGCCAGCCCGGGGAATAAGAATTAACGCTGTCATTCTGCTCTCCCTGCTCCCAGCTGACCTTGTGGCCGAAGCATAGAGTGGCATGGAAGGTAGAGTGGCACGGGAGTGATGTCACGCGGCAGGCAGGATAAGTGGTGAAGACAATGCTCTCTGCCGTCGCTCGGAAGGAGTGATGCATCAGGATGGATCCCTGGCTAAGCAGGGTCAGGGGCGGCTGTACACACGCTCGGTTATCGGCAGAGCCAGTCCTTATTGGCCGCCTCGGACGAGTTTCACCTAGTGTGTATATGGCAACTAGGGATGGTCAATGAGATGCAAATAATTTCCAGTTGATGCATGATTATGCAAATTTTGTTTGCAAATTTATGCATCTTGAAACTGGATCAATCGAATTTTACCTCAGCAGGATTTGATTGATTCATGTTCAAGCTGCATAAATTTGTATACAAAATCTGCATAACGCTGCATCAACTTGAAATGATTTGCACCTCATTGACCATCCCTAACAGCAACTATACAAAAAGTTGGTTAAACAGTTTACGTAACTTTAGGATCATGTAGGCTTTGTTACATCATTTGACTTACTTTGTCCGGGTGTACCACCAGTACAGCTTTGCGATACACTTTCTTCACTTGTTCTGGTGTGACCAAGTCTGCCATGCCAACTGGCTTCCATTTTGTCTCCCCCTCCCAGAGTACCGTGTGCATTGTAGAGAGCAGGGCTCGGATGTTCCGCTCTTTTCCTTCAATCCAGTCCAAAATCTACAAAGAAAATAAAAAACACCCAGATTAAAATTCCAGGCTCCATTTCCACTTCCTGTATGTTGATTCTCAGCATTGATGTCTCAATGCTATATATACAGTACTATATTGGGGAAAAAGTGCCCCAACTGGGTATTTACCTCAGGAGAGGGAAGTCCCTGGATAATCCAGAGACTACCCCCTCCACCTGCGCAAAGCCCGTTAATGGATTGTCCATACCTCCCAACTTTTTGAGATGAGAAACCGGGACACTTAAGCCACACCCCTGACACACCCCTAGTCAATCATAATAATATAATATAAATATTATATATATATATATATATATATATATATATATATATATATATATATATATATATATATATATATATATATATATATATATATGAAAATCTGCAATTATATATAAAAAAATGGTGGGGAGAAGGGTGAGGGTGCCCATGGGTGTGGAGGTGAAAAAAGGGATCGAGGCGCCAGCCGGCGGCTGTGGTGTGTGGGATGCGGGTCTGGGATAAGATTGTCCCTCCCTCCCTCCGAATGTGCCCCCCAGTGTCCCCCTGTATGGAGAGATAAGAGCGCAGCGGGCAGTCTTACCATTCCTCCTCGCGTACCGGGCATCTCTGGCTCTTCTCCGCTTCCTGTGACATCACAAGAAGTAGATGGAAGCAAGAGATGTCCGGTACGAGGAGGAATGGTAAGACTGCCCGCTCCGCTGCGCTCTTATCTCTCATTTTAAGCAATACCAGTTTCTTGGCAGCCCTGCTGATCTATTTAGAAAGACAAAAAGAAAGAACAATCGAGAGCCCCCAATAGTGTATTATTGTCAATATAAGGTAATCTTCAATTTGTACAGCAGATATACTCACAAGTCTGGGTTGCCGACCTCAGGCAACCATTCCAATCGCATATGGGGATATTAAGCCTGTCCCCACTCAGGCTAAGAAGTCGCTCTCCGTAGAAAAAAAATAAGGGTGTACACACCCATCCACCAGGTGGATAATGATATTTGTAGTAGTTACAGAGGCGCCAACAGAATAAAAATTAGTAGTCTATTAAAACCAAATAAAAAATTGGGGGACCGGGGTGGATCAGTCTCCCCAATATATATGACACAATCACCATATATGGTATCCAGAAATATATATATTTATAATCAGTACTCCACATAAAATTATGCAACACATTTCGCGGGTCCCAAGCTCGCTTCCTCAGGAAAATACAAGAGCAGGAGTAACTCCGAGGTTGTGCAGATAGGCGCTGCACTTATCTGCACAACCTCGGAGTTACTCCTGCTCTTGTATTTGCCTGAGGAATCAGGCTTGGATCACGCGAAACGCATTGCATAATTTTATGTGGCGTACTGATTATAAATACATGTTTTTTTGGATACCATATATGGTGATTGTGTCATATATATTGGGGAAACTGATCCACACCGGTCCCCCAATTTTTTATTTGGTTTTAATAGACTATTAATTTTTATTCTGTTGGCGCCTCTGTAACTACTACAAACTGCTGATCTATTTGGCTGCAGTAGTGTCTGAATAGCACCAGAAACAAGCATGCAGCTAATCTTGTCAGATGTGCCAATAATGTCAGAAACACCTGATCTGCTGCATGCTTGTTCAGGGTCTACGGCTAAAAATATTAGAGGCAGAGGATCAGTAGGATAGCCAGTTAACTTGTATTGCTTAAAAGAAAATAAGTATGGCAACCTCCCTCTCACTTCAGTTGTCCTTTAACCTCCTTGCCGGTTATCCAGAGCTGAGCTCGGGGTAACCCACCGCGGAGGATTGCTCTGGCCCTGCTGGGCCGATTTACATCATTTTTTTTAAATTCACGCAGCAAGCACTTTGCTTGCTGCGTGTTACCTGCGATCGCCGCCGCTCGCCGCCGATTCGCCGCGTTAAAGGGCCCCCCCGCCGAGACCCCATGCGCAGCCTGGCCAATCAGTGCCAGGCAGCGCTGAAGGGTGGATCAGGACTTCCGCTGACGTCACGACGTCGATGACGTCATCACGATCGTCGCCGTGGCAATGGGGGAAGCCCTAAAGGATATACCGTTCAGAACGGGATTTCCTTATGGGCGAGTGCGCCGGCGGCGATCAGAGGGGTGGGTGGGACGCCGCAGGGAGGGGGGCATCATGTAGCTAGCACTAGGCTAGCTACATGATAAAAAAAAAATGCAAAAAAACGTTCCCACGGCCGCAGGAATCAGAACGGCAAGGAGGTTAAGTTACCCACTAATGATAAAATCTTGACTATTTATTCTTACAACTTCTATTTAATATGAGGGACTACCTATTGAAAGTACGGTATATATTCAAATATATTTACTCAGTCTTCTCTTCTACTACATAGATTTGGTAAAATTGTACAATCAAGATTGTATCATTAGTGGGCACCTTTAAGCTAAGTACCCACATGAAGACTGAACCACTGAAAACAGCCGATAAACGAAGTTTCCATGTCCTTAACACCAAATCTTTAGGATGTGAACAATAGCAACAGACTGCAAGTTGATTGCGAATGATGGTAGCGATAATCAAAGAAGGATGCAGGGGAAGTTGTGTACACTTTAGCGGAAAGATCGTTTAAAGATCTGTACACATGGGGATGCTCAACGAATTGATAAATTTTATCTCTCTTGCAAAATGTACGGGCATCATCGTGCATTGGCCATCTGTAACCGTTGTTTACGTTTTTTCTTAAAAGATAGTTACACGATGTCAGTTGGAGCGATCATTCTTGCCGTGGGTATGGCGAAACTTCTTAGGCTGTTTGTGGATTCGCCACCAAGGCTAATATACTTTCAGTTACAGTATTTTAACATTTAATACAGAGTTCATGGTATGTATATAGAGCACAGAGAGTATATGTAGAGTACATAGAGGTATATATACAGTATATAGTACTGTACAGTATAAGCTAGGCCTGTTTTTAGTCTGAATAAAACAGAAAGCACAGTTATCGAGCATCAGCCAAGTTCCAGTAAAGGCTCATACTCACACCTGACTTAAAGTGAATGTTTACCATTTAAAAAATAAAAAAAGTCGGATACTCACCTAAGGAGAGGGAATGCTCGGTCCTAATGAGCCTTCCCTCTCCTCTCCCGGTGCCCGGTCCCGCGCAGGATCCCCCGTAGCAGTATTTGACCAGTTCGGTCAAATACTGCCACTTCCGCATGCCGAAAGGAGCTTTCGGGAGCACTCGGGCTCCCGAAGACGGGCCGCTCCATACTACGCATGCGCGAGCGCCCTCTATGACGCACTCGCGCGTGCGTAGTATAGAGTGGCCCGTCTTCGGAAGCCCGAGTGCTCCCGAAGACCTCCGAAGTCCCTGCGGCGCCGGACGCGAACGGAGGAGCCAGCGCAGCACCGAGGGCACCGGGAGAGGAGAGGGAAGGCTCATAAGACCGAGCCTTCCCTCTCCTTAGGTGAGTATCTGACTTTTTTATTTTTAATGTGGTACCCATTGGCTTTAAGTTGTCTGAGGAAGCCGATAATGACCGATTCAGGCGATAATCAGGCTTGTGTACACTGGCTCGCGACCCCCAACCTTCAAATGATCCGCCCTGCAGATCAACTCACCCAGCGACAGCCGATCCCATTGTTCATGCCTCACCTCCGCCAAATGTGTGACATCACGCGTCTCCGTCTCCTCTCCTCCACACGCATCTGTGCAGCCCAGCAATGTAGGCACCTCAACGCTCCAATCTACATTCTTTAAATCTCACCTTTAGTTTCTCGGGGTCCATCTCTTTTGACATCTCTTCTTTCCTCATTTCAGCAATAGTTCTGGGTCCCTTCCTTTCCTTATGAGCGTTAAACCCCTGACTGGAGAGCAAGTCTTCAAAGTTGTCAGATGTAGGCTTCTGTTTTGGTTCTGCAACAACCCAACACTTTATTATTATTATAATTTATATACAAGCCTTACTCCATAGAGCCAAATTAATCCATGCCATGCACTGATGAGGATCAAAAAATCCAAAACAGTCTCTATGCATGTTGGATTATTATGGTTCTGTACAAATTAACAAGATGACACATCATTGCATTCCAGCGGTTTTGGAGGTGTGTTTAGCTTCTAAGGGCAACAATGGTTAATTTGCATATAATCAGCAGTGATGCATTGGGAGACATCTCAAGCTCACTCCAACCTGAATTATTGCAAATTCTTTCTGTTCTAAGAAAGCAAACTTTTGTTTTCCATAGCATTTTAGCAAGGGGGCTTTTAGGACCATTGTAGCCCCTCACACACTCCAATGAGTTCTGGTTCACCATGAGCTTGCTGGTTAGTCTGTACCTCTCAGTGTTACAAGCCCTACTCCATAGAGCCAAATTAATCCATGCCATGCACTGATGAGGATCAAACAACCCGAAACAGTCGGTATGCAAATTGGATTATTATGGCTCTGTACAAATTAACAAGCTGACACATAATTGCATTCCAGCGGTTCTGGAGGTGTATTTAGCTTCTAAGGGCAACAATGGTTAATTTGCATATCTTCAGCAGTGATGCCCTGGGAGACATCTCAAGCTCACTCCAACCTGAATTATCGCAAATTCTTTCTGTTCTAAGAAAGCAAACTTTTGTTTTGTTTTCTTTTCCTTAAGAGCGTTAAACCCCTGGAGAGCAAGTCTTCACAGTTGTCAGACGTAGGCTTCTGTTTTGTTTCTGCAACAACCCAACACTTTATTATTATAATTTATATAACACTCGAACAGAGCCGGATTAAGGCTAAATGGGGCCCTAAGCAAAGTAACTGATTTGGGCCCCCATCATGTCGTAATACAGTAGAATCAGAAGATGCAGCTGCACAGCAACATGCCGCACACACCGGGGCAGCCGAGCTACTGGTTGCTATGGGCAACAGCTCGCTTTCCTCTGTGGGTGCACAATGCAGGGAATAGCAGCGGCAAAATTCAGAGTGAGAGATGAATGGCTGGGACATTTGCACTCAAGGGCTGGGGCACCCCTCTGAAGAGGGCGCCAGGTATCACAGCAGCAGCACTTTCCCCCTGCATCTCCAGCCTGGCAATAGCAGAAAGCTCTGGACACCGCCAAACCGGAAGCCGTTCCCCAGACAGAATTACATAACCACCCCCACCACCGAACAACCGATTTCCTCCCAAATTAGACAGCTAACATGCAGCCTCCATCCCAGTGAATACGATAGTCCAGAAGAGAAGGCAGCCGCAGCGGGGGAGAATGACAGCACCAGGTGACTCACATTCACCTATTGCGATCCAAGCAATAAAGGTCCCGTCATCCGGAGCCCATTTGTCTCCTCTAGAGTGCTGCCGCTCTGTTACTACTACTATTACTACTTCCTGTCTGATCTGAGAATCAGGAAGTTCAGAGCGAGCGGCTGCACTGTACAAAAGATAGATGGGTTTCAGATGACGGGATCTCTATCGCTTGGATCATGAATAGGTGAGTGAGCGTTTGCCATCTGCTGCTATCATTCTTGCTGCAGCTGTGGTTCTCTGTGGGAGGGGAGGGAGGAGTGGGCGGCGGCAGAGCGCACAGTAGCAGGAGGGGGACCTAGGAGGAGAGCCTGGCTCTGAAGACAATCAGCAGCGCGCGGCATCATTTGACAAGACAAGACAAATAACATTTATATCGTGCTTTTCTCCTGGCGGACTCAAAGCGCCAGAGCTGCAGCCACTAGGACGCGCCCTATAGGCAGTAGCAGTGTTAGAGAGACTTGCCTAAGGTCTCCTACTGAATAGGTGCTGGCTTACTGAACAGGCAGAGCCAAGATTCGAACCCTGGTCTCCTGTGTCAGAGGCAGAGCCCTTAAAGGGACTCTGAGCAGTGCCTGTGGGTTTGCCTTTAAGCATACCCACAACTAATTAATTACATCCTCACACCTACCAGCATGATGTTTGTAATTATATCCCCCTGGGTTCCTTATATTTCATTGCATTGTGCTGAATCGAGCTGCCGACTTTGGAGAAAAGTCGTCCTGTGTAATACAATGTAACTATGGGAAGATGCATATCATTTTGAAGCTCTCTTTCTCCTCTTTCCAATGATAGATAAACTGCCACCCTACGCCTTTTAGTTTTCGCTATTTTCGCAATCGAAATAGCCGTGGCTGCGATTTTGATCGCAAAAATATTGAAAACTAAAAGGCATAGGGTGACCATTTATATATCATTGGAAAGAGGAGAAAGAGAGCTTTAAAATGATATGCATCTTTCCATAGTTACTGCACTGCTGGTTTATGTGCTGATGGGGCCCCTTTGACTCTGAATGGGGCCCCAAGCGACTGCTTTTGTTGCCTGGTTGGTAATCCGGCCCTGCACTCGAAAGATGAGCAGCTCTGTGCTTAGCATGTGTTAGGGTGTATTTGCGCGTGCAGTACAGAGCCACTCATCTTAGAAATACTCGAAGCCTTCACAAGGACTCTCTAAGGCGTATTCAACAGTTGGTTGAATAACTTTTACGAGGGACAACGCAGTGGTGGACTGAGGGCATAGTGAGAGAACCGAGAAGGCTCTATGGCAGGGGTCCCCAAACTTTTTCGGTCAAGGGCCGGGTCAACAAATTTCAGACTGCTGAGGGGCTGGAACATACATAAAATGATGTTAAAAAAATATTACATTAAAGCCAATGGGAACTGCTGTAAAAATAAAAAAACAGATACTTTCCTAAGGAGAGGGAAAGCTCTGGGTCCAAATGAGCCTTCCCTCTCCTCTCCCGGAGGAGCCCTGGCTCCCCCATTTCAATCCCCCACCACGGGGGACTTCGGGAGCCGTCCTCCCAAAGACAGGTGGCTTCATACTGCGCATGCGCGAGTGTGCGAGAGAGGGCACTCGCGCATGCGCAGTGTGGAGCTGCCCCTCTTCAAGAGCACTCGGGTTCCCAAAGACTTTCCGAAGTCCCCTTCTTCTGGCGGAAGGAGCAGTATTTGACCAAATTAGTCAAATACTGCTCCCGGGGACAGCGCAGCACCAAGGGCACCAGGAGAGGAGAGGGAGGGCTCATTAGGACCCAGAGCCCTCCCTCTTCTTAAGTATCTGGATTTTTTTTTTTAACAGAACGGTTCCCATTCACTTTAAATCTAGGTATTGATTCCCCCCCAATCATGCCCAGAGGAGAACCCCCAGCAGCAGCCATTCAGTCATGCTGCGCCTGAAGAACGTCTTTGTGCACCAGACAGTGAAGCATACCCAGGTGATAACCTGCCCTCCAGTTGGACAGCACTGTCACCTGATGCAGAATTGGAAGCCAGCAAATTACTGCTCGCTGGCTTCCACAGTATGTGGATGGGTGGTGCTAGCACTGCTATTCTATATGTGGGCCACCAATATTTAAAGGTGCAGTGGGCCACATCTATACGTTATACATTTTGTGTTTGGAGGCCAGTGAAAAAGCATCAGGGGCTGCATTCGGCGGGGCGGGCCCTTAGTTTGAAGACCACTGCTCTATGGGATCCAGAGGCTTCCTTCTCCATAAGAGAGAAGTATCTTATTTTTCCAGGTTCACTTCAGTACTGCTTTAAACAGATCGGACAAGTAAAGGATTAACATCAGTCTTACAGGATGCATCTGGGAATTCTAAAAAAGAAATAAATTAGATTTACTTAGGACCTGTTTCCACTACACGCAGTGCCATGTGGCTACATAGATCGCACCGTGGCCGAAACTGAAACCAATGCACAGCAATGGAACGGTTTCCGTTGCCTGGTGGTTATGCGGAGTGCACGGTCGCATCTGCGAATGGGAGCGGAAGTGATGCGTAGCCGAGTCGCAACCCTTCGGATCCCATTCACCAGTGGAAAGGGGTCCTGCCTGGGGCTTCCTCCAGCCCATGGAAGCCTATGTGTCCCTTGCCGCAGCTCCGCTCCAAGCTGGTCTCCCCTCTGTAGCAGCTGCTGACCCAGCCAGGTTGGCAGCCTCTGCACATGTGTGTAGCTGGTGGTTGCTATGGAGATGACCCGGCGAGACCGGGCTTGGATCGGAGCTGCGGAGAAGCCCCTGGGCTTCCAGAGGCCGGAGGGAGCCCTAGGTTAGGGAATCTAATATTTTAAAAAATTTCCTAATGTATCCTTTAAGGCTCGTAGATACGCTTGACTAAAGTCAGCTGAAACGGCCGATAATGTCCAGTTCGGCAGATTATTAAGCTTGTGTACATCAGCCCCTGATCTCCCAGCAAACTGCCCGGTAGATCTACTCATCCGACTGGCGGCCAACTTCTTTGAAAATGCAGTTCCCTCCGCCTGCCACATAACATCATGCACAGGCAGCTCTGTCATCCCTCTGCTTCCCCGCATAGCAACAGAATGCGTTGTCAGCTACACAGCAGACACGGGACAGCAAGGAATGTAACAGAGAAGCAGTATCCTCATGCGCTCTGCATGGACTCACCAGGAGCAGCAGCCTGCTTTCCTTTGTCATTGTGTGCCCCGCCCGTCGCGGCAAAGCTGACATTGTAGTTTGGTCTGTTTTGGGGTGAGGAGTGAGGAGCATTCTGTGGTGGCTTGGAATGACCCTGCCAGTTGTATCCTGAATTAGGCTGCCAGCCATGCTGTGGAGACGGCTTCTGTGGTGACCCTACTGGTGGAAATGTGCCTCCGCAACCCGTGGGCGTTGTGGGCTTGCTTGCAAAGGATGCGCCACCTGCAAAGATAGAAAATGTACTACGATTAAAAAAACAACAGTAGCTTACTCTAGTGCCAATACGTCTGGCAATTTTCTCACAACAGCCCAGCAACCAGGCCATCCAAGTGTCCATATTAAAGTGTAAGTGCAGCTACAAACAAGTAACCCAAAATGTATTTAACGGTTTTCTTTTCTCAGGCTGAACTGCATCCTCAGCTCATTTCAGGAGCATTAAAACTTTCCTCACTATATTAAATTAAACCCCAGCTTTTTCTAATGCAGGGTTCCCTACATGAAAACAGGAAATTTGAATGCTGGAGGTGCCATAAAAGTTTGGGCACCCTATAGGCACCCATGTTAATATCAGTTGTAAATGTAGGCTACGGAGGCTTGGCATTTTGTAGTCTCAGTTAGTATAGTGGGCGGCCCCAACACCCATTATTTTAAATTTCTGTTTATTGCAGAAACAGTAGAGCTAAAGGTTACTGCACCTCTGAGTTAGCACTCCCTGGCTGCTGTGGGCATTTTGCACATGTGCAGTAGCAATTTTTCTTAGAACACTCCCGGCCGCAGGAGCACGTTATAGGAGGCGTGCGGCACAGGGCCGTACATCCAATATTGATAGGGTGACACAGAGGTAACTGAGCAGTGCAGGATGGCAGGGAGGGACCAAGGAAACTTTAAGCTAATGGGAATCATACAAAAAAAAATTATAAATAAACCAGATACTTACCTTAGGAGAGGGAAGGTCCTATAGAACCTTACCGTTCCTCTCTCATGATCCCCTTCCATTAAGTGCTGCCTCCCCCATTTGAGTCCTCCGCCGTGGCAGGCTTTGGAAGACGGGCGGCTCTGTAAGTGCAGTGAGCGAGAGAGGGCGCTCAAGCGTGTGCAGTATGGAGCCGCCCGTCGTCAGGAGCACTCAGGCTCCCGCAGACTTCCAAAGCCTCGGCGGCAGATAGAGCAGTATTTGACTATTTGGTTGAATACCGCTACGGGGGATCCAGCGCTGGAGCAGGGGGACCGAGAGAGGAGCGGGAAGACTCTATAGGACAAAGGGCCTTCCCTCTCCTTAGGTAAGTATCTGGTTGTTGGTTTTTTTTTTGTGTTCCCATTCACATTTAGGGGACTGGAAGAAGCCCAGGTAAGTAACTAGGCAATTTTTATTTCAATTAAAGTCTACTTTAAAGACAGGGTACCACAGCACCAAGGTTAATATACTTTCAGTTTCTGTATTTTAACATTTAATACAGAGTTCATAATATGTATACTGAGTGGGGTATAGTACTGTGTAAGCTAGGCCTATTTTTAACATGGAGTCTCGAGCAAACAGAAAACACACTTACTTGGCATCAGCCAATCCTCATCGGTGCAGGATAACCAAGCCTCTACTGTATTAACAAGGGTGCCTATAAGGCGTCCAAACTTCCTACGCACCTTATATTTATTGTATATAGCGGCAAGGTTGGCGCACATATTACTGGTTTTGATGTGAGGGTTTGGTTAGGGTTAAGCATGGGTGGGGGTCGGTTTTAAGGGATTGGGGGGTTTGGTTAGGAGTTGGTGGATGGGGAACAGTTCAGATTAGACATTAGATTAGACATTAGTGGGAGGTCAGTTAAAGTTAGGCATCGGTGGGGACCCGTGTAAGAATAGGGATAGATTCAGGGGTAGTAAAATATCGATAATAATATTTGCCGATAGTTTACTGTCGGAATTACCACTGCTGAATAGTAGAATATTGGTAACTTTACTGATATTCTTCTACCAGCAGATATTTCCGGGACTTAAATTTCTTTTGCCACGTAGCCACACTAAGGGGAACATCAGCTCCAATACCCCTTAAATTTATTAATATATCTTAGGTACATTCAGTAATTGTGCGTAAATGCTTTTCAAAGATTCCTCATAGCTTTTAATTACGTAGCTATGAGTACTTGTTCAGGTGTTTTTAGGTAATTTTTCCTATTTTTTCAAAAACTTTCTATAATGGATTAACTAAGACAAATTAAAGAACCTCCAGGGACATGCATACCATGTGTTGAAAACATAATTTCTAGACTACTTGTAGGTGGAGATGGCTTAAAGAAAAGACTTTGGATCTCAGAAACATTTTCCCCATTTTTTACACCCACACCTACCTCCTAGGTTTCCAATGTCAGCAAATGGATCGAGGCTCTGTGGCTTGGACTGGTGCAATGGAGTGCCATGTGGGGATCCAGTAGGAGTAGTGGCACCTGATCTACTTCCTAATCCTAAACCACCTGTGGAGAGACACAGCATTTATAAAAATGACCAGCAGCGTACTTAAAGGACCTCTGTCGTGAAAATCTTAAAATGTAAAATATACGTAAACTTATACAATTAAGAAGTACATTTCTTCAAGAGTATAATGAGCCATAAATTACTTCTCTCCTATGTTGCTGTCACTTACAGTAGGTAGTATAAATCTGACAGAACCAACAGGTTTTGGACTAGCCCATCTCCTCATGGGGGGGAGGGGGGTTTCACAGGGATGTCTTTATTTTCATAATGCACTTAGTGAATGGCAGTTGCTCTGTCCAACTGCCAAAAAAGTGTATGGTGAGCAGGGAGGCTGGCCAGCATTTTTGTATAAATCTTTTTCAGGGAGTGTCTTTATAAATAATAAAGGCCATGCTGAGAATCCCCTATAGAGAGATTGACTAGCCCAAAACCTGACAGTAATGTCAGATTTCTACTACTTACTGTAAATGCCAGCAGTAATTTATGGCTCATTTTACTAAGGAAGAAACATACTTCTTATATGCATGTGTTTTAAATTCTAAGATTTTTGTGACAGTTCCTCTTTAAAATATTATGTATTTATAATTGAAATAGAAGTAGACTTATTACCAACAGATTAGGACATCTGCCATTGCGGACCTGGTTCTACAATAACTACTAATTGCCTAGTTAGCATGCTTATCCCCTGGCTTCAGTCACATTCCTGGGACAAGCATGAAGCCAATATAGACACGGAGTGGAACTCAGAACAGTCAGAACACCTGATCTGTATACTCATTCTAGGTGTCACATATGCAGAGGATCAGTACACATTACATGGGGGACACCGGCCGGGGGTCTGTCGGGAAAATCAAACACCGCCCCGTATCCAACAAAGAACTTCCAAGCATCTTAAGATCCATCCAGCATGCCGGATTGATAGTTTCCATTGATTTTGCCTGGAAATCGATTGAAACGAACGTCGGACAGCCATGTGGCTTCACTGATCTCTCCCAGGTTTGATCACTATGATCAAATCTGTGGGATATCAATACTGCAAAACGAGTAATCTATGGGCACCTTAAAGCAGCCCTCTTGCACAGGACAGAAGGAAAACAAAGAAATCCACCCTGTATGTATTTAGAGAGTTTAGCCTGTCTAATTCCCCATCATCTTCAAGTAACCACAAGTTTAATTTGATGACTCAGTTGTGTCAGCTGGCTGCCTCGGTAGAGAAGCTAATCTGTAAACAGAGGATGTTATTTCTGCTTCTATAAAAGCAGGAAGTAGACACACTGCAGATTCATATTTAGGATTTGTATCAGCTGTAACAAATGTTTTTCTTTAAAGGTTATTATGCTGTCGCTTATCTTTTAGCACAAAGGAAGTTCTGAGTTCAGGACTGCTAAGCAAGAATGCGTCTCTTGTTTTACGAACACTGGGCTGCATCAAGGGCAGAAAGCAAAGAGACGTTCTTGTCAGTCTTCTGCATTTCTCCTGTCTCTGCTTCCAGCAGCTGGCAGTGAGGACAGGAAGTCCAATCATGCATGGAGAATTTCTCGTTCTCTCTGCCAGTGTTATTGTGCACCACGATTCGCTCCTGTGTCTCTCTGCGCTTTGGCAGGAATGTGACAACATACAAGCCCTGCATGAAACCCTTCAGTGACTAATTACATGAGCAGCTGAATGAACAGAGACAAGTAAAATAGCTTTGAGTTTTACCTTGAGCGGGAGCACCCCAGTCCCACGCAGAAGACACATCCGGCTGGATAGATACAGATGGAGGAGCTGGAGAGACAAGATAATGAGGTTATTAACAGTTATTGGTCTATTTATAACAGGGGTGCCCATTAGGTAGATCGTGATCTACCAGTAGATCCCAAAGGACTCCTGGATAGACCCCACACCGCCCACCTGAGAGATATACACATTGTACTCTGTCCCTCTGACCTGGATGAGCATAGTGAGATATCCTGTCCTGACATTTTGCACATTAGTGTAGAGGATTATGATAAGCACAGATGAGGATCCATACATTCTAGAAGCATCATGTGCTACTACTGCTGGTTACAATCTTCCAGACACTGAGCGTGATAGGTCAAGCACTGCTCTGTTTGGCTTATTGAGGGGGATTCTATGGCATGCATTTTATTGACTGGCAGCTTGTGGTAATCGGTATATCATTTTCAATCTGTAATTTTCAAAGTAGCTTGCAAGCTGAAAAAGTGTGGGTACCTCTTTACAGTAGTTTATAGCAATAGATTTAAGCTTAAAGAAAAGATAAAATATGACAAATGGCAAATAAATACACTGCCTGTCCTTCTCATCCAAAAAAAAGGTCACCATCTGAATTTAAGGAAGCAAATACGAAGGCAAGAACCTCCCTCTGGATAATTACTGCGTAGATGATTGAGGTCAGCTGACTACCAGAATATACTGAATGACCAGGGTATTCCATCAATAAATGTCTTCCCTGATGGCATGGGCATAATCAGAGATGACAACGCCAGGATTCATAGAGCTCAGATTGTGAAAGAGTTGCATGAGACGTCATTTATTTTCACACATGGATTGACCACCACAGAGTCCAGACCTTAACCCCGTTGAGAATCTGTGGGATGTGCTAAAGAAGAATTTGTGCAGTGGTTTGACTTTTGAATAAAATGTTGCAAAACTGCAGAAGCTTATCGAAACTATGCCACACAAAATGCCATATTCAGAGCTGAAGGCCAACAAAAATTACAAAAATTAGAGTGGTTGACTTTTTTTTTTCCTTTTTGACAGGCAGTGTATTTGTCACCTGCTGGTTTAGTTAGCTAGGTCTTCAAATCAGAAAGTGTCTTGTTTTCAGGTTGCAATAAAGTAGTCTCTGCTATATCGAAGTGCCTGTATACAACCCAACCCCTGCATAGTCAGTGTCCATAACAGTGATAATCACGGTGTCCCTGCATTTTTCAGAACTTCACAAAATTACGCCCGGTTCAATTTCGTATCACAATGCTGCCAGTAGAAAAGGGCTCTAGCTCTTTGCAGCCAGCACTGCAGCTTCAATTCTGCTATGGAATACAGTATGTAACCTATCCCAGTGTGTTTATAAAAGCTCCACGCACATCTACCTTGTCTGCAATAAGAAACCATTTATCACTGCTATTTTGTTATAAGTGAGTAATTACAACCAAGCTATCCAGGACAAAGAAAATAAAATGATGCAAAAATGGTTTATGTGCACAAAACTTGGTACATTACAGGTTATATTTTCTACACAATATGCATTTCAAATTCAAGCTTGAACTAGATTTTTAATAAAGCTAAAAAGACACAGTGGGCTATCTTTAAAAGTACCTAAAATTAGTCCACAAATGCAAAAAGTTGTACACGTCCCAGGAATACCAAAGTATCCAACAAACCGCCATTTTGCTGGAATTTTAGTGCCAATACTTTTTGTGGACCAATTTCAAATGCATTTTAAAGGACAACTGAAGCGAGAGGGATATGGAGGCTGCCATATTTATTTCCCTTTAAGCAATACAAGTAGCCTGGCTGTCCTGCTGATCCTCTGTCTCTAATACTTTTAGCCATAGACCCTGAACAAGCATATGCAGATCAGGTGTTTATGAACATTATTGTCAGAACTGACAAGATTAGCTGCATGCTTGTTTCTGGTGCTATTCAGACACTACTGCAGCCAAATAGATCAGCAGGGCTGCCGGGCAACTGGTATTGTTTAAAAGTAAATAAATCTGGCAGCCTCCATTTTCTTCTCACTACAGTTGCCCTTTAAGTGAGCCCAAATGTGTCATCTCTCTGGTTAGTAGCGTAAGCCCTCCTTGGGTCACTGCATATCCTGCCTGTTACCCATATTAAATGGATCCACGTGGACCGTTGGGCTAGGGGAAGGACTTCTCGTGGCTTGCAGAAATGGGTCCCCTGCGGTCGTGTTTGAAGCACTGAGGAAGGAGCCGAGTAAATCCTGAGCTGCCTGTTTCGGACTCGATCCAAATGGATCAAACGTAGAAGCTGCAAAAAGTACAGAAAAGTCTGTTAAAAAAGCGTGGCCCCTGGTTCCCCAGAGATCTTTCCATTAACCTGAATACAGCTGGGTAGAACAGGAGGTTTGGATAAATCTACCACTGGGGCATCTGGCAAAAGTGAGATCTCCTCGCCCTTTTATGGGAATTTCCCCTATCTTCCTATTGTGTCTCCCTGCCAGGAAGGTAAAGGGAATCTGAAGTGAAAATAAACCGATGATATAATGATTTGTATGTGTAGTACAGCTAAGAAATAAAACATTAGCAGCACAGATATGAGTCTCATATTGTTTCCAGTACAGGAAGAGTTAAGAAACTCCAGTTGTGTTATCTATGCAAAAGAGCTTATCTGAGCTCCACGACTTTCAAAGTTGCAGAGAGCTCAGTCTTCTGAAGCTTATAATCTCAAGTGTCTGTCACTGTATTTTGTTTTTCTGCAGAGTTAAGTTCAAAAGTTCATCAGCCTGCTCTGTGAAATAATTTAGAATGCTGAGTATAGTGTGTAAATTGCAAATATTAGAGAAAAAAAACAACTATATAACCAAAAATAAAAATATGAGACTATTTTCTTTGCTTAATTATCCATACTACACATACAATTCATTATATCATAATTTATTTGTTTGCTTAAATCTCTCCAGGGGAGATCAGGACAGCAGTAAAAACCTGAGAAGTTCTAATTCTTCAGACTATTAAAAAACTCCAATGATGCTCCACTGTAATCATGAGTAATGTACCCTGAACCCACTTCCGAAGCTTTTCTGCACTCTACCTCATAAGACCATGTCTTTGTAACTGTGAAAGACAGCACTGAGAGTCATTTGCCTTCTTAAAACAGAAGGTATTTACAATAATTCAGCTTTAAGGGCAGGGCCGGATTTCCTTAAAGGCCGCAAAGGCCCACACCTTTGGCGGCTGCAGCTTGAGGCTGGTTGTGGTTGTGAAATAGGGGTTGCTTCATATGAAAGAGGAGACTGCAAATGGGGAGCAACAAAATAAAAGGGGAAGCTGATGTTCATGAGAGCTGAACATGAAAGAAAGGGGATGCAGTTCATGGATGTTAACTACTAGCTGACCGCTCCACGTCGATTGGCGTGAGCGGCTTTCAATGGGGCTTGCAGGAGATCGCTTGCGCCGCTGCGTGTGCATCTCTGCTTTCAGTCTCCCAGTGGCGAACGCTGCTCAAAGACTGTTAGATGGCAAAACCGTGTAATTAGGCAGTACAGCACTGCGATCTAAGGCAGCGCTGTACTGGGGACAGCCGTGTGACACGGCTGTCCCCCTGGGACACATGAGAGCGATTGGCTCTCATAGGCTGAAGCCTATGACAGCAGATCATCGTCATTGGCTGGATGGGGGGAGGGAGGGAGTTAGGGAAAATAAATAAATAGCAGAATTTATTAAAAAAACAAAAAAACACAAATATTTATAAAAAAATAAACAAACACTGAGAGAGTGATCAGACCCCACCAACAGAGAGCTCTGTTGGTGGGGAGAAAAGGAAGGGGGGGGGGGGAATCACTTGTGTGCTGAGTTGTGTGGCCTTGCAGTGAGGCCTTAAAGCTGCAGTGGCCTATTTACAGAAAAACAGCCTGGTCTTTAGGGGGTTTAAAACTGCGGTCCTCAAGTGGTTAAACATGGAACAGGGGGCAACACGTGCAATAAGTGGGGCGTGGCTCCACATGTAAGGGGACCCCAACATACTGGGACTAGGAGCGTATAAAGTATAAATCCGGCCTTGTTTAAGTAAGCAACTGTGGTTTCCCATGATGCATCACTCCTGAATATGCAAATTATCTTTTTATGCCCCTGAAGCCAGGCTTACATCCAGAATCACTGGTGCATACCTTTTGTTTTAAAGCAGGAGGATTAGCCATACTAGGCCAGGGGGGGAAACACATATATAAGTAGATAAATACTTGATCTACTTACAGTGGGTTGCAAAAGTATTCGGCCCCCTTGAAGTTTTTCACATTTTGTCATATTACTGCCACAACCATGAATCAATTTTATTGGAATTCAACATGAAAGACCAACACAAAGTGGTGTACACATGAGAAGTTGAACGAAAATCATACATGATTCCAAACATTTTTTACAAATAAATAACTGCAAAGTGTTGTGCGCATTATTATTCGCCCCCCCTTTGATCTGAGTGCAGTCAGTTGCCTATAGACATTGCCTGAGGAGTGCTAATGACTAAATAGAGTGCACCTGTGTGTAATCTAATGTCAGTACAAATACAGCTGATCTGTGACGGCCTCAGAGGTTGTCTAAGAGAATATTGGGAGCAACAACACCGTGAAGTCCAAAGAACACACAAGACAGGTCCAAGACAGGTCAGGGATCAAGTTATTGAGAAATTTAAAGCAGGCTTAGGCTACAAAAAGATTTCCAAAGCATTAAACATCACACGAAACACTGTTCAAGTGATCATTCAAAAATGGAAGGAGTATGGCACAACTGTAAACCTACCAAGACAAAGCCGTCCACCTAAACTCACAGGCCGAACAAGGAGAGCGCTGATCAGAAATGCAGTCAAGAGGCCCATGGTGACTCTGGACGAGCTGCAGAGATCTACAGCTCATGTGGGAGACTCTGTCCATAGGACAACTATTAGTCATGTACTGTACAAAGTTGGCCTTTATTGAAGAGTGGCAAAAAGAAAGGCATTGTTAACAGAAAGCATAAGAAGTCTCGTTTGCAGTTTGCCACAAGCCATGTGGGGGACACAGCAACCATGTGGAAGAAGGTGCTCTGGTCTGATGAGACCAAAATGGAACTTTTTGGCCAAAATGCAAAACGCTATGTGTGGCAGAAAACTAACACTGCACATCACTCTGAACACACCATCCCCACTGTCAAATATGGTGGTGGCAGCATCATGCTTGGGGGGTGCATCTCTTCAGCAGGGACAGGGAAGCTGGTCAGAGTTGATGGGAAGATGGATGGAGCCAAATACAGGGCAAACTTGGAAAAAAACCTCTTGGAGACTGCAAAAGACTTGAGACTGGGGCGGAGGTTCACCTTCCAGCAGGACAATGACCCTAAACATAAAGCCAGGGCAACAATGGAATGGTTTAAAACAAAACATATCCATGTGTTAGAATGGCCCAGTCAAAGTCCAGATCTAAATCCAATCAGGGCCGGCCCTAGACTTTTTGCCGCCTGCGGCAAATTTAGGAGAGAGCTGCTGCTGCTGCCGCCCCCCCTCGTCCATGGGTGCGGGGGGGCCGGGCGCCGAGCCGGAGGGGTAGCGGGCAGGTCGGGGGTATTGGGCCTAGCGTTGGGGATGGGTCCCCCGATCTGCGCTCCCCTCCAGCCTGTAATTAGGAAGCTGCTGCCAGATTGTAAGAGGCACGGGCGGGGAGGACTCACCTTATCCGCGTTCCATCGTGCGCTCCACTGACGTCACTTTCTGCATCGCCGTCCACTTACAATACAGTGGGCGGTGATGCAGGAAGTGACGTCAGTGGAGCGCTCGCTGGAACACGGAAAAGGTGAGTCCTCCCCGCCCGTGCCTCTTACGATCTGGCAGCGGCTTCCTAATTACAGGCTGGAGGGGAGCGCAGATCGGGGGACCCAGGCGAGGGAGGGGGGGGTCCGACCCCCCTTCCCACCGCTAGGCCCAATACCCCCGACCTGCCCGCTACCCCTCCGGCTCGGCAGCCGCCCCCCCCCCCCCACCCCCCCCGGGCGGGTGCCGCCCTTAGAAGTTTGCCGCCTGAGGCAAAGGTTTCACCCCGCCTCATGAGCGGGCCGGCCCTGAATCCAATCGAGAAGCTGTGGCAAGATCTGAAAACTGCTGTTCACAAACGCTGTCCATCTAATCTGACTGAGCTGGAGCTGTTTTGCAAAGAAGAATGGGCAAGGATTTCATTCTCTAGATGTGCAAAGCTGGTAGAGACATACCCTAAAAGACTGGCATCTGTAATTGCAGCAAAAGGTGGTTCTACAAAGTATTGACTCCGGCGGCCGAATAATTATGCACACCCCACTTTGCAGTTATTTATCTGTAAAAAATTTTTTGGAATGTATGATTTTCGATCCACTTCTCACATGTACACCACTTTGTATTGGTCTTTCATGTGGAATGCCAATAAAATTGATGCATGTTTGTGGCAGTAATGTGACAAAATGTGGAAAACTTCAAGGGGGCCGAATACATTTGCAACCCACTGTATGTAATTGTACTGATCTGAATCTCTAGCCTGAAACCGCTGTAAGGTATTACCAGGCAACAGCAGTTTAGGAGAAAATGCAAGAAAGCAAAAATAAATAGAGTGTGGTGTTTAGTTGGAGAGGTGGTTTATCTACTAAGGGCATTGCTGAAAATAACTAGATACTAAAACTGTTAGGCCGGGTGCACACTTGGCAGTGTGAGAAACATAGCATTTTGATTTATATGAGTTTGTGCGTTTTTACGTGCGTTTTTGTTTTTTTACCGCACATGCGTTTTTCGTGTTTTAATCCGTTTGCATATACAAAACATTTTGTATGCCTTTTTTTAATGCGTTTTATGCAAATCACTAGGAAATCAACAGGAAGTGGAAATACATCATCAAACTTGTTTTTTTTAAGAAAAACGCATATAAAAATGCATGCAAAACGCATACAAAGCGCACTAAAAACGCAACACCTCTGCATCACCATTGACTTTCATTATGTGTGCTTTTGATGCGTTTTTGAAAAATATGCAACAAAACCCATGTTTAAAAAAAAAAAAACACACATTGCAGAACGAACGTATATGTGTTTTTTCATACGGCCCATTGACTTGCATTATGTGCGTTTTCCGCACTGCTAGCGTTTTTGCCTAGTGTGTTCCCTGCCTCAAATGGCAAAGATGCTTTTAGAGCTATGTAAAACTAACTGAATACTTAGTAAAATATCAGGAGAGAACATCTGCAGCCAGGTCTAGGCTCAGATAAGGCATGGACAACCTTTGTGGGACCCTCACAGCCTCACAGAAAACTGAAGTTTAATTTCATGTGACATTAAAATTACATAAAAGTAGAGACAATGGCCTCAATTCACTAAGATCATGCTGGAGATAATTAGGCAAGAGAAAACTTGCCACCGCACAGTGAGAGAGTTATCTTATCTCTTCATTCCTTAAGTTACCGCCTCTGTAGTTAAGGTGCCTATAGATTACTTGATTTACAGTATTGATATCCCACAGATTTGATCATAGTGATCAAACCTGGGAGAGATCAGTGCCGCCACATGGCTGCCCGACAGTCGTTTCAATCGATTTCCAGGCAAAATCAATGGAAACGATCAATCCGGCATGCTGGATGGATCTTAAGATGCTTGGAAGTTCTTTGTTGGGTACGGGGAGGTGTTTGATTTTCCCGACACCATTTTCTTCTGACAATAATCCCTTCCATTTCTGACAATATTTTGTCAGATCTGAAATATATCAGTTGCTGTCAGTAAAATATCAGTTGCTGTCAGTTATAGCTGAGAGGAAAACTGATGTACCAGGTAATGTCCATGTTTCCCTATGGCTCAAGTGGGCGATGTTACAGTTTAACGGTGTGCTGACCAGAAAGCGGTTATGGGTAATGGCCATTTTCAAAATGGAGGACGGAAAATTCCCTTGATCACAGTGAACAAATAGGTTGCGGGACAGGAGAAAGACACTGAGGAGTAGGCTACATGGAAGGTAAGTATGACTTGTGTATGCTTATTTTGACTTTTAATTTTCAGTTCAGGTTTTCTTTAAGTTACCTCTTCTGTAGTTAATTTACCTCCTCTGTAGTTATTTTCACATGCAGTTAATTAACAGCCTGTCTTTAACTGTGGAGTTATTTTAAGGATCGAAGATTTAACTTAAAGACAGAAGAGTTAAAGAGGAACTGAAGAAAAAGGTATATGGAGGCTGCCATGTTTATTTCCTTTTAAGCAATACCAGTTGCCTGGCAGCTCTGTTGATCCTCTGCCTCTAATACTATTAGCCATAGCCCCTGATCAAGCATGCAGCAGATCAGGTGTTTCAGACTTTAAAGTCAGATCTGACAAGACTAGCTGCATGCTTGTTTCTGGTATTATTCAGATACTACTGCAGATAAATAGACCACCAGGGCTGCCAGGCAACTGGTATTGAATAAAAGGAAATAAATATGGCAGCCTCCATATACCTCTTACTTCAGTTCCCATTTAACTTTAGGTTTGCCTGAGGTAAAATGTTTCCTGAATATGACATACCTCATCACCATGGTGACCACTCTAGAAACATTATTAAAGACAGGAGATAAGCTTATTGAATTGAGGCCATTAAGTAGTTGAACTTAAAGTGGTCTAACACCCAGCATTTCAACTTTGCTTTAAAAGATTGCTTACAGCTTATAAACTATTATGCCAGATTTTTTTTTTTAGCAGAAATTCACTGAATGGATTAAACATGACATTTTAGTGCTGCATTTAGCTAGAAATGCTCCTCGTGCTTGCTTGTTTAGTTACAAATGTATCTATCTACAATGTAACAAACAAACACTGCTCTAAGAGAACAAAGAGGGCTTCCCCGGCAGGCTTTTCAAAGGTCTATTTGTATATCAAATAAAGATACATTTGTAACTACAGGTAAGAACGGATGCGGATTCCTAGTTAAATCCAACACTAAAATGTCATGTTTAACCCATTCAGTGAATTTCTGCTTAAAAAAAAATCTAGCATAATAGTTTGTAAGCTGTAAGCAATCTTTTAAAGCAAAGTTGTAATGCTGGGTGTTAAACCGCTTTAAGATTTAACTGCTGGATGAGTTACAGAATGGAGATTCAGACTATTACATATGCCGGGCAATTATTGACTGATGTCAAAATGGTGGAAACTGTTGAAAGACCATAAACTGGTGTTCTCCTCCTACTTACGTTCTCCTATCTTCGGAGACTGGGAAGGTGAAGGGGAAGCTGCAGACCGCCGTGGCGTGGAATGCGCAGAACCCACTCCTCCTGCCTGGAGTATAGTCTCCCCAGGAGCCTGAGAAGGTCCAAAGATGTCATTCAGTAGGTCTGAGTTTGAGGGTGGTGGCTTGGGTTGCGATGGAGGACCACTTCCACCAAGACACAACAAGTCAACATCTTCAACAGGGGCCTGTGGCGCCGGCGGCTCTGTCTTTTTGTGCTTTGGAGTTCCGTGCAGTTTATCTCCGCTGTTGTTACTGTGTTGGCTTGAGAGAGATAGAAGTTCGTCATCTGATTGCTCACTTTCCTCGTGTACTAATGCAGCTCGATCTTCTGCAACCGGATGAGAACTGGACTTGTCTGACTTTTGATCTATGAGATCCAAAAATATGTGATTATTGGACATGTACATTTTCTGATTAGATGTCAGACACAGAAGCTGTGATTTTAAAGGGGACTGTTGCTAAAATCAAAGTAAAGGCAAGGCTACCTTCTAGGCAGCCTTGTCAGCCAATAAAAACAAACAAACAAACAAACAAAGCCCCTCTAAACCTCAGCAGAACTTGTTTCTACCATGCATGTCCAGGTAATAGAAATGCAGGCACACTTCTCTGTGATGACATTCTCCAGCCTCTGCAGCAATACAGAGACTGGTCATGTGGTCATGCAGGAGAAGTGGGCAGGGCTAGGATCTTCAAAACCCTTAATTCCCTTTCGTTTTGTAATACTATCCAAAAACATGAAATCCTAACCTAATTTAGCAGACATTCAAACCAGCCATGCTAGTACTATTGTGAAGTATGGCAGTTTCGACTTCCCAAATAGCAAGAGTGATAGAGTGTAGACTACATTTCCCAGCATTACTGTAGAAAACACGTGGCTAAAGGTGGTGTCGAAGGGCAAAGGCAGTGACAAAGGGGGGGGAAGCATGGAAATGGTGTCCACGGTTGTTCTTTATCCGTGCAGATTACCGTGTTCCATCCATGTTCAGTTTATGTATAGGATACGGGTGGAAGCTTGTGTTGGCCAATATAATGATGAAGCCTGCTCTAGACTTCACCTTATTAGGAAGAAACTGCAGGAGTCTTGAATCTGTATGTGCCAGTAATCCCACCTCCTTTAACCCTTTAGAAGCCAATTTATTTAGAGGCTTGCAAGTGCTCCAGGCACATTTTTATTTCTTATTTGTTACATTTGCTTGCTACTAAATAGTAAGGCTGTAATCTGTATTTATGGCCACTTGTCACTAGAGGGCATTGTGAGACAATAATAGAGGACTTCTGCTTTAATTTCCTATTAGCAGGGAGAGATCAAAGCATTCCAAAGAATTTACAGCACACCGAGTTCTGCCTGCCGGCTGAGGTCACAAAGCAGTGCACTTATCTCAAATGAAATAACTCAATTAAAGCTGTGAATGGGTTGAAAAGACGAATCCGTGGCACGAGCGCCCCTCCCCTCTCCCTACCTCGCCTTGAGCACAGTAGGCAGTTGTAGTATGCGTGCGCAGCTATGCGTCCACACCGCATTACAACTGTCTTATTAGTATATAAGATGAGTTACAGCAGCAGCTAAGCGCACCTATAACCAATTTCTTTAAATCAGAAAAACATAATTTACTCTAAACGCGTTTCCAGAATTTTGTGTTTAGTTGCACTTAACTACTTAAAGACCGCCCCACGCCAATGGGCGTGGTCGCGGCAGCAGCCCCAGGACCGCCTAACGGCAATTGGCGTCAAGTCCTGGGGCTGCATTTTGCAGGAGATTGCACGCAGGCTGCGCACACATCTCCTGCTCGGGGGGCACAGCTCCACCCCGCCTTCAGTCTCCGAGCGGTGATTGCAGCGGCAGCGCTGCACTGGGGACAGCAGTGTGACACGGCTGTCCCCCCTTGGGGGACAAGAGAGCGATCGGCTCTCATAGGCAGAAGCCTATGACAGCCGATCACAGGATTCGCTGGCTGGGGGGGAGGGAGGGGTTTACAAAACAGTAAAAAAGGATGGATAGTAAAAAAAAAAAAATTAGAGAATCACCAACAAATATTTATTTAAAAAAAAAATAAGCACAGGGGGGCCATCAGACCCCACCAACAGAGAGCTCTGTTGGTGGGGAGAAAAGGGGGGGGGGTGTCACTTGTGTGCTGTGTTGTGCAGCATTGCAGCTTGGCCTTAAAGCTGCAGTGGCCAATTAACAATAAAAAGGCCTGGTTTTTAGGGGGGTTTAACACTGCGGTCCTCAAGTGGTCAAATTGAGCCATATAAACCTGACTGTAGTCCATGAAAGGGGAGGTTAATGGTGTGTTCTGTTGCCTAACATAAGGAATTTTATTTCCTGAATTTTCAGGAGTTCAGCAAACAGGTTCATAGAGATAGATCATTGTTGCCCAATATGGCTAAATTTGGCCAGGAAAGAGAAAACCTGTACTTCGAGGCGTAACTATCAATAATGGAGCCTCCCAATTTTCATTCCCTTTTCTACCCCTGGTGACTCTCAGAGCCTGGAAGCCCTTCTTGCAAGGGTCATAAAACAAGTGTGGACATTGTAATCTTCACACCCGTATCAAGTGTAGCCACAAAGACACTTGATCTGAAGGCTGGACCCTTTTAACAGAGATTGTGAAGTAGTATTTGGGGCCCCCTTGTAGCTCTGGGAACCCCTGTGGTCACATGGTCTGCTTCCCTGTAGTTACGTCCCAGCTGCACAGGTTGGATTTTTCACCAACCGATATTTTTTACCCCAACTCACTAGTGCTGTCTGCTCACCATTCCTCTGCTTCTTTTTTACTCTACCCGTCACACAATCACAATGGAGGTGGCAATAGACTTGTCTTAAAGAGTAACGGTTAGGCATTAAATACAAAATAAATTTTCTAGTGCAGGCTGTTACAATAGTCCAGAGGATGCTAACCAGGCAAATCCAAACTTTAAAATCAGTCTTGCTGTGCTCCTTCTCTCCCCATGCCCCCAGGCTCTAAGATGGTACGCAGACTAACACAGACGCAAAAGAGAAGTGACATGCTATGCTGTATCAGCCTGATTGGCTGAAGTCTCTGTCACTCACCTCTCTGCGCTGTGATTGGCCGCCTGCTCTCCCCTTCACTCTCTATGTTTCAGCCGTGTTAGTGCGCAGGGAGGGGGCCAGAGGCTGTCTCTTGTGACTGTCCTCGGCCCCCCTCCTCCAGAGGCATGTGGGCTCCCGCTCTGCTGCATCTGTCGCCCGCAGAATTCTCCCTCTTCCCCGTGCTGAATATTGGGGAAGGATAAAGGAGTTGCACACAGACTCCCTGAATAATGGTTCCAGGTGCTGCAGTTCCCTTCTACACTCTCTGCACTGCCTCTGGTGGTAGTGCAGAGAACAGATGGGAACGCTAGCACTTGGATACATTATTAGGAGAGTCTGTGCCTTCTGCCTTTATCTTCCCTTCTGTGCTCTGAATCAGTGCGGGGAGGAGGGGGATTTGGATTGAGGGATTCTTTAACCTGGAGGGCACAAGATGGCCCCTGCCAGGAAAATAATATAAATTGAAAATTAAAAGAAACCAAAACGTGGACAGTGCATTACATCTGATATGTAAGTAGAGCAAGCATTTATCTACTTACATATGTATTTTTCGTGGGGGGCATATGATGGCTAACAGTTGTTCTTTAAAGAGAAACCGTGACCAAGAACTGAACTTCATCCCAATCAGTAGCTGATACCCCCTTTGCCATGGGAAATCTTTTCCTTTTCACAAACGGATCATCAGGGGGCTCTGTATTGCAGATATTGTGGTGAAACCCCTCCCACAGGAAACTGGAAGGACCATGGTCCTGGCAGTTTCCATTCGGTGAACCTCGTTGCATTGTGGGAAATAACGGTTTACAGCTGTTTCCAATTGCCTAAAAAGCAAGCAGCCACTACTTCCAGTGACATCACCTGCCAGCAGTAAAAATGCCACCATGTGATACATGTCAGAATGTAAATCAGGGAGAGGAAAGCTTTTACAATGGGCAAACACTGACTAAATCATTTATACATAATTATTGTAAAAATGAAGTACTTTTTTTTTTATTACATTATTTTCACTGGAGTTCCTCTTTAAGGTGCCCTTTAACGGTACAATTTTTTTCATCAGATGCGATCTTTCAATACACTGTTGTTAATATAGAATTGTACAGAAAACTGCACAGTGTGTGGGGAAAAAAAATCAATGTAAAAACGATTCTTTGGTCGATTGGCACAGAAAATGTAATCGATCCGAAGGTTGGATTTTACGGTCGTATCTGAAGAGAGAAAATGCCCTAATTGAACCGTTTATAGGAACAATTACCTTCTGACGACTTATGATCATAAAAAGTGCGTCAAAAGTTTGCATCTGATTAAAAAATTGTATAGTTAATGGGCACCTTACCATACTTTTACTCCACACAAAAGAAAACAATGACATCATATAGAGAAAAGGCATGATGTCATTGAGGTCTAGTGAACTGAAAATCTGTCTCTCACAATTGCAAGTAGGGTTGCTCAAATCCGGATCCGGGAGATACCCGTATAGTTGCTATCCGGATATTTCCCAGTAAAGCTGTGCGGGCTGGGCGGGGAGGTCAAGCTTACCTGTCTGACATCTTCTTCGTCCGTCCCTGGCGCCTCCCACAATGCGGTCCACGCGCATCACATGACTACAAATACTTCCTCCTTCAACCCGGAAGGAGGAAGTGTTTGTAGTCACGTGACTGCCGCGTGGACCGCATTGTGGGAGGCGCCAGTGACGGACGAAGAAGACGTCAGACAGGTAAGCTTGACCCCCCCGCCCACCTTTACTGGGAGATATCCAGATAGCAACTATACGGGTATCTCCCGGATCCGGATTTGAGCAACACTAATTGCAAGGTGAGCCCACAAAATGGCTTCAAAGAATAAGGTGAGAAATGATACCTTGCCAGCTCAAGGAAGAAAAGAAGACCCCCTGCCCAGGACTTTTGAAGTTATCTTGCTGTTGTTCCACCGGAGGAGGTCTGCCTGTCAAACACAAACAACACCTGAGAAAAAACCCAGCAACTAATGTACCGTTACATCAGGAGTGCATCCTGCTAGGAGCTAGTCTCACTTATTCTGAGAAACTCACAGAGGAATTAAAGGGACTCCGAGAAGCCTCTTGCAATGGCCACTTCCTCTTCCCGCTTCATTCAGTGATGCACTTCTCTATCAGAGAAGACAGGGATGCCCTGGAAGTTATAACATAGCCAAGATGGCAGCCACGATTTTTAAATTGAAATCGAACAAAAACTATTTGGTGGAGAACGGCGATTCAGGCATCAAAAGAAAGAGTAGAGCACAAGCTACAGAATGGTATGCATCTTTAAGTACTTTGCAGTACTGGTCAGAGTCTTAAAGGCATGCCTATGAGAAGTGCTCGGAGTCCCTTTAAAGTACACCTGAAGTGAGGAGAATATGGAGGCTGACATATTTATTACTTTTACAACGGCTGTCCTGCTTAGCCTCTGCCTCTAATACTCAGAGCAAACCTGAACTAAAAATTAAAAATAAACATACACACATCATACTTGCCTCCCACGTAGTCTACTCATCAATCTCTTGCTCCTCTCTTACGTCATGTTTTTCCACTGTGATCAATAGATTTCTCCTCCATTTTAAAAATGGCAATGACCTCGTAACAGCTTCTGTGTCAGCAAGCTGTTAAAGGTAACCTGAAAGGATCTCTGTCGCGAAAATCTTAAAATTTTAAATACATGTAAACATATACAAATAAGAAGTACGTTTCTTCCAGATTAAAATGAGCCATAAATTACCTTTCTCCTATGTTGCTGTCACTTACAGTAAGTAGTAGAAATCTGACATAACCGACAGATTTTGGGTTAGCCCATCTTCTCATGGGTGGGGGGGTTCTCAGGGTTTTCTTTATTTTTAAAAGCACTTAGTGAATGGCAGTTGCTCCATCCAACTGCCAAAAAAGTGTGCAGTGAGCAGGGAGGCTGGCCAACATCTTTGTAATAATCTTTTTTCAGGGAATGTCTTTATAAGGAATAAAGGCCATGCTGAGAATCCACTATGAAGAGATGGACTAGCCCAAAATCTGTCGGTAATATCGGATTTCTAATACTTACTGGAAGTGACAGCAACATAGGAGAAAAGCAATTTATGGCTCATTTTACTCTGGAAGAAATAAACTTCATATTTGTATGTGTTTTAAATTTTAAGATTTTCACAACAGTTCCTCTTGAAGATGGAGGGATATGGAGGCTGCCATAATTATTTCTTCTAAACCACTTCCGGGCCACGCTAATTGAAATCTACGCCCCGTTTGGGACCTTTTATCCTTCCCAGAGCATAGATTTCAATGAGCCTGCTGCACACTCCCACCACTACAGCCCACTCGCCCAGCAGTCGGTTTGACAATTTCATTGGCTCCTGACCCTCTGATCACTGTGAGCCAATCACAGTGGCTTACAGTGATCACAGGGTCAGAAGCAAATAAAATCAGCTCCTGACCGACTCACAGAGCTCTGCTGTTGTAGTGACGCCAGAGAGAGTGAGCTTCGGCAACGAGAGATCGGCACAAACGGTGAGAGCAATGGGTCAGTGCGGCATGAGGTCGGTGAGCCTGGTCTTTGTGCCAGCAGTCTCTGGTCCTTAAGGGGCCAGAGACTGTTGGCAGGCAAGTGGTTAAGGTATACCAGTTGCCTGGCTATTCTGTTGATCCTCTGCCTCTAATACTTTTAGCTGTAGACCCTGAACTAGCATGCAGCAGATCAGGTGTTTTTGAAAATATTGTTCGATCTGATTGTTTTGACTTTTCATTTTCAGTTCAGGTTTGCTTTAAGCCGGCTGAGGCGATCAATATTGACCGCCTTAGCCGATAATCAGGCATGTGTACGGCAGCCGGCGACCCCGACCCGATGTACTCGCCCCAAGCATCGCTAAAGCCCATTTGTTTGCGCATCTCCCCAGGCCCATTTCACCTTAACCAATTTTTTGCTGGGTACCTGTCGCATACAAGAATCTGTTAAAGACTGTAATCCTTATGACTTGTATTCCATGACTGCCTCTTACCTCCTGCAGCTAGAGTGTCCTGCTGCTCCTGCTGGGAAGAGAACAGAATGCTCGGGTTAACATCCTTGGCGTTAAAATTTTCCCAGGGAGGGGTGAGGTCTGTCTGTCTGTCTGTGGATTCGATCTCTATGTCGAGGATAATGTGGAACAGCTGGGGATACTTGTCCGGAGAGTCACAGGCATCAAGTTCAGGCCTGGGAACATACATTCAAAAAATATCTGAGCACACACTGGATTTATCGAGGAGAACACATATATGTACCCAACCAATGCAAAAGCCAGCTATTGCTGCACAATCACCCACCATCACAAACTACATCCTTGTGGATGTGTCCAGGGGCGCTGCTTGGCCCAGGCGAACCAAGAGGCCGCTTGGGACTTCACCCACAGTAAGGGCCTCCTAATAACCAATAAATAATTTGTACTCTTTTATAGGTTTTTAACAATTCATTTATAACTGAATGTCATTAAATATTCTCTTTCAACTTCAGTCTACAGCTTCTATAGCTATTTTTAGGAACCGCATTGGAAACCATGGCAACAGCATCTGGCTTGGTTGAAAAGATACCCAAAGTTCTAGTTTCTTGGTTTTGTGTTACTGGGGTCAATTCACTAAATATCAGTAAAATGTATGTGCGCTGGGTTTACTGCAATGACAAACTCATTCCACGGGGAGAAGGGATCCTATATATTTAGGAGGGAAGCTGGCTTGACGTATACACCCATTTCACTACAGTCAAGAACAAAACAAGACAGCTTTCTGGAACACCAGTGAATGGTAGTCTGCTAATTAGAGTTATGCAACATTTTCCTAAAATTTTGCAATTTCAGCCACATGTAATTATGATTTTGAAATTCAATTAATTTTGCGTAATTTGCATATCATTTATAATTTCATGTAATTACATGTAATTTCAGGCTAACTTTAGTAATTAAAGGATACTGTAAATCCTCCACAACAGCTCAGTCCAGGTCACCGGAGTCGGAGCTCTCGGCATGCACACGACAGCACGATCACGTCATTTTGCCTGCGTGCATATGCGCAGAGCGCTACTGGCCGCGCCTGCGCACTACTGACTCAATCAGGCAACCTGGACTGAGCTGCAGTGGAGGATGTAAGGCACAAAGGAGGGGGATGGAGGAGAACGGGGGAGCGGTGGGCATGAGGACGGCATCTGATACATGCATGCTCCCTCCGTTTTTATATAATAGTTCAGCTCTGGCATCCTTTGAAAGTGTAATGTTTGTTAAGAGGAATAGTGGGAATAAGTCAAAACATTTTTTTTCTAGAAAGTCCTTGTAGTTTTTGAGAAAATTGATTTTAAAAATTCAAAGAAAAAAAGTGTTTTTTTAAACTTGGTAAAAATGACATTTTGCTGTGGAACACTTTAACTGCCTAACAACTGCTCCACGCCGATTGGCGTGAGCAGCATGGCAGCACCAGGACCACTCCACGCTGATAGGAGTGAGCAGCACGGCAGCACCAGGACCACTCCACGCTGATTGGTGTGTATGGCTGGGAATGGAGATAACAAGGGTTCGCACGCGCCGATGCATGCGCATCCCGCTTGAATGACGGAGTGTAATGCCGTCATCAGTCTCCCGGCCGGGATCGCCGCTGGGGACTGTTAGATGGCGCCGTCTAATAATCCTGTACAGCACTGCGATCTAAGGCAGCACTGTACTGGGGACAGCTGTGTCACACGGCTGTCCCCTCTGTATGCAGGGAAGTGATCCGCTGTCATAGGTTGAAGCCTATGACAGCCGATTATGCTGATTGGCTGGCGGGGGGAGGGAGAGGGGTATAGAAAATACATTTTTTTAAAAAAAGTATTTTTATTTAAAAAATAAAGGTATATATATTTACAAAAAACAAACACACATCCTGGCAGCGTTCTTAGCCCACCAACAGAGCTCTGTTGGTGGGCAGAAAAGGCGGGGGGGAATTACTTGTGTGCGGAGTTGTGCGGCCCTACAGTGAGGCCTTAAAGCTGCAATGGCCTATTTTAGTAAAAATGGCCTGGACACTAGGGGGGTTTAAAGGGGAACTGAAGAGAGAGGTATATGGAGGCTGCCATGTTTATTTCCTTTTAAGCAATACCAGTTGCCTGGCAGCCCTGCTGATCCTCTGCCTCTAATACTATTAGCCATAGCCCCTGAACAAGCATGCAGCAGATCAGGTGTTTCAGACTTTAAAGTCAGATCTGACAAGACTAGCTGCATGCTTGTTTCTGGTGTTATTCAGATACTACTGCAGAGAAATAGACCACCAGGGCTGCCAGGCAATTGGTATTGATTAAAAATAAATAAGTATGGCAGCCTCCGTATACCTCTTACTTCAGTTCCCCTTTAAGACCACGGTTAAAGTGACAGTGAAGTGAAAATAAACGTATGAGATAATTAATGGTATGTGTAGTACAGATCATTAAAATAACATTAGTAGCAAAGAAAAGCATCTCATATTTTAATTTTCAGTTATATAGCTTTATTTATAACACTGCATCACACTGTCACATTTGCAATTTAGAATCCACGCTCTGCTTTTTAAGCTGTAAAACTAATGACCTTATGTAATATTTCACACCACATCAATAAAATTCAACAACAATTTTGACAGTACTTTTTCACCTATTTTTTGGTACTTTTTCACTTGCAAAGTGCTGAAACGTTATTTTAAACAGAAGATGAAAACATAGGTGAAAAAGTAAATTGAATAAAGGGCCACAGTGTATTACGTGTTTACACTGTTAGTTAAAGTTCTGCTGCAACAAATGGAGCATTTCAAAAGACATATGTACTTACTTTGTGAATTTTAACACTGTAGTTCCAAGTGCTATAAAACCTGTATGGAACTGTATCTGCAGGATCTGAGTGTTTGTCATCTAGAATTACAAGAGAACAGCAATAGATATTGTGATTCAGGTAACATAGAAAGCTTAGCATATACTGTATGTGGACAGGCAGCACCTACCTTTGCCTGTAGTCTTCCGCCAATGGTGGATCTCATATGATAAACAGATACAATGACATCGCTGTGAACTGTGACACCAAGAGGAAACACAATCTTTCCTTCCTGAACACGGTACTCCCTAGGAAGAGAGCAGACATGGTGCTCAATTCATGTTTTACTGGATGAGGACAAATCAGTGTTGCAAAAACCTGGACAAAAAACATACCGCCCAACTTTTTGAGATAAGAAAGAGGGACACTTTAGGACACACCCCTGCCACACCCCTAATCACGCCCTCACCACACCCCTAGTCATTGATACCAGAAAGAATTCAGAAACAAAAGACAAAGTTTTATAATACAGACCATGCTGGTTCTCTCTATCATCATTAGTTCTCCTTCATTTTAACATTTAAAAGTAAGAAATCTATCAATTTAAATGACAGAAAGAACATTGAGAGCTTGTTCACACTAAGGGCGTTTTCGGCCTTTTTTCAAGCGCAGGCGATTTTCAAAATCGTCCACAATAAGCTTGTGCAATGATTCTCTATGAGAAGGTTCATATCACTCCGTAAAGCCGTGCCTGTACCATTTTTAGGGTGATTTTGCACTAATTGAAGGTAAAGGAAGAGCGCTAAACACTCACAAAATCACTTTGTGCATCGATTTCATTCGCGATTTTAAGAGTAGATACATTGTATTTACTCTTTACTCTTTTCCAGGTCAAAGAGTTCACTTCCTGGCTTGCGACAGGGAGTGAAATAAAAATATCACTCTGCAAATGCGCTTTAGAAAAGCGCTTTAAAAAGAACGCAGTGCTCAGGCAAGCGCCGGGAGGCGAAAAAAAAAATCACGCACAAAATCACAAAATGCTTGCGATTTTGATTTTAGATGTGAACAGAGCCTGAGTGTTCATTAAACACGGTTTCCAGTAGGAAATATATATATATATATATATATATATATATATATATATATATATATATAGGCTAAGTGCCTCAACCTTCAAGCAAGAAGAAGAAGTAGCGCCCCGCCCCCAGGGGAGTGCCTACACTTGCCGCCGAGCTGCAGGGGGTAGCATGCAGAAAGGGCGTATTGGGCAAAGTGGCTGGGAGGGGGGGGGGGGGGGGTCGGACCCCCCTCCCTCACCTGGGTCCCCCATCTGCGCTCCCCCTCCAGCTGAAGCTCAGCAGTAGCCGTCGCTATTAGTAAGAGGCAGTGGGCGGGGATGACTCATCTCTTCCGCGTTACAGCGTGTGTTCCACTGTTGTCACTTCCTGCAATGCCGTCCACTTACAATACAGTGGGCGGCATTACAGGAAGTGACGACAGTGGAACGCGGAAGAGGTGAGTAATCCCCGCCCACTGCCTCTTACTAATAGCGGCGGCGGCTGCTGCTGAGCTTCAGCTTGAGGGGGAGCGCAGATGGGGGACCCAGGTGAGGGAGGGGGGGTCTGACCCCCCTCCCCGCCGCTGTGCCCAATACCCCCTTCCTGCCCACTACCCTCTTATGCGGCGTATGCTACGCCGCGGGTTCGCTAGTTAAATATATTTACATAGATCTGTACATAAGCCCTGTCCATTTAATAGCAAGTTAAACTTTCTTCCTTCTAACTAAACTGAAGAAGAAAACCCATGAAACATATTTCTTATAACTGTTAACCATTTAGCAGCCAATTTATTTAGATGCTTGGAAGTGCTCCAGGCCAATTTATTTTAGCACATGTATTTAATTCTTATTTGTTAAATTTCCCTGCTTCTAATTAGTACTGCTGTAAAGTGTAATTATGGCCACTTGTCACTAGGGGGCAGTGTGAGATAATAACAGAGGACATCTACTTTCAGTTTCCATATCCCCTGCTCTGCAGAGAGAGATCAAAGCTATCAAAGAGTTCTGCCAACTGAAGTCAAAAGCAGTGCACTCATCTCAAACAAGATAACTCTATTGATGCTGCTAATGGGTTAAAATACCCCTGAAGTGAGAGAGATATAAAGGTTGCCATATTTATTTCCTTTTAAATAATAGCAGTTGCCTGGCATCCTGTTGATATCTTTGGCTACAGTAGTGTCTAAAGGGGCCCATACACTGGTCGATTTCAGAGATCGATTATATAGAATTAGCTGATCGATCGATTTGTGGCCAATTTCAATCGATTTGAACAATCTGACAGGATGGAAAATCTAGGTCGATCAGCTGCTGGCAGCAGATTGATGGCCCATAGAGTGGCATTGGATCTAATGGTGCAGTAATGCATTTAGATCGATTTTCAATAGATTTCCAATAGATCTTTTCCTAGTGTGGGGCACACATCAGATAGATTCCTGTCAGATTTGACCTGACAGGCATCTGACAGGAATCTATCTGATGGTCAAATCTGCTGCAAATCTATAAGTGTACAGTATGGCAACCTTAAATCACACACCTGAAACCAGCATGTGGCCAATATCAAGTCAGACTTCAGTCACCTGACCTGCATGCTTGTTCAGGGTCTATGGCTAAAAGTATTAGAGGTAGAGGATCAGCAGGCCAACCAGGCAACGTGCATTGTTTAAATGGAAATAAATGTCAGCCTTCATATCCCTTTCAATTCAGGTGTCCTTTGACTTAACTTTCAGCCAGGGGCGTAGCAATAGGGGTTGCAGAGGTTGCGACCGCATCGGGGCCCTTGGGCCAGAGGGGCCCCGAAGGGCCCTCCCTCAACTACAGTATTAGCTCTCTATTAGTCCTGTGCTCATAATAATCACTTCTATAAATACTTTGAATAGTGGTAGTTATTAAACTGTTCCCCGTCCTCTTCGGACTAGTGCACACCAAAAACCACTAGCAGATCCGCAAAACGCTAGCGATTTTAGAAGCATTTTTTCTTCTTCTTATGAAGCGTTTTGCTAGTTTTGTGGTTTTGTGTAGCGGTTTTTTGTGTAGCAGTTTACAGATATTGTTACAGTAAAGCTGTTATTGAACAGCTACTGTAACAAAAACACCTGGAAAACCGCTCTGATCTAGCGTTTTATCAAGCATTTTGCGTTTTTCCTATACTTAACATAGGAGGCAGAAACGCCTCCGAAATCCAAACAATGCTGCAGTCCGGGAGTTTGCGTTTCAGCCCAAAACCGACCCGCTCTGGTGTGCACCAGCCCATTGAAATACATTACCCAAGCGTTTCCTCAGCCGCAAGCGTCCCTAAAAACGCGACCGAACCGCTCTGGAGTGCACTAGGCCTTCTTGCACCTCAGACACTGTAGCTGCCATTGGCAGGTTTTGGTGCGCCGTATCAAATGCATAGAGTGCTTGGGGGGCCCCACTGTAAAACTTGCATCGGGGCCCACAACTCCTTAGCTACGCCACTGCTTTCAGCGGATATTTCATTACCGCTTGCTGTGTTAGCAATTAAATTAAATTTCTTCTAGGCAGTATTATTATTTAGTTTTTATAAAGCGACAACATCTTCCGCTGTGCTGTACACATTATAATTATAATACCGTTAGCACTCACTTCATCCTTTCGTATTCCTGCATGGTACTGAAGATTCGCGTTTCGCCGATAAGGACTTCGCAGAAGGGCCGGCATCCATTGCGCTGTTTATTGAAGCAGGGCACAGGGCTGATGGTGGCACTCTTAATGACGATAGGCTTGCAGTGAGGATGTACAGGCTTGTCAGAAACTAGGTCACATATATAGCCGACGTACCTAGGAAAAAATAGCAAAAGAAAAAAACCATAGCTTACAGCGCAGCCTCCAGGCAGCTGAATAATGCATTTTTAGTTTATAACAACGTAGGGATCCGTAGGTGTGATCAGATGACTCCTACCGGTACTCTATCCCACAAGGAGTCATTCATTAGTATTTTACCAATTTGTTTACAGATTGGGAAAAACACATAATACTCCAGATATGTAATTAATCATATCGCTGCATTGACACTGAATTGCATTCACAAGTGTGTTTTTTCAAATTCCCATGCACAGATATTTGGATGCACTTTATAGAGAACTACCAACACATTCTGGGCTTACTAGCCCAGTAAGCTCACACCTACAGGATGCCTGAAGTAACAGCAATATGGAGGCTGACATGTTTAATTCCTTTTAAAGAACAACTAAAGTAAGACGGCTATGGAGGATGCCATATGTATTTCCTTTTAAAGGGACTTCGAGCACCTCTCATGGGCATGCCTTTAAGCCAGGCTACTTCCAACAAAGTCGTGCTATGACATCTCTGGAGGAGCCTCTTGCAATGGCCATGCGTGTCACTTCCTCTTCCTGTTTCATTCAGTGATGTACTTCTCTAACAGAGAAGACAGGGGTGACCCAGAAGTTATAACATAGCCAAGATGGCAGCCTCGATTTTTAATTTTTTTTGAAATCGAACAAAAACTATTTGGTGTAGAACAGCGATTCAGGCATCAACTGAAAGAGGAGAGCACAAGCTACAGAAATGTATGCGTCTTTAAGTACTTTGCAGTACTCGTCCAAGTCTTAAAGGCATGCCCATGAGAGGTGCTCGGAGTCCCTTTAAGCAATACCAGTCGCTGGGCTGTCCTGCTGATCCCTTGCCTCTAATACTTTTAGCCATAGCCCCTGAACAAGCATGCAGCAGATCAGGTGTTTCTGACATTATTGTCAGATCGAACAAGATTAGCTGCATGCTTGTTTCTGGTGTTATTCAGACACTATTGCAGCCAAATAGATCAGCAGGGCTACCAGGCAACTGGTATTGTTTAAAGAGAGTCTGAAGCGAAAATAAATCTCGCTTCAGACCTCATAGATAGCAGGGGCATGCGTGCCCCTGCTAAAACGCCGCTATCCCGCGGCTTAACGGGGATCCCTTCACCCCCAAATCCCCTCGGTGCAGCGGGGGAGCGCTTCCTGGTTGGGGCAGGGCTAACCGCCGCAGCCCTGCCCCACGCGTGTCTGTCAGCGCGTATCTCCGCCTCTCCCCCGCCCCTCTCAATCTTCCTTCATTGAGAGGGGCGGGGGAGAGGCAGCGATGCGCCGCTGATAGACATGACTGGAGGCAGGGCTGCAGCTGTTAGCCCTGCCTCCAGGAACGACCAATTCCACAACTAACGTTTGCGGGGGTGGGTTTGCGGGTGAAGGGACCCCTGTTTAGCGTCGGGATAGCGGCGTTTTAGCAGGGGCACCCATGCCCCTGCTAACTATAAGCTCTGAAGCGAGCTTTATTCTCGCTTCAGAGTCTCTTTAACAGGAAATAAATATGGCCTTCATAGTCTTCTCATTACAGTTGTCCTTTAAACTATATTAGCTGCCTGACTTTTCTGTTGATCTTTCATACATCAGTAGTGTCTGAATCACATGCCTGAAACAAGCAAGCCGTAAAAGCAATCAAACTTAAAGGGAACCTAAACTGAAAAGGATATGGCTTTTTCCTTTGAAAATAATACCAGTTACCTGACTCTCCTGCGGATTCTTTGTCTCTAATACATTTAGCCACAGCCCCTCAACAAGCATGCAGATCAGGTGCTCTGACTGAAGTCAGGCCCAGTGCACACCAAAAATCTCTGGCAGATGCGTAAAACGCTAGAGGAAGAAAAATTTCAGAGCGATTCTAGGCATGTTTAGAGAGATTTTCTAAACATACCTAGCGTTTTTTGGAGCATTGTGTATATTTCATATAGTGTAAGGCTGCTTTCACAGTGGGACGTTATAGGCGCACGTTAGAGCAGCCTGTAACGCAGCCCACCGCACAGCAATGAAAAATCAATGGGCTGTTCACAGTGCCCACGTTGCGTTACACAGTAACGCTGCGCCATAAGTCAACGTGCTGCATGCAGTACTTTGTAAGCGGCAGAGCCGCGTTAGACTGCTTGCACATGCTCAGTAACATTGGGGAGGAGCGGAGAGCGGCCGGGCACATGGCTAATTAATATTCACTGCACTCAGTGACATGCAGTGTTTACTTCCTGGAGTGGCCGCTCTGTGCGGCGATTGGCCGGTGGGACCACGTGATGCCGCATGCGTCCAAGAGTGCGGATCACGGCATCACTGACGCCAGAGTGAGCTGCACAACGCGGCTCACTCTGACGTCCACAGAAGAGAGCACCAGGCGTTGCGTTAGGGGCACGTTATGCAACCATAACGTCCCCTAAAACGCAACGTCCTGGTGTGAAACCAGCCTTACAGTAAATCTGTTACTGAACAGCTTCTGTAACAAAAACGCCTAGAAAACCGCTCTGATCTAGCGTTTTTCAGAGCAGTTTGAGATTTTCCTATACTTTACATTGAGGCAGAAACGCATCTGCAAACCGCAAAAGTGCTGCAGGAGCCACGTTTGCGGTTTGCGAAAAACCTCAAACCAACCTCTGGTGTGCACCATCCCATTGAGATACATTAGCCAAGCATTTTCAGAAGCAGCAGCGTTTTTTAAAACGCTACCAAAACTGCTGGTGTGCACTAGGCCACAGACTGGATTAGCTGCATGCTTGTTTCAGGTGTGTGATTCAGTCACTACTGCAGCCAATGAGATCAGCAGGACTGACAAGCAACTGGTATTGTTTAAAAGGAAACATCCATATCCCTCTCAGTTAAAGAGACTCCGTAACAAAAATTGCATCCTGTTTTTTATCATCCTACAAGTTCCAAAAGCTATTCTAATGTGTTCTGGCTTACTGCAGCACTTTCTGCTATCACAGTCTCTGTAATAAATCAACTTATCTCTCTCTTGTCAGACTTGTCAGCCTGTGTCTGGAAGGCTGCCAAGTTCTTCAGTGTTGTGGTTCTGCTATGAACTCCCCCTTCCAGGCCCCTCTCTGCACACTGCCTGTGTGTTATTTAGATTAGAGCAGCTTCTCTCTTCTCTCTTATCTTTTACAAGCTGGATAAATCGTCCTCTGAGCTGGCTGGGCTTTCACATAGTGAGGAATTACAGACAAGGGCAAAGCTGTTTGCAGGAAGAAAAGAGCAGCCTGAAACTTCAGTGCATGAGAGATGCAGAGGGAAAGAAACACACAAATGATCTCTTGAGATTCAAAAGGAAGGCTGTATACAGCCTGCTTGTGTATGGATGTATTTTCTATGTGTGGACATGCTGTACATCAACCTACTTCCTGTTTTGGTGGCCATTTTGTTTGTTTATAAACAAACTTTTTAAAACTGTTTTTAACCACTTTTAATGCGGCGGGGAGCGGCGAAATTGTGACAGAGGGTAATAGGAGATGTCCCCTAACGCACTTGTATGTTTACTTTTGTGTGATTTTAACAATACAGATTCTCTTTAAGGCTCCCTTTAAAGAGTACCTGACACACACACACCTGGAATTTCCTCCAGTCCCTGCTGCTCGCTCCCTCATCGTCCACCTGAATGGCATGCAATTGGCCCCAGAATGTTCTCCAGTCGGTGCAGGTGCAGTCCGGCAGCACGCTCCCCGTCACGCTCCTGTCGCCGGGAGGGTTCTGCGGCTGCACAGTAGTACTGCGCAGGTGCAGAATGCTCCCATTATCAGGAGCGCAATGGGGCTGTGCATGCACAGAACGCCCCACACCGGAGGACTTTCCAGGGCCAATTGCGGACAATCTAGGTGGCGGAGGAGGATGGCGGGGGACCAATCAGCCTGCAGAGGGCTGGAGGAAGCTTTAGGTATGTATATTTTTTTTTCCAGGTTTACTTTAAGACAAACATCTGATCTCCATGCTTGTTCAGGGACTATGGCTAAAAGTTTTAAAGATCAGGACAGCCAGGTAATGTGCATTGTTTAAAAATAAATATGGAAGCCTCCATCTCCTCCTTGCAACTGTCCTTTAAAGAGGAACGGTCGTGAAAATCTTACAATTTAAAATACATACAAATAAGAAGTACGTTTCTTCTCGAGTAAAATGAGCCATAAATTACTTTTCTCCTATGTTGCTGGCATTTACAATAGGTGGTAGAAATCTGACATTACCGACATGTATTGGGCTGGTCCAGGCATGGGCAAACTCGGCCCTCCAGCTGTTACGGAACTACAAGTCCCACAATGCATTGCAGGAGTCTGACATCCACAGTCATAACTCATAAAGGCAAATGCATTGTGGGACTTGTAGTTCCGTAACAGCTGGAGGGCCAAGTTTGCCCATGCCTGGGCTAGTCCATCTCTTCATGGGGGGAGTCTCAGCATGGCCGTTATTCTTTACAAAGACACTCCTTGAAAAAGATTTATACAAAGATGCTGACCAGCCTCCCTGCTGCTCACTGCACACTTTTTTGGCAGTTGGACTGAGCAACTGCCATTCACTAAGTGCATTTTGAAAATAAAGAAATCGCTTTTAACCCCCTATGAGGAGATGGGCTAGTCAAAAACCTGTCACTTCTGTCAGATTTCTACTACCTACTGCAAGTTAAAGCAACATAGGAGAAAAGTAATTTATGGCTCATTTTACTCTGGAAGAAATGTACTTCTAAATTGTATAAGTTTACCTATATTTTAAATTTTAAGATTTTTGCGACAGAGGTCCTTTAAAACAAATATGACTTGACAGTTACTCCAAAAATGCTGGAAATAGGGCAAACAATGATTAGCAACACATTAACAAATAACTATACATTTCTGTGGTGCTCTACCCTGTATTCCAGTGGTTGCTGCATTACTATTAAAGGGGCACTACAGCAAAAAAAAAACTGTAAAATTTAAAATATGTGCAAACATATACAAATAAGAAGTACTTTTTTCCAGAGTAAAATGAGCCATAAATTACTTTTCTCCTATGTTGCTGTCACTTACAGTAGGTAGTAGAAATCTGACAGAAGTGACAGGTTTTGGACTAGTCTATCTCTCCATAGGGGATTCTCAGCAAGGCTTTTATTCTTTATAAAGATAATCCCGAAAAAGGATTTAAACAATAATGCTGGCCAGCTTCCCTGCTCGCTACACAGTTTTTTGGCAGTTGGACAGAGCAACTGCCATTCACTAAGTGCTTTTGAAAATAAATATATCCCTGAGAATCCCCTATAAAGCGATGGACTAATCCAAAACCTTTCACTTCTGTCAGATTTCTACTACCTACTGTAAGTGAGAGCAACATAGGAAAAAAGTAATTTATGGCTCATTTTACTCTGGAAAAAATGTACGTCTTATTTGTATATGTTTGCATATATTTTAAATTTTACAGATTTTCGCTGTAGTGCCCCTTTAAGCCCAATACATACGTATGAGAACTGTCGCCCATGGGAATTGGGACTTGATCCCTTGGAAGACGGATCAAGAATGAGTGCTGTACAGACGTGTTGCCAGCCTGTAGGCTACCGACCTGTTCTGCTGCTAGCTATGGAGGGGCGGTGGAGGGACAATGGTGTAGCATACAACAGAGTGGAAAAAGCAGTGGGGAGAATAATGACCTTGACTTGCACTTGGATGCGGAGATCCAGCCCTGTTACATCAAACTATGTGAACAAATCAGGATTGTGATTATCTTGTGAACTACCTATTAATATACATGATAGTTTTGACTCACCTCCTATGTGATGGCCATAGCCCTATACCAGGACGCTTTGCGTTGAGAAGTTGGATGGCGGGGACAGGATGGGAGAACAGGTGACAAAAACAGAACATCGCACTGACTAAAACTGCAGAGGCGGCACGACCGTCCTGTACAACATGGGAAACAAACATAATTAATGACAGCAAACTGCTCCATCACACATGATTATTCTAGTGCCTTTTAATAGAAATGACACTGGCAGTTTTATAAGATTTACAGTGGGATGCGAAAATTTGGGCAACCTTATTTAATCGTCATGGTTTTGCTGTATAAATTGTTGGTTGTTACGATAAAAAATGTCACTTAGGAGACACACAGTGATATTGGAGAAGTGAAATGAAGTTTATTGGATTTACAGAAAGTGCGCAATAATTGTTTAAATAAATTTAGGCAGGTGCATAAATTTGGGCACTGTTATTTTATTGATTCCAAAACCTTTAGAACTAATTATTGGAACTCAAATTGGCTTGGTAAGCTCAGTGACCCCTGACCTACATACACAGGTGAATCCAAGTATGAGCAAGAGTATTTAAAGAGAAACTCCGACCAAGAATTGAACTTTATCCCAATCAGGAGCTGATACTCCCTTTTACATGAGAAATCTATTCCATTTCACAAACAGACCATCAGGGGGCGCTGTATGACTGATATTGTGGTGAAACCCCTCCCACAAGAAACTCTGAGGACCGTGGTACTCCTGGCAGTTTCCTGTCTGGGAACCTTGTTGCATTGTGGGAAATAGCTGTTTACAGCTGTTTCCAACTGCCAAAAAGCATGCAGCAGCTACATCACCTGCCAACAGTAAAAATGTCATTATGTAATAAATGTCAGAATGTAAATCAGGGATTTAAAAGATTTTACAATGGGCAAACACTGACGAAATCATTTATACATAATTATTGTAAAAATGAAGCACTTTTTTTATTACATTATTTTCACAGGAGTTCCTCTTTAAGGGGGTCAATTGTAAGTTTCCCTCCTCTTTTAATTTTCTCTGTAGAGTAGCAACATGGGGATCCCAAAACAACTCTCAAATGACCTGAAGACAAAGATTGTTCACCATCATGGTTTAGGGGAAGGATGCAGAAAGCTGTCTCAGAGATTTCAGCAGATTTCCACAGTTAGGAGCATATTGAGGAAATGGAAGACCACAGGCTCAGTTCAAGTTAAGGCTCGAAGTGGCAGACGAAGAAAAATCTTGGATAAACAGAAGCGATGAATGGTGAGAACAGTCAGAGTCAACCCACCAACCAGCACCAAAGACCTACAACATCATCTTGCTGCAGCTGGAGTCACTGTGCATCATTCAAACATTCGTCGTACTTTACAGAAGGAGATGCTGTATGCGAGAGTGATGCAAAGGAAGCCTTTTCTCCACCCATAGCACAAACAGAGCCGCATGAGGTATGCTAAAGCACATTTGGACAAGCCAGCTTCATTTTGGAATAAGGTGCTGTGGACTGATGAAACTAAAATTTAGTTATTTGGGCATAACAAGGGGCGTTATGCATGGAGGAAAAACAACAAAGCATTCCAAGAAAAAACACCTGCTACCTACAGTAAAATATGGTGGTGGTTCCATCATGCTGTGGGCTGTGTGGCCAGTGCAGGGGCTGGGAATCTTGTCAAAGTTGAGGGACACATGGATTCCACTCTGTCACCGATTCCTGGACATTGGTCTCTACTAAGCTGAAGCTGCGCAGGGACTGGTTCTTTCCAAAAGACAACGACTCTACACACTGCTCAAAATCCACTAAGGCATTCATGCAGAGGAACAAGTACAACATTCTGGAATGGCCATCTCAGTCCCCAGACCTGAATATAATTGAAAATCTGTGGTGTGAGTTAGAGAGCTGTCCATGCTCCGAAGCCATCAACCCTGAATGAACTATAAATGTTTTGTAAAGAGGAATGGTCCAAAATACTTTCAACCAGAATCCAGACTCTCATTGGAACCTACAGGAAGCGTTTTGAGGCTGTAATTTCTTCAAAAAGAGGATCTACTAAATATTGATTTTATTTCTTTTTTGTTGTGCCCAAATGTATGCACCTGCCTAATTTTGTTCAAACAATTATTGCACACTTTCTGTAAATACAATAAGCTTCATTTCACTTCTCAAACATCACTGTGTGTGTGTCCTATATGATATATTTAAATGACATTTTTTATCGTAACAACCAACTATTTATACAGGAAAATCATGACGATTAAAGAGAAACTCCAACCAAGAATTTAACTTTATCCCAATCAGTAGCTGATACCCCCTTTTTCACAAACAGACCATCAGGGGGCGCTGTATGACTGATATTGTGGTGAAACCCCTCCCACAAGAAACTGAGGACCGTGGTACTCCTGGCAGTTTCCTGTCTGGGAACCTTGTTGCATTGTGGGAAATAGCTGTTTACAGCTGTTTCCAACTGCCAAAAAAGCAAGCAGCAACTACATCACCTGCCAACAGTAAAAATGTCACCATGTAATAAATGTCAGAATGTAAATCAGGGATTTAACAAGGTTGCCCAAACTTTTGCATCCCACTGTAGCTCAAATAGTCAAGCAAGAATAAAAAAAAGTGCTCATGGTAATATATTTGCACACATGCTTAAAGTGTTCCTGAGACGAGAAATAAATGTTTACTTTTACTTACCTGTGGCTTCTTCCAGCCCCCTGTAGTCTTTGAGGTTTCGGTGTCCTCCGGGTCTACTCTATTTTCCATTGTTACTTCAATTAAGGTCTGTGCCTGGCTGAGTTGTTCACTAAAGCGCATGCACCTTCTCAGCGGCAGACCACCTCAATTGTGCTCCCATAGCCAAGTATGTTGTTGCTTCCCTTTCATGTGCAGAAACGCCTCCATTCCATTTGCAGCCCCCTCTTCCATGTGTATTAACCATATACTGTAACCCCTCTCTTTCATGAACAGCTGCATTGGTCATCAGTTTACCTTTTTCATGTGTTGCTTCCCATTTCCAGCCTCATCTTTCATATGTAGCCATCCCTCTTTCATGTTCAGGTTCCCCCCTCGGGGTGCTGCCACCCAAGGCCCTGGCCTTTGTGGCCTTTTTAGAAACCCAGTCCTGCTCCAGAGGTAAGCACCCCATAGGGGCACATTTTTTTTTCTCACAGATCCTCTTTAACCACTTCGCATCCAGACCTTGTTTTCCCCTTATTGACCAGAGCAGTTTTGACGCTTTAGCGGTGTCCCTATTCAATCAGCAATAACTTTATCCCTACTCACTACAGCTAAATGATCTATATATCGTTTTTTTCAAGACAAACCAGGCTTTCAATGGGGGGTATTTAGTCCCAAGAACAATTTTGTTTTCTAGGCATTTTAATTGAAAAAAGGGAACAAAAATTAAAAAAAATGCATTATTTCTCAGTTTTTAACAATTCCAGTTTAAAAATAAAAAGTGCCACAGTGATAAAACCATTCCACCAGTTAATGTCCCCCCTAATATAGTCAGATGTGCCCCGAGTATCAGCCCAACCTTCCCAGTTTAGCCAGATGTGACCCCAATATCGGCACCCCCGTATAGTCAGATGTGTCCCATGTATCTACCACCCCCCAGTACAGAGAGACAGTAACGCCGCCAGGATTGGCACCCCTCATTATAGGCAGTTGTGTCCCCAGGATAAAATTTCCCCCATTATAGCCATATGTGCCTCCAGAATTGCCCCCCCCACCACCAATTATAGCCAGATGTGCCCCCAGTATTAGGTTACCCCCCCCCCCCCCCCCCCCCCGATAACCAAATGATCCCCCATTGTGATGTCATCCCCCCAGTTACCCAGATGCCTGGCAGTTTTTTTGCACCCCCAACCCCCCCTCCCCCCCCCCCCCCCAGTGTGGGTAGCCAGATAAAGGCCCTCCAATCAGGCAGCCCCTCCGTGCACAGATGCCAAAAAAATGTAAATAAAGCCACCTCTCTCACTTTACCTCGTTCCAGCGCTGATCCTGCAGCCCGAGCATCCGATCCCAGCTCTGAACTCAGCCGTGTATTGCCGGTGACCCGGGTCCTGGCCTGATGACGTCATCAAGCTGGGACCCGGGTCACCGGCAATACGCGGCTGAGTTCAGAGCTGGGATCGGATGCTCGGGCTGCAGGCTCATCGCTGGAACGAGGTAAGGTGAGAGAGGCGGCTTTATTTACATTTTTTTTAGCTATCTGTGCACGGAGGGGGAGAGATGAATGATCACGCTGTTTGCTACAGCGGTGATCGTTCATCCGCGGGGGGTCACTAATTGGCTACAAGGGAACATGTTCCCTTTTGCCAATTAGTAAGGCAACTGACAGTGCCGGGGGGTGCGCTCTGAAGCTCACCTGTTCCTGCACAAAAGGGCTTAAAGCAGGTCAGTATATCTACGTCGCTGTGGCTTGGAGAGTGCCACAGCTGACGTAGATATACTGTAGTGGTGGGGAGTGGTTAAAGTTTTGTGAAATTGCACTTTAAAATAAAAAAAAATTTACTTTTCAAAGCAAAGCCGTCACTCACCATGCAGTGTATAACGCAGACATTTTTGGGGTTCTGCTGTAACCAGTTGTGCATGTTCTTGCAGACAGCAAATAAATTATGCAAGCTGGGAGCTTGTCTTACAGGCCAGCTGCATTCTGAGACCTGGAAGAAATGAGCACCCATCAAACCAGCTGCTTACTTACAGACAGACAGTACCAACACAGAAAAGTTTGTTTCTGATTAATCAATTTAAAAAAAAAATGGACAAGAGGAAAGGAGAAAACTAACTAAAATGAAGGGGACATGAGGTATAGTAAAGTGGAGGAAAAGAAAAGCAACAGAACAAAGATGGATCAGGGAAGTGGACGGGACAGGATAAAGGAAAGGAAGAGTTAGGCCCCTTTGACACGGGCAACTGACAGGTGGTGAATTCATCGCCTAGCTGTTCTCTGCTCTTCTGCACCAGCTGGGCAACTGTTAGTGTTTAGTACCAATGCTGGACAGCAGCCGCAGCCATACTCAGACCCAACAGGTCGCGTTCCTCTGACACCCTGTAACACCACCGCATGTCAGCGCTTAATACGTGTGGCGTTACTCCTGCTGCATATAAATTGCACTGGAATTGCACTGGAGGGCGACAGATTTGAGACTTACCTGCACGGCAAACCCTGTCTGAAAAGGGTCTTAGGCCTCTTTCAGACGGGAGACTGCACTGCACGACTGTCATCTGCCGCCCACGAGGGCCATTTAGGTGCAATTAAAATGAAGTTGAATGGCAGCAATTTTAACACGTGTCAGTGCTTCTCACGTGGTGGCAAGCCTGGATTTACATCACAGGAGCCTATAGGCACTGATGTCCTGGCACCCTAGACTTCACCCTTCATGATCCTACAAACCCCTGCCAAACCGCACCGCAACTTGCCCAGCTGTCACTCCTCTACTACTTCCCCTGCCCATCATAGATAAAAGTGTCCCTTAGCATTAGGTAGCCAGAAGTACCCTCAGTGTAAAGCAGCTCATGGTGCCCCCCTCTGAAGGGTGATTTCGTAAATGGAATGCCGAGAGCTAGGTGAGTAACCTCGGCTCAGGACTCTGCATAGGTAATGAAGGAGGGAGGCACTAGGGGGAGAGTGAGCCACCTTTCCATCATCAGGCGCCTGTAGGCATGTGCCTGAAATCTGGCCCTGAGTGGTGGCGTTACGCTTAGGCAGAGATTTGCAAGAAGTTGTATCTGAGCATGACAGCGTCCATGCTCAGATGTAACTCTATAGGGGGAACCACCTGTCTACCACTGGTACCGAGCGCTAATAAGAACCAGGCAAGTGCAGGAGAGCAGCTGACAGGCGTTAAATTCACTGCCTTCCGTTGCCCGCATGAAAGAGCCCTAAATAGAAGGAGAAAAGAGAGGAGTGTTAATGAAGGAAAGAAAAGGAGGGGAGAAGGAATGCAAAGGACGATGACAGGGAAGTCTGTACTATAATTATTTCACATTAAAGCTTCAAAAGCAGCCTATGATAACTATTAAATTAAGAAAATATAGTGTCGTCTTGATTCTATTTCTATAAAGAATTCTAGGAAGACAGCAAAGCCTCAGAGCTCTTTCACACCGAGGCGGTGTATCCCCAAACGCAAGAACTATATTAACGCTGCGGAGATGTGTTGACTTGCAACGATCTGCATCGTCACAGAAGTCATTAGTCTATGGTGATGCGTGGATTTAAAAAAAAAAAATAACGATGCGGCGCGCATGCCAGCAAGTGTATCTAAACAATACACTTCTGCATACCCAAAGCAGGAAGTGATGGCAAGCGCAGGTCACTTCCTGCTTGGCCGGTGGCCTTTAGGCTCTGTTCCCACTTGTTGCCAGACCACGTGTGGCCAGTGGGAGCGGACAGTGTAGTGACCGCTCTGATGGTGTGTCGTGGTCCGGCTGAAGCCCGGGGTGGATGTACTCCCTCATAGGCTATATGGGGAACACATCTGCCTGCCCAGGATTATCGCAGACTGCACAGAAATGTGGTCCGCTTTACTGCAAAGGATGCCGTGGATCTTTAACGATGCCCGAGCAATATTGATTGGCCAATGTACACACAACGATTATCATCTGAATTGGCGGTTATCGCATGTATGCAAGTAGCTCAACAGATTAGGAAAACCGATGGACTAGCACTGCAGAGATAATACTTCAAACAAGGCATTGTGTGGCCTCTGTAAAAGACACAGGCAGCTCTGCTCCCACATACACATAATGGTGGAAAATGTTTGCAACCTACGTTGATCAACCAAAACTTTAAAACGCCCAGCCCAATAAAGTGCACCCACCCCATCTTGTGCTGCCAAAACAGTTCTGCTTTATCAAGTCATAGACCCCACAAGCAGATGCTTTAAGCATTGTAAGTTGCAAGGCGGAGTCTCCATGGATTGGTTTACGGTAGCAGGAAAAAAGGGCGCCGGCTGAGAGAGGGCGAAAAGGGCGCCCCCATAGACTCTAATGCAATTATCTTTAAAACAGTGAAAAAAGCAGAAAACAGTGTGCCGCGATAAATATCGTTAACATTAGAACATTACAGTTTTTGAAGTATGTTATCATTTTAGAAGCTTGCAACATTATAGTTTTTGTCATATTATTTTGTTTGTATGTACAGATTTTACGTTATCAAAGATATTATCGTTTCTATGTGTAAAAGGGTTTCTATGTGTAAAAGGCTGTTTCTGCAGAGGGAGTGGTCAGGGTTAGGCACCACCAGGGGGAATGGTTAGGGTTAGGCACCACCCGGGCGGCGGTTCGTTTTAGGTAACACGAGGGGGGGGTTGGAACTAGGGTTAGGCACCACCGGGGGGGTAGTTAGGGTTAGGCGCCACCAGGGGAGTGGTTAGGGTTAGGCACCACTGGGGGAGGGTTCTGTATGAGAGTAGGGTTGGGTTAAGCTGTATTGTTGAATTACGTAATAATTTTTAACGTTAATATCTTTTCGTTATTATTTCCCGTCTGTTTTTACCACTGTATTTATCGCTAACCAAGTTTGACAACGATGTGTATAGTTTTAGATTTCGTTAACCACTGGAGCCATTTAGTTATCCAGCCGGGCCCTTTTTTCATGGCGCCTTTATTCATGCACGCTGGTTTACCTAGCACATTCCTAAAATGCTCAAATGCATTGAGATGTGAGAATATTTGGAGGTCAAAGAAAATGTGATTAAATGGCTATGTTGTGCACCTAGGCACTTCCTGTGCTGGACAGGGGTCACCATAGGCACTCTGACTGGTCTGCGACTACTTAATCACACATGCAGAAAAATGCAATATAAAACGTCACAGACTCGCCACGCAGCAGTAGCTTACCCGGTTGTGGAACTTGGCACTGCGGTAAGACTTGGGCGATAGGTTGAACACTGTGTAATGGTCCAGATGTCTGGAATCCAGGAAGGAGCGGACGTCTTCAATATGGTTCCTGAATCCCAGCTCAACGCCTTCCGCAGGAAACGACATTACTGAAAAATCAGCACAATATGCTGCGCTTAGTGCATAGGTTTAGCTTTAGCTGTAGGCAAGCTAATATTCTTTATTTTCCATTAAATAAAACTAATACTTATATACTAAAGAATTACATTTTTGATGTTCTGATGATGCTAGTTTCATGACTGTAGCTGGCTTCAGTAATTTATCACTGATCCAAAGTGATCCTGAGGACATTGAAATCAGAATACCTGACCTGCATATTTGATCTGACTAAAGGTGCTTACACACGCGCAAAGGTTGTCCAGGGATCTGTACTCAATTCCTCGCGCAACTTTTTAGGTGTGAGTACCCTTGGCTGGTTCTAGACTTTTTGTTGCCTGAGGCAAACTTGTGAGGATGCGCCCCTTCCACCCGCACAGCACCCAATAATTTACATGGCACGTTACGCAGTAGCTGCGGTGCGAATTTGGTTACATAATGCCATTATACTATATTTCTATTTAATGTTCTCAGTCAGCAAGGGAGCATACGCAACAACTTGAGGCATTACATGCTGCAGCTCAACACAATAGCACACTGGCTGGCTGCGAGTCTGTGACAAACAAACTGCTCACCCTCAGCCAGTCGGCGGTCCTCCATTCTTCCTCAGTCAGGACAGCAGTTCCTCCTCCTCTCTTCTGCTGTGCAAGTGAAATGAAACACTGCTGCTGTCCTGCACTCCTCACTCACTGTCAGACTCCTCACACAGCACAACAAGCTGCATTTCCCCAATGATGACCTCTTCACTTCACTCTCCTCTCGCTTCTCCTCCTACTCTTTCTGCATGCTGTAAGTGTAAACACAGTACAAACAGGCCGCCCCTGTAATCTCTGCTCCTGATGCAAGTATCTTACTTTGCTTTATGAGAGGACCGGCTCTGTGAATACCGCATGGAACACCTCATGGTGCGATCTGTTGCTGAGGAGGAGGAATGACAGTGTGGCACACAACTGAACAGTTTCCAGCAGTATGGGCGAGGAAGAGAACAATTTACAGACATCACTATCGCAGTGCAATTTCCCATCACAGCGATAAATTGCATCATGTGTTGATAACAGGATCGATTTTCAGATCATTACTTCACAAAACTGATCCCGTTACCGATCGGGAGAAGATCGGACAAGTCGGAGATGATATGGCAGGAAGTTGCATCATGTGTACCTAGCACAATAGGTAGGAATTTCTTACCAATGATCCTTGAGGTAATATATGAGATATCCAGCTCTCCTTTCGTATAGCTGAAAGAGAAATAAAAAAGAATTTCTGTTGAAAATACATCAAGACAATGTCAATAAAAAACTAAAGCAATGTACTGGCATACACCATAAGAATAGGTAGGTTGTACAAAGCACGACTGTAAAATATGCATATCGGTCTGGAGTGAATAGTGCCTGGCTATATAGAAGTTTTTGCTGTTGTGGAGTGTTGATCAGTGGTGCAGTAATGCAGGATGTGGAATGTTGGCCGGTGGTGTTGCAAACAGATCTGCAGGAGGTGGTGTGTTGTCCAGTGGTGTTGCAAACAGATCTGCAGGAGGTGGTGTGTTGTCCAGTGGTGTTGAAGATAGGTCTGCAGGAAGTGGAGTGTTAGTCGGTGGTGTTGCAAACAGATCTGCAGGAGGTGGCGCGTTGTCCAGTGGTGTTGGAGGCAGGGGTTCAGAATGAGTGTTGGTCAGTGGTGTTGCAGGCAGACATGCAGGAGGTGGAGTGTTGTCCAGTGGTGTTGGAGGCAGGCCTGCAGAAAGTGGAGTATTGGTTAGCGGTGTTGTAGGCAGACATGCTGGAGGTGGAGTGTTGTCCAGTGGTGTTGGAGGCAGGCCTGCAGAAAGTGGAGTATTGGTTAGCGGTGTTGTAGGCAGACATGCTGGAGGTGGTGTGTTGTCCAGTAGTGTTGGAGGCAGGCCTGCAGAAAGTGGAGTATTGGTTAGCGGTGTAGTAGGCAGACATGCAGGAGGTGGCGTGTTGTCCAGTGGTGTTGGAGGCAGGCCTGAAAAAAGTGGAGTATTGGTTAGTGGTGTTGCAGGCAGATATGCAGGAGGTAGAGTGATGGTCGGTAGTGTTCAGGCAGGCCTGCAACGTGTGGAGTGTTAGTTTGGTGGTGTTGCAGGCAGGCCTACAGGAGGAGGAGTGTTGGTCAGTGGTGTTTCAGGCAGGCCTGCAGGAAATGGAGTGTTGATTCCCAAATATCCTTCTAGACCACGGCCGCTGCCCAGGACCATCCTGAAGTTCACACTCGCGCTCCTATGGCTTCGGCTTTGAGCACAGGCATGGCCGAACTTGCACAGGCTGCGCTTCCAATCGGCTGGGAGCATGGCCATGGCTCTTGTCAGATATGTTCCAAAGATCCATGCGTGGCAACGTTGGGAGTCAGAAGAACATAGGAATCCTCTGCAGGATCCAGAGGCTTCCCTCTTCTTAGGTCTTATGATGGGAATACACGTTACGAGATGGCTCGATTGATCATTTCCGACATGTCCAATCACCCGTCAGATCGATTCCGCGCTCGATACCGCGGGCAGGAGGAAAAGATAAGGAAAACGAGCAGAAGATAAGAGAATCGCCCCGCGGGGATGAGCGGGAATTGATCTGGCGGCATAAGGCAATTTGTTTTGGGTACACTTTAACACATTTACAGTGGTTTGCAAAAGTATGCGGCCCTCTCGACGTTCTCCACATTTTGTCATATTACTGCCACAAACATGCATCAATTTTATTGGCATTCCACGTGAAAGACTAATACAAAGTGGTGTACACGTGAGAAGTGAAACGAAAATCATATTTAAAAAAAAAATAACTGCGAAGTGGGGTGTGCGTAATTATTCAGCCCCCTGAATCAATACTTTGTAGAACCACCTTTTGCTGCAATTACAGCTGCCAGTCTTTTAGGGTATGTCTCTACCAGCTTTGCACATCTAGAAACTAAAATCCTTGCCCATACTTCTTTGCAAAACAGCTCCAGCTCAGTCAGATTAGATGGACCACGTTTGTGAACAGCAGTTTTCAGATCTTGCCACAGATTCTCGATTGGATTTAGATCTGGACTTTGACTGGGCCATTCTAACACACATATATGTTTTGTTTTAAACCATTCCATTGTTGCCCTGGCTTTATGTTTAGGGTCGTTGTCCTGCTGGAAGGTGAAGCTCTGCCCCAGTCTCAAATCTTTTGCAGACTCCAAGAGGTTTTCTTCCAAGATTGCCCTGTATTTGGCTCCATCCATCTTCCCATCAACTCTGACCAGCTTCCCTGTCCCTGCTGAAGAGAAGCACTACCAGAGCATGATGCTGCCACCACCATATTTGACAGTGGGGATGGTGTGTTCAGAGTGCTGTGCAGCGTTAGATGTGCACATAGCGTTTTGAATTTTGGCCCAAAAGTTCCATTTTGGTCTCATCTGACCAGAGCACATTCTTCCACATGTTTGCTGTGTCCCCCAGCAAAACATGGCTTTCTTCTTGACACTCTTCCATAAAGGTTAACTTTGTGCAGTGCTCGACTAATAGTTGTCCTATGGACAGATTCCCCCACCTGAGCTGTAGATCTCTGCAGCTCTTCCAGAGTCACCATGGGCCTCTTGACTGCATTTCTGATCAGCGCTCTCCTTGTTCAGCCTGTGAGTTTCGGTGCACGGCCTTGTCTTGGTAGGTTTACAGTTGTGCCATACTCCTTCCATTTCTGAATGATCGCTTGAACAGTGCTCCGTGGGATGTTCAAGGCTTTGGAAATCTTTTTGTAGCCTAAGCCTGCTTTAAATTTCTCAATAACTTTATCCCTGACCTGTCTGGTGTGTTCTTTGGACTTCATGGTGTTGTTGCTCCCAATATTCTCTTAGACAACCTCTGAGGCTGTCACAGAGCAGCTGTATTTGTACTGACATTAGTAGAAAGGAAGGTGGAAACCGCTCGCCCCAGGTAGGGCAGTGCCAGACCAGGATGGCTAGTCCCATACAAAACTTAGAAAACGAAGAAGGTCCGCACGATGCTCCTGAGATCCTTTGTCTTTATTTATGGACGTATCCAAAAGGGTCAACACATAACACCAGCTGACATGTTTCGGACCTACTGGTCCTTATTCATAGCTAGAGTGCAAATGGTACAGAGGCCTCCTATATATCCTCCTCCGGTGGAGTGGGTGGCTCCCGGACCAAGCCCAGGGAAACACCCCTATCCCCACACACAGGAAGGGATATGTACAGTATGGAATACAAAACCTAAGAAACACTAAAATAAGCATTACTACTTAGTCCATGGTTAGAAATAGGATTAGGACAGGAGGCCTACAGGCATAACGTACAAAAATACCAGTCTAATCCAACATCAAAATGTACGTTAGAAAAATGATATAATAAAACCTATAAAAATATAGAAATTATGAATTGTACAATTAAAACCATCAAGGAGCAGCGTGTACAAAGAGAGCAAAATCTACGTTAGAAGCGCCAGATCCCAACGGGAATTCAGGCCCTGAGGGAGTCTCGTACCCAATCTAAAAATCCATAAAGCCTCCCGGCTCATAAGCCGTTTGGTTGTATCCCCCCCTCTCTGTGCAGGCAAAACCTTCTCTAAAGCATGAAAGGATGCTTTGCAAGTAGGCGTGCTCCAACTCTGGCCCAATCTTTGTCTCCTAGCCTGTATGAGTCCCAAACCAGGTCTTCTACCTGGTTAAATCTGGCGGGATCATACAGATGTGGAGTGAGAACGTGTCATTACTGCAGGGTTCATACCCGCACCCGGGTTGCCACGTCGACCTCAAACGGACGCAGTTTCCCCATTAGGCAATTTATCAACTGCGGTACATCGAATGTGGTGTATCTTATTACTTGTGGGGCCTGTGCCCTACAGTATGTGGGATGCACCACAAGACCGTTACGCGCTAGAATAGGGGAACATTACTGCGGTCCGGCCTGGCTTTGTGCCAACGTTTCCAATGTGGCGAAACATTTTCGCCATGTTCACCAAGGTGACACGTCCTCTTTCTCCTTTCATGCTTTAGAGAAGGTTTTGCCTGCACAGAGGGGGGGGGGATACAACCAAACGGCTTATGAGCCGGGAGGCTTTATGGATTTTTAGATTGGGTACGAGACTCCCTCAGGGCCTGAATTCCCGTTGGGATCTGGCGCTTCTAACTTAGATTTTGCTCTCTTTGTACACGCTGCTCCTTGATGGTTTTAATTGTACAATTCATAATTTCTATATTTTTATAGGTTTTATTATATCATTTTTCTAACGTACATTTTGATGTTGGATTAGACTGGTATTTTTGTACGTTATGCCTGTAGGCCTCCTGTCCTAATCCTATTTCTAACCATGGACTAAGTAGTAATGCTTATTTTAGTGTTTCTTAGGTTTTGTATTCCATACTGTACATATCCCTTCCTGTGTGTGGGGATAGGGGTGTTTCCCTGGGCTTGGTCCGGGAGCCACCCACTCCACCGGAGGAGGATATATAGGAGGCCTCTATACCATTTGCACTCTAGCTATGAATAAGGACCAGTAGGTCCGAAACATGTCAGCTGGTGTTATGTGTTGACCCTTTTGGATACGTCCATAAATAAAGACAAAGGATCTTAGGAGCATCGTGCGGACCTTCTTCGTTTTCTATGTACTGACATTAGATTACACACAGGTGCACTCTAGTCATTAGCACTCATCAGGAAATGTCTATGGGCAACTGACTGCACTCAGACCAAAGGGGGATGAATAATTACGCACACCCCTCTTTGCAGTTATTTGTAACAAATGTTTGGAATCATGTATGATTTTCGTTCCACTTCTCACGTGTACACCACTTTGTATTGGTCTTTCATGTGAAATTCCAATAAAATTGATTCATGTTTGTGGCAGTAATATGACAAAATGTGGAAAACTTCAAGGGGGCCGAATACTTTTGCAAACCACTGTATATTCATACTGAGAAGTCGTCTCTCACATTTCCCTGTATGAGATAAACGTACTCACCTGGCAACTGACTGCATTACTTTAGTGGAAGTGTCCTTCAACGTGTCCTTCAAGTTGTCCTTCAAGTTGCTGAAGAGGCGTCCCGCTCCCCCTTTGACAATGTCCAGAAGCCCCCCTCCGTAATTGGGCTCCATGTCTGGTGAAGAGGCTTCTGTAGGAATGGGACAAAACATGATATAAGCTATAATATTACAAGTCATGGAAATATATATTTGTTTTATCCCCACCACCACTTAGGCGCAGTGGTTTTCCGACTTTAAAGTCGGAAATTCCAGATGTGAACTGGAGGCGGGCCGGAGCATTGGTGAGTGACTGCGTGGGAATAGGACGTCTGCGGGGGACCATTGGAAGCCCCAGGGAAGTTTAACTCTGCCTACAGTACTCCTTTAATATTGCCGATGCTTCTGAGGTGGGTGCCACCTCGGTCTACACCTTAGCCCAGCCCTGCCAGGGAGTGGGACCTCCATGGTTTAATATGGACCGCGGTGGTCTGAGCCATGGGGCACTAGAGGCAGCATCACAAATTTGATAAAGGTCCTAAGTCTTTCTCCATTTTACAGCACAACTAGAAGAAAAACTATTTTTGGTTTTGGATAGGGAAGAAAAAGATGTTTAAAAAGGGAACTTGAGGTGAGAGGGATATGGAGGCTGCCATATTTATTTCCTTTTAAAACAATGCTAGCTTACCCAGTGTCTCTAATAGTGATGCAGCAAACATAACATTCTTGGTTTGCCGATGCAAATTTTTGCCAAATGGCTCCATAGACTTTAATAGGCAGGCGAACATCAAAACTTTTAGGGCATCTCTGCAGCCATAATTTTTTCTTGAAAAAGGTGTAAAAAAAAAAAAAAAAAAAAAAAAAAAAAAAAAGTGTTCCAAAACCTAGACAGTGGCATGGCGGAGGAGGATCAAGTGTGAAATAGTCACCAAAAAAATATTTATTTGGCGCAAACGCTATTTTAATGGTTATTTTTAAAGTTTAATGGCCTCCCTGCAAATTTGATGTTTCTAGCACATACAGGGGCTTTGCTATTAACTGCTAAAGTCGTTGGCCATTGACTTCAATATAAAAAATGCGAACACTCATATTTTTTTTTTAAATTGCTTTAAATGTGAACGGTGAACAGCCCAGCGAACTGTTCACTAATACTTTTAGCCATAGACCCTGAGGCCTTGTTTCTATTGCGTTCCGCTCGAGTGGCCGTTCGCGTTGGCCAGTTTTTGATGCTTTTTTTCCCGATTTCTGTGCTTTGAACGTTTTTGTTAAGCACTTTTCTAAGCACTTTTGCAGATCGATTTTGTTTTTTCACTTCCTGACATCAGTCAGGAAGTGAACTCTTTGATCCGTAAAAGAATAAATACAATGTAACAACGCAATCGCTGCACAAAGCGATTTTGTGAGGGTTTTGCGTTTTCCTATACCTTCCATTGAGGTGCAATCGCCTCAAAAATGGCCCATGCACCGCTTATCTGAGCGGATCGGAAACGAACCGCTCTGATGTGAACTCTGTCACCGAGAATCATTGCGCAAGCCCTTTCAGAAAGATTTTGAAAATCGCCAGCGCTTTAAAAATCTCAAAAACGCCCCTGGTGTGAACGAGCTCTGGACAAGCATGAAGCAGATCAGCTGCTCTGACCCAAGTCTGACTGGATTAGACTCATGCTGATCTCAGGATTGTGACCCAAAGACTACCGATGCCAGAATATCAACAGGACTACCAGGCAATTGGTATTGGTTAACCTCCTGGGGCGATACAATAATATCGCCAGGGGGCGGCGCAGCACATTTTTTTAAAATTATTTTTTTTTTTTAATCATGTAGCTAGCCTAGCGCTAGCTACATGATAGCCGCTGTGCAGCGACATCCCCCCACCCCCTCTGATCGCCTCCGGCAATCAAAGCAAGCAGGAAATCCCGTTCAGAACGGGATTTCCTGTTTGGCTTTCCCCGTCGCTATGGCGACGATCGGGATGACGTCATCGACGTCAACGACGTCAGAGGGAGTTCCGATCCAACCCTCAGCGCTGCCTGGCACTGATTGGCCAGGCTGCGCACGAGGTCTTGGGGGGGGGGGCACGGCGGGTAGCGGCGAATCAGAGCGGAGCGGCGGCGATCGGTATATACACGCAGCTAGCAAAGTGCTAGCTGCGTGCAACAAAAAAAAATTATGCAAATCGGCCAACCAGGGCCTGAGAAATCCTCTGTGGCGGCTTACCCCGAGCTCAGCTCGGGATTATCCCCCAGAGGGTTAAAAGGAAATAAGCATGGCAGCCTCCGTATCCCTGTCACCACTGGTACACTTTTTTTTTTTTACTACATCTTTTTCTTCCTTATCCAAAAGCAAAATAATTTTTCCTCGAGTTGTGCTTTCAAATAAAAGAAAAACAAACCCTTTTATCTTCTGATTTAGACAGGAAGTCATCAATTACTACCTCACTTTGCAACTTCATAGAGATTACATCCAATAATTAGTTCCAGACATTGACGCAATCGAGCAATACACAGAATTAGCCAAATATGTTTTCTTTTTCCACTAATATGAAAATGACAACTGTGGCCGCAAAGCCAGTGAATCTGAAATGATAATAGACTGGTAATTAGTGTGCCGTGACTCCGGGGTACATGTCCTGCCAGCCTGCAGACTGTTTCAGACCAGCACACAAATACCAATATGCCTTCCCGTCATACACGCTGACTGATACACGCAGGACGCTGTTTAATTTTGTAGATATACACAGAACAGGAGTTCCTAATAGACGTCTGACATTTTGATGAGCAGTGCGAATTTGTGTAATCAAATAACATTTCCATGAAACACCGGTCCAATGACAGACATGCCTGCCAGTCTGCTGTGCCCTGACTTTGCGCATGCGTCAGTCAGTGTTTGGAAACGAACAGATTCGAGAAACAATTCTGTTTTCCGCATAGGAAATTGGAACATCACAAAAGCTTTGTTGTTTGAAAGTCAGCTAGAGGACAATGTACACAGCGTGTTTGTCTTACTGAAGGCACAGAGGCAGAGAGGGGTAGCTTTAGCACCAGTATAACGATACTTCAAGGGAACCTGAAATGAAAATAAAATTGTATGATATAATGATTTGTATGTGTGGTACTGCTAATAATTAAAACATTATTAGCACAGATATGTGTCTCATATTATTTCCAGCACAGGAAGAGTTAAGAAACTTCAGTTATCTATGCAAAATAGCTTCTTTGCAGCACTGTCTTTTGAAGCACTTATCTCAACTGTCTCTCATTGTTTCTTCTTTGTTTATGGTTTTTCTGCAGAGAAAAGTTGAAAGGGTCACTACCTGCTCTTTGAAATCATTTAAAATGCTGAGTGTATTGTGGAAACTGCAATTATTAGAGAATGATGCAATGTTATAAAAAAAAAAAAAAAGCTGTATACCTGAAAATAAAAATATGACACTATTTTCTTTGCTTTTAATGCTCTGTTAATTATCCGTATTACATAACCAATTCATTATATCATGAGGTGTGTTTTTTTTGGCTGCAGTGTTACTTTAAAGGGAAATAATTAACAAAAACCTTGTTGAGGGCTTGTTCACACTATGAGCGTTTGCAGATTTTCTTAAGCGTTGGCGATTTTAGAAATTTGCCCTAAAAGCGCTTGTGCAATGATTTCCTATGAGAGTGTTCACATGTAAGCATTTCGATTCTCAGCAAATCGCAAACGCGCTACATGTACCATTTAATGAGCACTTTTGCTGTAATGAAAGGTATAAGAAAAGCGCGAAACGCTTGAAAAATCGATTTGTATAGCGATTTCTCGAGTGCTTTTAAGAATAAATACATTGGCCTCGATTCACTAAAGGGTGCTAAGTGTTATCACGCCAGTGAAAAGGCACTTAAAGAGACACTGAAGCAAAAAAAAAAAAAATATGATATAATGAATTGGTAGTGTAGTACGGATAATTACTAGAAGATTAGTAGCAAAGAAAATATTCTCATATTTTTATTTTCAGTTATATAGTGTTTTTTTTTTTTTATAACATTGCATCATTCTCTAATATTTGCAGTTTCCACACTACTCAGCATTCTAAAAGTTTTTACCGAGCAGTCTTGTGAACTATTGACCTGTCCTCTGGCAGAGAAAAAGAAAATCCTTGACTAACAGTTGAGATAATAAACTTCAGAAGACAGAGCTCTCTGTAACTTTGAAAGTAGTGGAGCTTAATGGCTTTTTTGCATAGAGATAACAACTGGAGTTTCTTAACTCTTCCTGTACTGGAAACAATTAGACTTATGTCTCTGCTCATAATGTTTTATTTCTTAGCTGTACTACACATGCAAATCATTATATCATAAAAAAAAAAATTTGCTTCAGTGTCTCTTTAAAGGGAACCAGAGAGGAACGGGGGGTGAAAAAAGAAAAAGATTGTATACATACCTGGGGCTTCTTCCAGCCCCATAAGCCTGAATCGTTCCCACGCCGCCGTCCTCAGCTTTCTGGATCCGCCGGTACCGGGCCCGTCACTTCCGGCGGACGCGGCCAATTGTCCGCATCACAGGGGCTCCCTCCATACATGTACGCATGCGGCTGCGCAGTTAACAGCCACATGCGTATCTGTATGGGGAGAGCACCCTGTGATGCGGAGAATTGGCCGCGTCCGCCGGCCGACTTGCCGACTCGCGGCAATGACGGGACCCGGTGGCGGCTGATCCAGGCAGCGGAGGAGTGCGGCGTGGGAGCGATCCGTGCGTATGGGGCTGGAGGAAGCCCCAGGTATGTATATTGCATCCTCTCTGGTTCCCTTTAAGACGTGAAAACCGCCGCTTCCACGCTAATATGCACGCAAGTGTTCGCACGCAGAAAGTTTAAGTGCTGCGCAGTGCGCCCGAAACGTTGCACCGTCCGCGTGCAAAGAAGCCTGAAAGCCTAGTTTGCACGCTAACGGTGCGACGTTTCACTCGCACAGGTGCGACGTTTCAGGCACCGGATAGCGCGCAATCAGTAACAGCTTTGTGCATGCAAACTACTTAGCACCTTAGTTTGCACGCGCAAAGCTTTAAGACGTGCTAACTGAGTTAGTTCTGGTTAGTGAACCGAGGCCATTGTATTTACTCTTTTCCAGATCAAAGAGTTCACTTCCTGACTGACGTCGCTCAGCAAAAGCGCTTTTCTAAGCTCAAAGTGCAGGGAAAAGCCCTTTGAAAAAAGCACAATAAATCGCTTAGTGCTTGCGATAGCGCTGGCAATTTATAATGTGAACAAGGTCTTAACTCAGTACCACTATATTTAGAGCCCTTTCACACTTGTAGGGTAAGCCTGCATTGCATTGCCCAATTAGCCGCATGGTGTCGCTAAAGCAATGGAAGCCAATGGAGTCTTTCACAGTTAGGGCTTGATTCACAAAAGCGTGATAACTGCTATCACGGTAGTTATCAAGTGATCTGCCGCGAGCGAAGGTTTGCGCCCAAAAAGGATTACGTTGCGTGATAAACGAAGGTTTTGCACGTGATCACGCGCAAACCTTAGTTTACACGCGAACGTAATCTTTTACGCCTGCAAACCTTCGCACGCGGCAGATCGCGTGATAACTACCGTAATAGCAGTTATCACGCTTTTGTGAATCCAGCTGAGGCAACGCAAGAGCAGCAGCGCATTACCGCAGGCACCGTGTGTCCCGCATGGAACCTGCTGTAAGGCAAGACGACACGCATAGTGTGAATGAAAGAGCGCGGTGCTGGCGCATCCCTGATGCAATGCAAAAAATAGATGTAAAACCGGCCTTAACAGAAAACTCAATTTCAACATGCTTATTTTGATTTATGTGTATTTAAAACACATAAATTAAAGTTCAAAGTAATTAGGGGCTTAGGAGGCAGTATAATGAGTGGCAGTGTAATAGGGGGTAGTGAAATAAACAGCCACACACACTTTTAAAGACCATGCCTGCTGCAAAATAAATGCAGGGGTTCCTCGAGATCAAAAAATTGTTTGCGGGGGTTCCTTGAGATCCAAAAGCTATTTGCAGGGTTCCTCTGGGGTAAAAAGGTTGAGAAAGGCTGGGTTAAAGTAAGCCAGTAGGTTTAAAAAAGAAAAAAAAGGATTTAAAGTGATCCTTAAGTCAATCATAAAAAATGAGATTTACTCACCTGGGGCTTCCCTCAGCCCCCTGCAGCCGATCGGTGCCCTCGCAGCCCCGCTCTGACGCTCCAGGACCTGCCGGCGAACACTTCCGGTTTGGCCGTCACCGGCTGACAGGCATGGGAACGCGAGTGATTCTTTGCGTTCCCAGCCTGTATATCGCCCCCTATGCTGCTATTGCGGCCTCACTTTAAGGTGTACCTGCAGCAAACTTCATATTGGTAACCTGGAATTTCCACATACTCTGGTAATTTGGGAGGATCCTTGAAGTGAACCTCCAGACTAAAAATCTACTCAGCAGCACTGAAAAGGCTTGGTGTTTCTTTAACAGTTTCACAGCATCAGAACTTTGTTTTTCATACCCAAGCCTCATTTTTAGCTGCACAGAACAAAACTGCCCGGGCATTTTTCCCCTGATGCTGTGCAAAGCATGATGGGATTTCTGATGTTGTTCTCGTTCTGCTGTTTTGGTGCAATTTTTTTTTTAATTTAGAATTTAAGATTTGAAACCTAGCGCGCGCAGCTGGGAGGGGTGTCTCTGTGTCTCATGCTCCGTCACCTCCTTTCAACCAGAAAGATTGCTGCCCCCATGGAAAAGATGGCTACCCCCATGAAAATCACAAACAATTGCCTGTTCTTTTAAAAACAGGGTGGGTAAGAGATTATATTATCCATCTATTTTAAATAAAGAGACACGGAAGCGAAAAAAAAAAATTATGATATAATGAATTGGTTGTGTAATACGGATAATTACTAGAATTTTAGTAGCAAAGAAAATATTCTAATATTTTTATTTTCAGTAATATAGTGTTTTTTTATAACATTGCATCATTGTCTAATGTTTGCAGTTTAGACACTACTCAGCATTCTAAATGGGTTCAAAAGTTCACTAGCCTGCTCTGGAAAATCTTCCCTGCAGAGGGAAAAAAGATACATTGGCCTCAATTCACTAAGCTTATGTCCTGTCTTTAATAACGTTTCTATAGTTGTCACCATGGTGATAAGGCATGTAGTATTCAGGAAACCTTTTACCTCAGGCAAACCTAAAGTTAACTCTTCTGTCTTTAAGTTAACTCTTCAATCCTTAAAATAACTCCAGAATGCTAAAGTTAAAGACAGGCTGTTAATTAACACTGTGTGAAATTAACTACAGAGGAGGTAACTTAACTACAGAGGAGGAAAATTAAGGAATGAAGAGATAAGATAACTCTCTCACTGTGTGGAGGTAAGTTTTCTCTTGCCTTATCTCCAGCATGATCTTAGTGAATTGAGGCCATTGTCTTTTAAAGCTTATTATCTCAAGTGTCTGGCAGAGTTCTCTGCGACTTTGAAAGTCGTGGAGCTCAATGGCTAATTTGCAATGGCTAATTTGCATAGCCCCCCCCCCCCCCAACCACTCGAACCCGGAAGTGGCCAGCTCGCCTGCCCTGGGGTGGCAGTGCAGTGAAGAGGGAGTGATAGGCACAGCGGGGGGGGGGGGGGGGGGGGCACTCTCAAAAAGGCCACAGCATCACCACCAGTCAGGCCAGCATTTACTTCAACCAGCCAAGCACAGCCCAGTATTACCGCCAGCCAGCCCAGCCACAGCATCACCGCCAGCCAACCCAGCCACAGCATCACTGCCAACCCAGCCACAGCATCGGCCACAGCATCACCGCCAGCCAGGCCACAGCATCACTGCCAGGCCTTTCAGCCCACACATCATCCCCAATCCAGCCAAAAACAGTATTGCCAGGCCAGCTAGGCACAGCAGCCAGTAGAGGAGAATTCAGAAGCCAGGTGAGAGGGGGCATTCAGCATTAAGGGGGCATTCTGCCTATTTATATGAAATGCTGTCTATTTATGTGTCTCATGACTGCTCAATTTGTCTTGTTGGGGGCCTCATGGTTACTGAATTTGTCTTGTTGGGGGTCTGATGGTTACTTAATTTTTTCTTGTTGGGGGCCTCATGATTGCTGAATTTGTCTTATTGGGGGCCTCATGATTTGTTGGGGGCCTCAAGATTCCTGAATTTGTCTTGTTGGGGGTCACATGATTGATAACTGCGAGATTATGGGAAAAGCTGAATCATCATCATATGAGACAATAGCATTAAACCTACTTTTTTTTAGCTTTTTAAAACAGAAAATAAAACTGGGAGGTTCTAAAAAAATGAATAAATTTTTCAGGAGTAGGATGGATAAAATTGTTTATCTTCACGGTTTATTTTCAACTAGGATTTTCCATAATGTTCATGTATGAGTTAAAACGTTTGTATTTAGTTTAAATTGCTGCTGGCAGTTTGCGACTTTTGGGTTGCAGTTTGGGCACTCGGCCTTCAAAAGGTTCGCCACCACTGTCCTAATCTAATGTCCCACCATTGCTAAGTTCATGTAAATTTGTCTTCTCCCGTGACCACACCCACATTCTGGTCCATGACCACACCCATTTTCTGGCACGGCGCGCGTAGCACGCCGCACGATGTAACCCTATTTTTCGGCGCAGTGGGATGTGTTGTGGAGCTATGTTATAAAGTCTTATAACGTAGCTTACCACACAGCAGTGTATGTATGGTCACTTGTCACCAGGGGGCAGTGTGAGACAATAACATAGGACTTCAGCTTTCAGTTTCTATATTTTCTGCTAGCAGAGAGACATCAAAGCATTCCAAGAATTTAGAGCACAAGGAGTTCTGCCAACTGAGGTCAAAAGCAGTGCACTTATCTCAAACCAGATAATTCCTTTGAAGCTGAGTTCATGTTAAGCACGAGAAGGGTGAAGGTTTATAGAAAGAGTGTCGGATTCAGGTTAGGGCAATAGGGGAAAGGCTGCTGTCAGTAGGAGGTTATGGTTAACCTCCTTGGCGGTAACCCCGCGTGTGACACGGGGTAAGCCGCCGGAGGGTGCGGCTCAGGCCCTGCTGGGCCGATGTACATAATTTTTTTTTGCTACACGCAGCTAGCACTTTGCTAGCTGCGTGTGCATAACGATCGCCGCCGCTACCCGCCGATTCGCCGCTATCTGTCGTGCAGCGATGCCCCCCCCAGACCCCTTTCGCTGCCTGGCCAATCAGTGCCAGGCAGCGCTGAGGGGTGGATCGGAACACCCGCTGACGTCACGACGTCGATGACGTCAACGCGATCGTCGCCATGGCGACAGGGAAGCCCACACAGGGAATCCCGTTCAGAACGGGATTCCCTGCAGGGTAAAAGTGCCGGCGGCAATCGGAGGGGTGGGAGGGATAACGAAGGGAGGGGGGAAGCATGTAGCTAGCGCTAGGCTAGCTACATGCTTTAAAAAAAAAATGTAAAAAAAAAAAAAAAAGGGCTGCGCTGCCCCCTGGCGGATTTATTGTACCGCCAGGGAGGTTAATGTTAAAGATGAGAATCAGATCCAGGGTCAAGGTTAGTGTTGGTCTAGTTAGGAGGAATTAAGGTCGGGGTAGATCAAGACGAGGAGATAGTTGAAGGACAGAGAGGGCTAGGCATACTCCAAATGATACACACCTGCCACCCTCTGACTAAGAAAATGCATGCTAGTTCTGAGGCAGTCACTACACAGTGATACTGAACAGGTAGGTGCAGGAGATGCTTCCCTGCCTCAGAACCAGCATGTGGCTTGAGACACTGGAAGCCTACATCAGACTGTCAGTTAACTTAAAGGACAACTGTAATGAGAGGGATATGGAGGCTGCCACATGTATTTCCTTTTAAACAATACCAGTTGCCTGGCAGCCCTGCTGGTCTATTTGGCTGTAGTAGTCTCTGAATCACACCACAAACAAGCATGCAGCTAATCTTGTCAGCTCTGACAATGTCAGAAACACTTGATATGCTGCATGCTTATTCAGGGTCTATGGCTAAAGGTATTAGAGGCAGAGGATCAGGAGGACAGCCAGGCAACTGGTATTGTTTAAAAGGAAATAAATATGCAAGCCTCCATATCCCTCTAGTTACAGTTGTCATAACAACAGCTTGCTGTAAAAGCAAACCTGAAGAGAAAAAAAACCATTAAGATATAATGAAAAAGTATTTTTCTTTTTAGTTCTATAGCTTGCTTATAACATTGCATCATACTGTCACAGTAACCACACTGTCTATTGAGCTACAAAACAAGCGGAAAATAATACTTTGAACTTCCCTGTAGTAAAAACGTATCTCAAGCTGTCTCTCACTGATTCTTGGCTTTTTAAGTGCTTCAGAAAACAGGACTATATTTGACCCAGTTGGGTCGGAGAGCTCAGAGAAGCTCTTTTGTATAGATAACTGATTTTTTAACTCTTCCTGTACTGGAAAACAATATAAGACTCTTATTTTCTACTAATGTACTATTTCTTAACTGCACTACACATACACTCAATTATCTTATTAGTTTATTTTCAATGTAGGTTTGCTTTAAATATCATCAAATCAACAAACCGAGATCCAAACATTTAAATATATTGTTGAATGTGCCAGCATTAGGCGTATCATGCTGGTTAATCAGCACGATGACAGCTTGTCCAACCACAGGTCGGCTGTTCCAAATCCAGGCCTATAGAAAATCTACCTACACGGGACCTATGCTGCTTAGTAATAATTGCCTGCTCCACAGTCTACCCACACAAGTGTAGGCAACATCTTATAAATAACCCAGAGACCTGTGCCTCTAGTGAGTGGGCACACAGCTTTATATAGGTCTGGGATCAGCCTAATCTAAAGTGAATGTGTCCCAGGCACATCCTCATACTGCAGGCAGTCATCAATCAAGTCACTGAAGCAGTTAAATGCACATATATTTCTCCACAGCATTGACATTAGAATCAACCCATCTGTGTCATTCACTGAAGTCCTGCATTGCATTTTACTGCAGAGAAACAGACAACGCTCTCTTTAAATACGCTGCAATGAATTTCACCATCGCTGCAATCTTCTAGACACTGGGTGGGACCACTCCCCACTACTACCAGTCTCTCCATCAGTCTGCAATTACTGGCCAATAATGCTACAAAGAGCACACAACACCTGACTAATAATCACACAAACTGGCTAAAGCAATAATATAGATTCAAATAATTAAAGGACACCTGAAGTGAGAGGGACATGGAGGCTCCCATATCAAAATTCCTGTCTCAGGAAATAAATGTTTGACTTTAAGGACAACTGAAACAAGAGCATACCTCCCAACTTTTTGAGATGAGAAAGAGGGGCCCCACCACACCCCCCAGTCACGCATACCATAAAGATTTCATAAGAAAAATATGTTTTTATAATTCAAACCACACTGGTCTACCCTGAGGGCCGGCATAAGGGGCTCCGGGGCAAATTGAATGGGGGGGGCCCCTGCCCGAATACCCTACCCACCCCCCCCCCCCCCCGGGCCCTTGCTAACAAGCTTCAGGAGCAATTACTTACCTCTTCTGGTGGATGGCACAGTCCGGGCACTCGTCATGTTGTCCTACACCTCCTCTATGATCCGGCACACGTTATTTGTAAACATGCGCCGCGTCATAGAGGAGGTGGAGGACAACATGGCAAGAGTGCTCGAACTGTGCCATCCGCCAGAAGAGGTGAGTAATTGTTCCTGCAGCTTTTTAGCAGGGGCCCCGGGGAGCAGAGCGAGCGGGGGAGCAGGCACTATTTAGCAGGGCCAGCGGTGCGGAACCTCTGCAGAGGTCGAGGGCCCAGGGGCAAATGCCCCCTTTGCCTCTATGGGAGTGCCGGCCCTGTCTAGCCTGGTTCATTTTCCTTCATATTAACATTTTAAAATTAGTAATATATCAATTTAACGGATGGGAATAAAGTTTAGAGTCAAACACATTTTTTAGTAGAGAAATATATATATATTTACATAGAAAGAGGGACAAATGAGGAGGAAAGAGGGACAGGGCTCCCAAAGAGGGACTTTCCCTCCAAAAGAGGGACAGTTTGAAGCTATGCAAGAGGGATATGGAGGCTGCCATATTTATTTCCTTTTAAAGAAGAACTTTTACCCCCTTTCCCACGAGAAATCTTTACCTTTTCTCAAACAGCTCATCAGGGGGGTCTGTGTGGCTGATATTATGGTGAAACCCCTCCCATAGTGTGATGTTATGACCATGGTCCTGACAGTTTGCTGTCTGTGAACCTAATTGCATTGTGGGAAATAAGGGCTTTTTACACCTGCCACACAAGCACTATCTCCCTCTCTGCATAGAACTCTCAGTAACGAAAATCCTGCTCCATACTGATCACCTGGCAGAACTAAAGATGTCACCACCAGATGAGGGGGGAATTAGACAGGCAAAACTCTCTAAATACATACAGGATGCATTTCTCTATATTTTCCTTCTGTTCTGTGAAAGAGTTCAGGTCCCCTTTAAGAGACGATTTCATGGTGTGTAAAAGATGCTTATACAGAATTTATAACACCAGAGCACAATGAGTTATGTATGTGATCTTTACAGAGTAACGTATATGGTGTGTTTAAGATGTATGCTCTCTGTGTAACATGCAGCATCAATCTGATGATGGGGGCCTTTTGGACATGCCTGAGTTGTCCAGGCTGTTACAGTCTTATAATGGAGCGATTTGAGGTGCATCCTTTTACTCGTCTTGATTACTGTAACACCCTACTTTGAGGCCTAAAAAACAGACCGGCACCCCTCCAGTCCTTGCTGAACTCTGCTGCTAATCTGTTGCTGCCCCTCTCTGCCAATCCCTCCATTGGCTACCTAACACCCAAAGGATGCAGTTCAAACTCCTAAAACTATCATACAAGTCTCTACATATGCTATTCCCTCCATACATCTCCTTATTAGTCTCCAGATATTATATATCACGGGACCTTTGCTCCTCCCAAGTGACCCTCATGTTTTCCAGCTTGGTCACCTCCTCTCACTCTTGCATCCAGGACTTCTCACGAGTGTCACCTCTCCTTTGGAACTCTCTCCCACAGCCTATCCAAGCCTGGAATTTTTCAAAACGTACCCTCAAGACACACCTATTAAGAGAAGCTAATAATTTGCTATAGCTAGAATTTAAAGCTCACTGCCTCATATGCTAACCTCTTTGTTCACTTCCCAAGTGTCTCCACCCCACTACCCTCTAGATTGTAAGCTCACAAGGGGCCTCTCCCTTTTGTTTCCTGTGTCTGTGCAATATATAGGGTGTATGAGGCCTATTGCTCTGAATGCACTAGGCCTCTTAGTCCATATCTGAGCTATCCATGGTGCTGCAGTCTCATAATGTAAGCGTATAGATCCCCATGCAGCTTTGTACAGTGTGTATACTCCCATGCAGCATGCAGGCACGTACATATACGCTTCTGATTGGGAGCTCCATGCCTTACCTGAGCTATCCATTAAGCTATAGCTTATAGTATTATAGGGTGTATGAGGTGTATGCTCTCCGTACAATATGCATTAGGGTTCCACCCATGTACCTGAGCTGCTTTAGCTTCACAATATAGTTATATAGGGTGTATGGGATGTAAGTTCTGCATACATGAGCCCTCCCAATCCACACACGAGTTGCCTTTAGTGCTACACTTTAATAATATAGTGATATGAGATCTATGCTCTGTTGCATGCATAAGGCCTCCCAGCCTATACCTGTCCATGTTGTTTTGGCCTTCTAGTATAGTAATATAGTGTTACAGGGTTCTCGGATACCCCCAATCACCAATTCGAGTGATCACGAATTCGACTCACGAATTGACTCGTGATCACGAAGAGAAACAGATATCTGACTCGAGTGCGGTTTTGAGTCGAATAACTGCATGTAATCACAAAAACCCCTTTACGTGCTAAAAACACGAAATTTGCCAGATATGTTAAGTAGGATAGTGGGAACAAGAGGAACATTTTTCAAAAAAACCTTATAGTTTTTGAGAAAATCGATTTTAAAGTTTCAAAGGAAAAAAGTACACATTTAAATGCGGTAAATACATTAACTGTCATTTACCGCATTTAAATGTTTACTTTTTTCCTTTGAAACTTTAACCTCTTGAGGACTGCAGGGCTAATCCCCCCCCCCCCCCCCCCCTAGTGACCAGGCCATTTTTAGTAAAATTGGCCACTGCAGCTTTAAGGCCAAGCTGCAGGGCCGCACAACACAGCACACAAGTGATTCCCCCCCCCCCCCCCCTTTTCTCCCCAACAACAGAGCTCTCTGTTGATGGGGTCTGATCGCTCCCCTCATGTTTATTTTTTTAAGAATAAATATTATTGTTTGTGGGTTTTTTTTAAAAAACCTGTTTCTTTAAAACCCTTTCCGTCCCTCCCTTCCTCCCTCCTCACAGCTGGCCAATTACGGCGATCGGCTATCATAGGCTTCTGCCTATGACAGCTGATCGCTCTCTTGTCCCCCAGGGGGACAGCCGTGTCCCCAGTGCAGCGCTGCTGCTGATCGCAGCTCTGCACAGTGTAAATAGACGGCGATCACGCCGTCTAACAGTCTCCCGGGCAGCAATAGCCGCACGGAGACTGAAGGCGGGGCAGACCTCCGCCCCCCAAGCAGGAGATGCGCGCGCAGCATGCGCGCGATCTCCTGCATTAGCTGGCCCGAGGACTTTACGCCAATCGGCGTTAGGCGGTCCTGGGGCTGCCGCCGCGGCCACGCCCATCGGCGTGACACGGTCGGAAAGAGGTTAAAATCGATTTTCTCCAAAAAAAGAAAAAAAGGTTTTCCTTTTGTTCCCACCTTTTGTTCTTAACATATCTGGCAAATTTGGTTTTTCTAACATGTAAGGGGGGGCTTTGCTATTAACCGTTAAAGTCGGCGGGTTTTTAATCAGTAGTCGGGTAATGAGTGCAATCATGAGTGAATTTGTGATCGGCATTTGTGATTGAGAGCCGATCACAAATGATGATTACGACCTCCTGATCGCAAAAAAACAACTCGTGATCACGAGGTTGTGACGAGCAACCCTGTGTATGACATCTATGCTCTGCATGCTGCATACATTAGGCCTATACCTACATCCGCTGCCCATGGTGCTTCATCCTTATACTATAGTGATATAGGGCAGGGTTTTCCAACCATGTCCTCAAGTACCACCCACAGTACATGTTTTGCAGAAAACCACAAACCTGCACAGGTGAGGTGAGGTAATCAGCAACGCTGATTAACTACCTCTGCATTTCCTCAAAACATACTCTGTTGGTGAAACTTGAGGACAGGGCTGGGAAGCCCTGATATAGGGTATATGAGGTCTATTGCCCTGCAAGAGCCAGGTCTCCCAGTCTATACCTGAGCTGTCCGTGGTGCTGCAGTCTCAATGTAATTGTATAGTGTATACATCTCCATGCAGCATTGCATAGTGTGTATACCTCCATAAATCCATACAGCATGCACACACACACACACACACACACACACACACACACACACACACACACACACACACACACACACACACACACACACACACACACACACACACACCACTGATGGAGAGTTTTATGCCCTACCCAAGCTATCTAATATGCTATAGCTTAGAATATTATCGATTGTATGAGGTGTATGCTCCCCTTGCAGCATGCATTAGGGCTGCACACCCATACCTGAGCTGTCCATTCTGCTTTAGCCTTGCTATATAGTTATATAGGGTGTAGAAGATCTAAGCTCTGCATACATGTGCCAACTCTATGCACACCTGAGTTGCCTTTAGTACTGCACTTTATGAAATCTATGCATGCATTAGGCCTATTCCTGAGCTGTCCCTCGAGCCCTACAGTATACAGTAGTATTATCGGGTATATGAGGTCTATCGCTCTGCATGTAGCATGCATGAGGCTTTAGTCTAAACCTGAGCTGTCTATAGTGCTTCAGCCTTTCAATGAGATGTATGTTAGGCAGCAGTATGAATCATGCCTATAGTTTATACCCGAGCTGTAAATGGTGCTTCATCATTACAATACAGTGATATAGGGTGAATAAAGTATATGTTATGCAAACCAAGCAGCATGCATTAGGCCTATATAGTCTATACCTGAGCTACCCATGGTGTTGCAGTCACACACACACACAGACACACACACAGACACCCCAATGAGGGGAGCTTCATCCCCTACCAGAGCTATTATATCCAGGGCTGTGGAGTCGGTCCAAAAATCCACCGACTCCGACTCCTCAGTTTAGGATTCCACCGACTCAGACTCCTCGACTCCGATTTCTCTAATTTGCATATTACAATTTTGTTGATTAAAAGTATGTAACATGAAATTCGTCTCTTAACTGCCAATGCTTAGGAATTTTACAAGACAACTGAAGTGAGAAGGATATGTAGACTACTATATTTATTTCCTTTAGACTAAAACTAGTCCTTGGCAAGAGTACTTGTAAATTGGTACAAACCGGAACAAAGAACATGGATCAGGCCCTAGGCAATGTAAGTGTGGGTACATGTAAGAATGATGTGCAGGTACTTAGAGGAAGAATCTCCTCATTCCCCTGCAATTACACATTCTTCATGCACAATCTGAACAAGGTTTATGGGTGACAAACAACCCCTCTGTGTTCAATGTGCACAGCATTCTCAGTGGATTCCCTGCAGCTCTGTGGGGTGTGCATATGTAGAGTGTAGTACTACTGTGTAACAAAGTAAACCTGAGACAGATGAAATTAAAGTTTTATACATACCTGGGGCTTCCTCCAGCCGCCTTCAGGATAATGAGTCCCTCGTTGTCCTCCTCCACCACCTGGGTCTTCTGCTATGAGTCCAGGTACTTGAGCCAGTCAGATGTAGTGCTCATGCACACACTCCGCCGCCGGGAGCATACTACACCTGTGCAGCACTATTGCGCAGGTGCAGAATGCTCCTGGCTGTGGGAGCGGTATGCGGCCGGACAGCGCTGACTGGCTGAATTACCAGGACTCATAGCAGAAGATCCGGGTGGTGGAGGACAGCGAGGGACTGATTAGCCTGAAGGGGGCTGGAGGAAGCCCCAGGTATGTATAAAACTTTACTTTTCATCCGTCTCAGGTACCCTTTAATTTGTAGTCACCAAACCAAATTTTAACAACATATCAAATTATTTGATTTCATCAGCAAAGGGAGTGCATACATTTGCATAAATCAGCATCAATGCAGAATTATTTCCATCTCATTGACCATCTCTATTAGTGACACAGCTACACATCAGGCTTTATACTTACAGCATAGATGTTATTTAGTATATATAAGAGATTCCTGTGTACACATCATATATACAGTCACAATCAGATATGTATATCTGACCTTAAAAATAAGGGGACTGCTTTATTGAAGCAGCACAAGTAACTAATTTTGATTGGTTTATTTCATTTTTGTGGACAAAGCACAGCTATTACTGTATATATACTGAATATATACATTATTTTTAATGACTATTATCTGAGAAATAGAACATTTTATCATATTTTCTATTTTAATTACAGTTACAAATTCATTAGGAGTCGGAGTCGGTGCATTTTTTCCCGACTCCGACTCCAGGCACCCAAAATTGCCCGACTCCACGACTCCGACTCCACAGCCCTGATTATATCTACATGCAGCATTGCACAGTGTGTATACCCCCATGCAGCATGCACAGTCACACACAACGCTCTCGCCTTGCAGCGCTGGGTCCCGGTTCAAAACCTAGCCAGGGCACCCACTGCACGGAATCTGTATTTTCTCCCACTGTCTGTGAGGGTGTCCTGCAGGCACTCTGGTTTCCTTCCACATCCCCAAAACATACAAATGAGTCAATTGGCTTCCCCCATACATTGCACGATAAATACATAGACATGTGACTACTATCTTAGGCATTAGATTGTGAGCCCCCTCTGAAGGACAGTTAGTGACAAGATAATATATTCTGTACATCACTGTGGAAGACGTTGGCGCTATATAAATACTAAATAACAATAACAGGCCGATTATGGGGAGCTCCATGCCCTACCAGAAGTATCCATGGTGCTGTAGTCTCACAATGTAATTGTGTATATATCTCCATGCAGCATTGTACAGTATAGGCCGTCCAGACTATACTTGAGCTACCCATGGTGCTGTAGTCTCATTATGTAACTGAGTAGTGTGTATATCTCCATGTAGCATTGTACAGTGTGTATATCCCCATGCAGCATTGTACAGTGTGTATATCTCCATGTAGCACTGTACAGTGTGTATAGCTCCACGTAGCATTGTACAGTGTTTATATCTCCATGTAGCATTGTACAGTGTGTATATCCCCATGCAGCATTGTACAGTGTGTATATCTCTATGCAGCATTGTACAGTGTGTATATCCCCATGCAGCATTGTACAGTGTGTATATCTCCACGCAGCATTGTACAGTGTGTATATCTCCATATAGCATTGTAGTGTGTGTATATCTCCATGCAGCATTGTACAGTGTGTATATCTCCATATAGCATTGTAGTGTGTGTATATCTCCATGCAGCATTGTACAGTGTGTATAGCTCCATGCAGCATTGTACAGTGTGTATATCTCCATGCAGCATTGTACAGTGTGTATATCCCCATGCAGCATTGTACAGTGTGTATATCTCCACGCAGCATTGTACAGTGTGTATATCTCCATATAGCATTGTAGTGTGTATATCCCCATGCAGCATTGTACAGTGTGTATATCCCCATGCAGCATTGTACAGTGTGTATATCTCCACGCAGCATTGTACAGTGTGTATATCTCCATATAGCATTGTAGTGTGTATATCCCCATGCAGCATTGTACAGTGTGTATATCTCCATATAGCATTGTAGTGTGTGTATATCTCCATGCAGCATTGTACAGTGTGTATCTCTCCATGCAGCATTGTACAGCGCGTATAGCTCCATGCAGCATTGTACAGTGTGTATAGCTCCATGCAGCATTGTACAGTGTGTATAGCTCCATACAGCATTGTACAGTGTGTATATCTCCATGAAGCACTGTACAGTGTGTATACGGTATCTCCATGTAGCATTGTACAGTGTGCATAGCTCCATGCAGCATTGTACAGTGTGTATCTCTCCACGCAGCATTGTACAGTGTGTATATCTCCATGTAGCATTGTACAGTGTGTATATCTCCATGTAGCATTGTACAGTGTGTACATCTCAATGCCGCATTGTACAGTATGTATAGCTCCATGCAGCATTGTACAGTGTGTATAGCTCCATGCAGCATTGTACAGTGTGTATCTCCATGTAGCATTGCATAGTGTGTCTCATGCAGCATTGTACAGTGTGTATAGCTCCATGCCGCATTGTACAGTGTGTATAGCTCCATGCCGCATTGTGCAGTGTGTATATCTCCATGTAACATTGCATAGTGTGTAAATCTCCATGCAGCATTGTACAGTGTGTATATCTCCATGCAGCATTGTGCAGTGTGTATATCTCCATGTAGCATTGTACAGTGTGTATATCCCCATGTAGCATTGTACAGTGTGTATAGCTCCATGCAGCATTGTACAGTGTGTATATCTCCATGCCGCATTGTACAGTGTGTATAGCTCCATGCAGCATTGTACAGTGTGTATCTCTCCATGCAGCATTGTACAGCGCGTATAGCTCCATGCAGCATTGTACAGTGTGTATAGCTCCATGCAGCATTGTACAGTGTGTATAGCTCCATGCAGCATTGTACAGTGTGTATATCTCCATGCAGCATTGTACAGTGTGTATATCTCCATGTAGCATTGTACAGTGTGTATAGCTCCATACAGCATTGTACAGTGTGTATATCTCCATGAAGCACTGTACAGTGTGTATACGGTATCTCCATGTAGCATTGTACAGTGTGCATAGCTCCATGCAGCATTGTACAGTGTGTATCTCTCCACGCAGCATTGTACAGTGTGTATATCTCCATGTAGCATTGTACAGTGTGTATATCTCCATGTAGCATTGTACAGTGTGTACATCTCAATGCCGCATTGTACAGTATGTATAGCTCCATGCAGCATTGTACAGTGTGTATAGCTCCATGCAGCATTGTACAGTGTGTATCTCCATGTAGCATTGCATAGTGTGTCTCATGCAGCATTGTACAGTGTGTATAGCTCCATGCCGCATTGTACAGTGTGTATAGCTCCATGCCGCATTGTGCAGTGTGTATATCTCCATGTAACATTGCATAGTGTGTAAATCTCCATGCAGCATTGTACAGTGTGTATATCTCCATGCAGCATTGTGCAGTGTGTATATCTCCATGTAGCATTGTACAGTGTGTATATCCCCATGTAGCATTGTACAGTGTGTATAGCTCCATGCAGCATTGTACAGT